>NW_020799091.1:125004475-125055251 GCF_003259725.1 Athene cunicularia
CCCCCCGCTGAAGGCCCAGGGGCGTCCCGGGGGGGGACCCGCTCGGCCCGTGGCCGGGGGACTCGTGTCCCCCTGGTCCAGCGAAGTGCCCCGAGGCCGCAAGAGATGGCTCCGGGGAGCTCCCCCCCACCCCGAGCCCTGCACTGGTGCGGGTCCAGGAGGAGCGGGGACAGCCCGGCCGAGAGCTCCCCTCCGAGGGGTGCTCCCCACATTGTCGCAAAAAGGGGAAACTGAGGCACGAGGTGGCTTCTTCACAGGCGGAGGATGGTGGACCCTCCCCCCAGCCACCACGCTCCAGCCGTGAGGCCACGGTGAAATACGCTGCAGGGGACGTTGGTGCGGGGATGCAGGAAGGGTTAAAAAGAAGAGTTTAAGTCAGGATGTGTTAGGATCCAAATGGCATTCGGTGAGTGGAACAGGCTGTCGTGCCAGGCCCAGGGGGCCAAAATCCCACCTGAAATGCCTGGTGGTGCTCATTTGTGTTTAAATGCCTGTGATCCTCTTGTTTAATCTCTTCATCTCTGGATTTCAGAAGCCTCCAGCAGCTAAAAGGCAGGATCTGACAACACAAAGAGACCGATTGTCCTGGGCGCATACAGGAATCTCTGTTACAGCGAAGAAACACCACGACACTAGTGGTCAAGGGCTTTTCCTCGAGTTTTGAGGTTGGTTGTAACCAAAATGACACCGCTGGCTTTGAAATCCCATCTCACTCCATAAGCAGGCATGCTCATAAACCACCTATCTTCTTGCCCTTTATTCCGTGCCCTCAACACAAGCAGGTGCCATGGGAGATGCTGGTGTCCCCCCCACTCATCATTCACCAAGACCAACGATTACTCCAGCACCCTGCAGGAAGGAGCAAACTCTGGGAAAGAGTTATCCAGGATCAGCCACATCTGATCTGTTCACAGCAGCTGTGCTATTTTTCTGTGCTTCCTCAGGCTCTGTTTCCTCGCTCTGTTTTGGTTTTAGAACTATTGTTACTAATTTTGCATATATAAAGCGTCTTCCTCAGAAAGTTCTGGTTCTGTCTGTGAGTGGTACTAGCCTATAAACCTACCCCAAAGAGATGTCTAATTATTTCACTGCTGATGCTGAGCAGTGTGGTTTTCATTGTCTTTTTTTTAACTCACCTTTCATAATGTACCTTTTTGTTTTGGCAGCATTGATTGCCTTGCCTCATGACACAGCGCAGGAAGAGTTATGGCTGAACTCAGCTGGTCTCTAGTTTGCAGAATTATCAGAGGACCAGGGGTGCCCTGAGTCACCCTGCCATGATAAGTAAAAAAACCAAGTGGCAAATGATAAATATGTTTTAAAAGATTCATCGATTTCTGGCCTCTTGACACCAGGGTCTGCGCAAGCAGTGCTAGATGAGGAGGCTCTCTGTTTCCAGAGGGTAAAAGTAAATTATACCACTCTTGGGAACAGAGGAGTAGCAGGGGTCCCCCAGCTTCCACATTCCAGCCCTGATACCATGGGCAGTCACCTCATGGAAGTGTGATAGTCAGTGCGCTGGATTATGTAGGTCACCATGAGCATGGGGTTTTTTTCTGTGTAATCAAAGGACTGAGTACAAAACACAAGGTAAAGGATTAAATCCTCTATTCTGCATTGGCATTCAGGTACGCAAAAGGGTATTTCTTTAAGTTAGTTTTTATCATGTGGAAATGGGTAGAGGTGAAAACAAAAAGTGTTTCTCATACAGGCATCAGTGTTACCACAGGAGGACAGGCACCACGAGGGAGAGAAACGTTTGTACAGCTACTCCCTTAAATCACAGAATCACAGAATCATACAGGTTGGAAAAGACCTTGAAGATCATCCAGTCCAACCATTAACCTCACACTGACCATTCCCAGCTACACCAGATCCCTCAGTGCTGGGTCAACCCGACTCTTCAACCCCTCCAGGGATGGGGACTCCCCCCCTGCCCTGGGCAGCCCATTCCAACGCCCAACAACCCCTTCTGCAAAGAAATACTTCCTAAGAGCCAGTCTGACCCTGCCCTGGCACAGCTTGAGGCCATTCCCTCTTGGCCTATCACCTGTTACTGGGTTAAAGAGACTCATCCCCACCTCTATCAGATTAAACTTCCGTGTGCAGATGAGGCCTGAGAATCTGGTAGACTGGGGAGTAACAGTCCTCAGCCCTTTGCTGGAAAGATGATGATGGTGATAGAGCTGGAGTAGTTTGTGGGAGCATGGATGTCTGCTGTGTCGAGAAACTTATTGAAGCAGGGAGAAGGTGTGTTATCTCTTCCGTCACAGGCAGCACAAAACATTCTCGGCACAGACAGCAGAGCCTTTATGCTGTGTGCAAAGGCATGCATTTTATAACCAAATACACGGTCTCTGACAAACTATTCACATTTATTTCAAACTTTCACCTTTTAAAAATGTAAACTGAAATGGAGCAGTTCTTACTACCTGAGTGCATAAGAAATAAATCTGCCAGGAATCGTTCCTCTTTCGTGATGGACCCATAACAGGGAGCTTGAATCAGAAGCACTAGAATAAGAGGAAAGCAAATGCATTTACAGTTGTGGTTTCAAACTGTGGCCATAATGGATATGGTAATTCATCATCACCGGCTACACAACTAAAGTAGTATCATAAAACCACTTTCAGCTAAAAGCTTCATTGTAAGGGTGAATGATGCTTGCCTGAAATTCTGAAGGTTGAAATGCTCTGGTGGGCCAAGGAAATTGGGAATCATTGCTCTATAGGGAAGATGTTATTCTGTTACATACATCAGTATTTAATTTCTGCTGATGCTTTCTTTCCAGTGACTGGTACTTTGGAGACAAACATTTTGTTATACATATGGGATTGCAAATTTAGAGATACACACACACACACACGTATGCCCAAGTGGCCACGTAACTGAAATTCAGTAATGAGCTGTTGCCTGAGAAGCAGAGCAAACGAAGCCTGTGCTCACGCAAGCGTACATCTCGTGGGTGGATCCATTCTCCTGCACTTAATAACGTACAGGCTTCAGCTGAAGCTTTCCCCATTCTTGGGGCACTGTCAACATCACTCCCCTGGACTCTCTGTGGTGTCTCATGAGGGTTACTCTGAAGCCATGGCCTCTCCCTTATTACAGCATGTGCACACATATACACCCCAAGTGTAGGATTGTGTAAGCCTCATTTCCTAGGGAAATGAGGCTAAACACACACCAATAAATTACTTTTTAAGTCCTCACCCGGCCCTTGTGGCTGTACCATGATATCACTCTCTCCACATTACCTCACTCCCATCCACCACCCTTCATGTCTCCTCCTTTCCCCTCTGCCACATGAAACATCAGCCCTAAGGGATGGGGTTGTGCTTGCAGCATTGTCCTGAAGTCAGTGACCTGCACTGCATTTAGGTGACAATTCAAGAAACCAAGTTGTTTGGCAAGAGGCCTTCGCAATGGGGCAATAATCGATCCTGCTGAAGAGTAAGGAATTTGCAACAACACTATTTGGTGGAATTAGGAAGCAGGGTATTAATTTTGAATAGTTAAGTTTGTAGCTGAGAAGGCTCAGATCATGTGGGACCGGACACATCCACGTTGTCTTGAGCTACGTGAGCAGTGACTCTTCCTGGACCAGACTACAGGTCTGCACCGGCGCCTGAGGAAGGTCCAAAGGACCCCTGGGTTTTCCCGGCAGAAACAGGCCAGAATTGCAGGATGTGAGGGGGAAGCCTAGAGCGGGGTTACACCCCCAAAGGCACAGGTGTCAGACCCACATGAATGCTTGGATGACTGTGAGGTTGATGTGAGGGTTCCCAGGGCTGTCACATGTGGGTCAGATGGACACCTCACTGCCTCGGGTGAGAACTCAGACCTGCAGCAACCTTCTCCAGGTGTCCTTCTGATGTGGCAGCACTGACTTCACATCACCCTGGAGTGTACTGTGTCCTGACTCCCCCAAGGAAGGAGCTTTACCATGACATTGCTCTCAGCATGTGAGCAGGGAGTAGCAAGTTGGTAGGAGTGGTAGTAGAGGTTGCAGAGAGCTGGGGATGAGTCTCTTTAACCAAGGAACAAGCGATAGGACAAGAGGGAATGGCCTCAAGCTGTGCCAGGGCAGGGTCAGACTGGCTCTTAGGAAGTATTTCTTTGCAGAAGGGGTTGTTGGGCATTGGAATGGGCTGCCCAGGGCAGGGGGGAGTCCCCATCCCTGGAGAGGTTGAAGAGTCGGGTTGACCCCGCACTGAGGGATCTGGTGGAGTTGGGAACAGTCAGGGTGAGGTTCATGGTTGGACTGGAGGAGCTTCAAGGCCTTTTCCAACCTACATGATTCTGTGATTCTGTGAGTGAATGGTGCAGAAGTAAGGAGGCAGCTTCCTATCCTGAATTTTTGGGAAGATCCTGGATGACTCATTATCCCAGCTTCTGAGCTGCAGTGCACTGCTCAAATTCTTACGTTGAAATAGGGTGGGCCTCTAGCATACATACGCAGCCTGGTGAACTAACTCAGGTCTAAGGCTTCTCTGGTTCAGGGAGAGTAACTCAGGGAGATACTTTTCTAACCAAAATACAAACTCGGGTAAGAGGTAAGCATCGTTAACCATAATGTGAGGAGACACACAGATAACTTATATCTCCTTTTTTACAGTGCAGTTATTTCTCATGTCCGTATCAATTTCCTGTAGTTTGGTCACCTTCCAGCCTGCACTTTGTTAGATACAGCTGCTTTTTTTTTTTTTTTCCTATTCTTCTAGCTTTGCTTTTTGCTTCATTTCCTTGCTTTTGTAATTGTCTTTCTCACTGCTGTTTCCTCGTTCCTTGTTCCTGCTCTAGCTGCGTCATTTTTAACTAGTCACAATTTCTGAAAGCTGTATTTCAGACCTGATGTAGTAAAGTGCTGTACCTTCCCCCTTTCCCACCCCTAGCAGATGTCTTTATTTTGCAGGTTTTACTGGGGACATTGCTAACCAAAGGGTACACAAGCCTGGTATTAGCAGGCTATGGGGTTTGTATAAGATGCATTCTCTAACAGTTAATGCATTTGATGGGCTTTTGGATATTCCATTAGCTAGAGCAGTAAAATGCCTAAATACCTTTGACAGCCTGGTCCTTAAATTTTACCCTTCGTATCCCTCATTTAAGGTGAGACTTTCTAAGACAAACTCCCAAGGCATCAATTTCCTCACAGACTTCATCCAGCCCCAGCACCCAGGTGCAATAACCCGGGTGAGCCATGCCCACCAGGAATGGGCCCAGGACTGTGCCCATGTCCAGCCTGTGTAACCATAGCCACTTTGCATTTGCCACAGCCTGGGCAAGGGTTACTCGATGTTCACAGTGCCTCGTAGACTCGAACTACACTCAGATCCAAGTCATGGTGTAAGAAAGGAAAATCTGTCTCAAAACCTCAGCATTGAAACAGTCCCTCTACCCTGAGCAGCATAACATGCTTCTGTCTCAGCATGTTCCTCCTGCCGCTTCCAGCAGCTGCCAGGCCATGCTGCAGCACAGGTAAGTGAAATACTCCTGCCGTTGACTCTGCTATTATATGTGCCCTTTGTAGAGAGGCTGAGGGCACAGGGCTTGTCCAGCCTGGAGAATAGACCCTCTTCGGAGCAGGAGGATAGACTAGAGACTTCCTGAGGTCCTTTCTAACCTGAAGTATGCAATGAACTTTTTCAGTCCTAGATGTTTGCTACAGCCTTCAAACTAAAAGCACTCCCACAAGAGAAGTCCTACCCAGACCAAAGCAGATTGGTACATCCCCTGAAAGAGCCCCCTAGGATGCCACTAGCCCATCGCCTAACAGCTCAGAGCTGACAAATCCATTAGCTGTGCTCTGGATACGGTCCTGTCAGAATTACTGTGATTCCTCACCCACAATCATGTTCATTGGTGGCTCATGCACCTGCAGCAATAACTGACAAGAAGGAAAGGGGGTTCTCAACCAGTTCCACGGCCCCTGCTGGCACCTACAAGGCCACCCGCCCCCCTCATGTGGAATAAGAGCTATCCCAGATGTCAGATGTGTGCCTCCACAATTGTGTAGATGCTGGTTGGTCACAGAGGCTGGTTCACAGGGACTGCCTGGCACATCTTCCCTGGTGCAGAAGAGATGTGGCTTATCTGCTTAGACAAGCAAGAGCCTTATTTCACTCAGTGAAGCAGTCACTAGCAAGACATCTGTGCCCACAGTTATTCTGGGGGGCCCTAGCCTCCATGCTACTGCCACAACTTGTTGGATTTGAGTCTGACCTGGGAAAGCCCCTAAGAGAGAGGTCTGATAAAGCAACAGGTAATTGCAGGAGTCTGGCAAAATAAGCCTTGGGGCTGGCATCAAGGTAAGGTGAGTTATCCACTGCAGAGGCAGATGAATGGGCCCGTATGATTCATAAGATGGCCTTCCTGGTGTGTAACACTACATCAGACCAGCATGCAGGTACATACTGCCATGGAGATACACTTCAAGGCAGAGTCCCGACTTGCCTCTGCACCTGCTATGTCGCATGTGCTTCACAGCGCATACTGTTAAATCTGACATTATTCTCCATAAGTGATAAAACAATCATCACTGCTTTCTACTTCCTTCCCCATTATCTCCTTCAGCTTGCAGAGACATTCACTGAGAAGTTGCTAAGGTTGCTTCTGGCAGAGTATAGAGTCAAACCCAGAACTCTTCTGTGGCAGAGTGAAATTTCAGCTACTTAGTCTTTCTGCATCATTGAACTTCAAAGATTTACTTGGCTCTGCCATGGTCCATGCAATGAGCCCAGGCACCCTATCCCCAACACGCTATTGCTGTGGAGCAAGCAGTTGTCCGCCACCGGCAAATCCCGATTCACACAATTAAGAGCACTTTCTTCATTAGCTGAAACAGTAGGGGGTTTGTGCTCATGAATGTAGCAGGAAATAGACCCAGGATGTCTTGAGCTCAGTCACAGGCCATTATAATCTATCAATTATATCGCAACAAAACACAAGTGTTCCACATGCCACTCACTTGTCTCACTTCTCAATCGCTGCTGTCATGCAGGGGCAAGCTTAACATTTGAATGAAATATCCAGAAAAATTTCCTGGAGACGTGCTAACGCCTGCCATCCTGCTGTAAAGAAGCAGGCGCTCTCCCTTCACCAACCAAAGGTCATCACTTGTGGCTTGGCTGTGGGTCACACAGCTCTTGACTAGCAAGTTAGAGACCCAAGAGCCAGAAAAGTCAGGGGCCATTTCAAGGGGATATGTTGATTGGCCCCTTTCCCACGCTCTCTCCCGTGCCCTTCTCCCCTCCCTGCAGCATTTGAACCCCCCTCAAGCAATGCTTGCAGCCAAGGCTGAAGACTTGTACCTCCTGGGCAGAGGAAGTGCTGTGGAAGAGCCCCATGAAGAGGATGCTCAGAGTATGTTCAGAAAGTGGCTGCTGGTAGGAACAGATTCCTTGGGGAAACCAGCTTCTTCAAACTAAGGACGCTGGTGAGAAAAGTCTATCAGATCTCCCACAGCTGAGGCAACGTGGCTGGGTTGCACCTGGATTAATATGAGCATCACAGGAGATGCTGGGGTATGTGGAGCCAGGCATGGACACAGAGCTAATGAGCTTCGTGAAATGCGGGTGGATTTTATGTGGAGGCTTTCGTGTGCCTGGGGACTGTGCAATCTATGATAGATGGGAGCTCGGAGACCTCTGAGGGGATCCTCTGCAGAGCAGCTTGGTCTGGGTATGTCTTCTAACCTGCATAGTCTATCCACAGCCATCTGATGATGGAAAGCAAGTGCACCTCAAGATGCCACCAATCCATTCAAACAATTGCCACAGCAGATCCTGGTTCTCAACACTGATACAGGACTGTCAAAGCGCATCTCAAACTCATGTCCCGTAGCTTCCTACTCCTTACCCTTACATTATACATATACAAAAACCTCTCATGGACTGTGGAGGTCAGATGAGAGAAGTTCCTGGGTTCTCCTACCCACACTCTGAATAATTTCTATTTCTCATCCTTCAAGGATGGGTAACCCACTAGCATAGAACATGCTCAAACAGACTTAGCTATTTGTCTCAACCCTTGGCTAGAGCCTGGGATGCTTGTTAGAGGCGTTCAGGAATTTTGCTGCCCAAAATATGTTTGAGTTGTGCCTGGGTCAGTCAGGGCTGGGTGTGGAACAGCAGCTCTGTGAGTCACCAGGAGTCTGTGAGACCAGGAGGAGAGGTCCACACAGCCCTATTTAACTACAGACTGCTGAGATGTTCAGTATGAAAATTTGGGATGGCTGTTCTGGTGGTCTGTATGAGGAAGCTTGGGAGTTGGCAACGTAAGTTTGGACAGCTGATCTAGGACAAAAACATTAGCTCAGGGACTCATAAAATGAGAAATTGCACTGTTAAGCAAGAAAATGTGCAATGTGTTAGTAAACACAGCTCACCCTAGAGACTAGCTCTTGTCATTGCTTAGCAATGCTATGATATCATATATCCCCCTCCCAGTCCTGAGCAAGGCAGTAGAAACCAATTGAATTACTTGAGTGTGTCCAAAGAAGGGCAACAGAGCTGGTGCAAGGTCTGGAGCACAGGTCTGATGGGGAGCGGCTGAGGGAACTGGGGGGGTTTAGTCTGGAGAAGAGGAGGCAGAGGGGAGACCTCATGGCCCTCTACAGCTCCCTGAAAGGAGGGTACAGAGAGGGGGGATGAGTCTCTTACACCAAGGAACAACTGACAGGACAAGAGGGAATCAAGCTGTGCCAGGGCAGGGTCAGACTGGCTCTTAGGAAGTATTTCTTTGCAGAAGGGGTTGTTGGGCATTGGAATGGGCTGCCCAGGGCAGGGGGGGAGTCCCCATCACTGGAGGGGTTGAAGAGTCGGGTTGACCCAGAGCAGAGGGATCTGGTGTAGTTGGGAACGGTCAGGGTGAGGTTCGTGGTTGGACTGGATGATCTTCAAGGTCTTTTCCAGCCGATATGATTCTGTGAGTCTGTGGGATTTAGTTTTCCTCCATGAAGAGGTGCAATGCTTGTCTTCAACCAGAGCTATCTTTCCCGAGGAGATGCTAAGCACCTTTGGCTCCACCATAGAGGCTGACAAGTACAGTTGCTGAGCACCTGCAAATCAGGCCATTGCATAAGGTTGTAAGTATGGAGAAAGCCTCTGACCTTAGACAACCGTATTTGAACATCTTGGCCTTTAATTGCTGCAGCCAATCTGCCCCAGTGGGTCAGGATTTATGCCAGACCTTTTATGCGTGAGTAGAGGATAAATAGCTGTAAACAAAGACAATCCAAAGGTAAAGGTCACTGCTTTCAACCTGCGTGAGAGAAAGCTTTTGGATTGGAAATGTTAGTGACAGGAGGTAAAGTGGATAAGAAGCTGTAATTGCAAACTGGAAAAGTTGTCCCAGGAGAATGGAAACCGAAAGAGTATTAGCAGGCAAGCTTGGATGTTGTACTCACCACCCTGGACCAGTGCAGTGCTGCAAAGGCACTGAATTATATTAGATGTCAAGGCAAAGGAGGTGAGAGATGCCTTTCTGACAAAACAACAGACTGGAAGAGATGAGCAAAGCAAGCCATGAGCAAAAGAAAAGAATGAAAGCACCACCAGAGGGCTTGGAAAGGGGGACAGGCAGGTTCCAGCTGAACAACACAGATTTGGAGGAGTCTGCCCAGCACTGGGATGCTGAGGGAGGGGACAGATTTGCGGTGGAAGTGTGGCATCTCCGACTCAAATTGCAGCTGCGCAACTGACGCTCACAAGTTCATTGACTCTAATAACACTAGAACACTCTCACCTTTAGAAATGGAGTCTGTTCACCGTGTCTGAACATTTGATTAGTTTAAATGACTACGTCCATGAGTTCCCACAGCAAGAGATGCAGCTCTTTATCAATAGCTCTGGTAGAGCCCAAAATGCTGAATAAAATCTCACCACTGAACCCAGACTCCCGGTATCTGTCACAAGCTTGCATCTATCTTTGTTTAGCAAGGTATAAGATCATCAACTCCATACAAAACATCTGGCTTGGCAGATCTGGCTCCTGGGGGTACCTATCCCAGTTTGGTGGGAGAAGCTCAACAGACAGGTGACACAGTCAGGTCTGGATGGAGCCATGCTTTCTAACTCTGTCCCCATGCAAAGCTGTACATGATGTACACAAGAGCCAGCCAGAAGCTCTGGGGTGGGGATGTTAAAGGCCTCTCCCACCATCCCACTCCCCATCAAATGCAAACCTGGCAATGGACTGGCTCTGAGTCAGCAACGAGCCTGGAACTGACAAATTAACATAAACTGTGAATTTACATACTTTTTAGCCATTTATGGCCTTGTCTGAGCCTAAATAAAAGCCAGGGTCCCTGGAAAATTTGGGCCCATTTGTCAGCAAGGCATTCCAGAGAAAACATCACGTGTTCGTTTCATAAAGTGAAATAAGATCTTTGTTCTGCATGCTTTTTTTGCCCCCCCTTTTTCTGAATGAGGCAGTTTTGTCCAGGGATTACAAGCCAATGTTCCAATCCCTCACAGACGTTTCCCATTATCAGAGCTGCCTCTTGTCCTCCAAATCGTTTTCCACAGGACTTCTGTAACTTAGGCTGGGAAATGAAGCCAAGAGCTCAGAAGAAAGGACCCTATTCCAGGCTGCTGACAAGACTGAAAAATGCTGCGGGATGTTTCTGGGACCACCCAGCCTGAAGCATCCTCAGCAGGGGAGCAGCTGAAAAAGATGCTAGTGGTGGGAGGAGGCTCATTGTACTGTACAGTCATTTAAACAGTTTGGTAAATTAACTTTGATGAGGTATAATCACACTGTGTGGAATTGGTTATAGAGACTGATGGTAGACAACCATGGCTGATGATTAACTCCGCAGCATACAACACAAAGGGCCTCTGTGTTACACCCTTGAGACCTGCTCATATTTTGTGAGACCCCTTTGTCTGGGGGTCAAATTGCCACTGCTGTAGAAAATTACTGAAGGGGGTTGGAGGAAGGGAAGAAAAACTCAAGTGAGGCTGTTTAGATTCTTCTTTCCCCTCCTCAAAGCATCATCCTCTGCTGGGAGGAACCACATGTATGGAGCCAGACCACCTACTTACTGCACAAACCCAAGCAACTCCCCTCCCACAAAGAGAAAGCAGCTACTGGAATGGCATCAGGCTCCGCTCTGTAGACTCCCCGTCCCATTGAGCAAAGCTACAGAGGAGGTCACCTAGCTGGGAGGGCCTATCTGAAGAATCTGCAAAGCCTCTCTCTGCATTGTCACGTAACTTTTCCATTCTGTTTCTTGGAGTCATCTGAAGTTTCCCCAAACATCACGGTACCATCTGCCTTGAGAAGGAAAGTCTGCAATGCCTTATTTCATGTTTGCAATAAAGTTAAGGAGCCACTAGATGATAACCTTTCAGAGATGAAATTAGGTTCCCTACAGCAGATACTTAGGGCCCCTTCCAGACAGCTCAGCTCTAGGAACTGAAATAAAGCTACAGCAGAGATGTAAAACAGATACAACGACATCTTAGATTGCTGAAGGAAGATTTGCCAGGACTCTGTCAATACCCTAACCAGGAAGGAGTGGGGTTCTGTTGCTCCATGGGAAAGAGCTGCCTTAAGACAGGGCAGGTCTGGGCAGAGGTATGCTGTTCCCAGTGCTGTATTTTGCATTTTATCAGGCTATTCGGGGCAACAAAAGGCATGAGGGCTGGTTTCCAGGATCAGAGCTCATGACCCCTATCTTCTGGACCAGACCTCATTTCAACTGGCTTGATGAGTTTGACTTATTCTCACCCACAAGCCCATGATTTCAACAAAAGTGTTGGAAAAGTCCTCATCTCTCCCTTTTTGCCACCCTAAGCCTAGCAGCATGTCTCACCAACTCGGGATAAATGCTCCAAATACTTGGTTAGATGGATAAAGATGGAGAAGAGCTATTTCCTTGGTAGCTGTTTGCAGAGCTGAACTCTCAAAGTGAAGGGGATGTGATCTGAGCACCTCTGCAAGGCTGGGCCTTTGTGGAGATGTGGGCATTCCTGCAGAATCACAGAAATGCTGGCTTGGAAGGGATCTCGGTGGCCGTGCATTTCAACCTCCTACCTGAAGCAGGGCTATTGCCAACACGCCTTTGGTTAACCATGCCTCTGTCTAGACAAGTCTTGAAAATCTCTGCAGATGGGGATTCCATCACCTCCCTGGTGCCACACCGCTGTCCCAGTGAAGTCTTTACTGTTTAGCCACCATCCCTAAACTTACCCATACCCCTTCCTGTGTCCCCAGACATGGTGTTCCTCAACATCTTAGGGGTCCATGTGGGATCAGTGACCTGAAATGGAGGTGTTGATTGCTCTGAGAACCCTCCTGGACCTCGACAGACCTCGGCCATAGATGACCTGAGTCACTGCCGAAGACTCTGGCACTACAGTCTACTCGACATTGGGAATTAGCTTGAATTTAGTTTATGGCTCCAAATTAGGAGTTATGGTCATTACATAATTCTGTATTTGGGCATTAATACTGTCAACTTGCTACAAACCTGAAAAGAACCTAAAATGCTGACTGAAAATGCATACCTAACTACATTAATTATTTTCTACAAATTCCTCCACTTGCATTTCTTTCCTTAATAGTGGATAAATAGGCATTCGACTGCACAGAGCTACCTCCTGCTCCCATTCTCCTGTTCTGATCAGGCATAAGGGTGATTAAGGGTCTCTTTTATTTTTTTTTTTTTTAAATTTTCGAGCACAGATACAGCAACAGTAGGAAAATGTGTCAATTTTAGCTAAGACTAATAGTGTACTCCTTCAGCTAGCTGATTCTCTCCCCTTTGGGTGTCACATCTTGTTCTTTCTTTTCTTGCAAACATTATACTGCCGTGGTAAGGTAAACAAAATTAAAACCAACTTAGTTACATTGTTTGGTCAAAGCAAAGATCAGACATTTTCCCCAAAGAAATGGTGATTTTTCCTTGGCTACCAAGAAACACTGCCTGAGTGAAACTTGTTCTGAACAGATGAGACACTCCTGTAAGGAGGTGATAGATCATTTGTCAGTTCACACATGTTTAAGGAGAGATATGGGACGCCCAAGAAGAGGGATCAGCTATTGCAACCAAGAAGCGAGAACAGAGACTGGGCGAAAAAGTGGAAAAACAAAAGGAAATACAAATGTTTGAAAAAAAAAGAAAAAACCCAAACATGACAAAACTGTGGCAGATAAACCGGGAGAATTCAGATCTGGAGGGATGCGTCAGAGAGTGTGAAGGTAGAACAAGTGGTAAAAGTGATGGAAAAGAAAGAATTAAAAAAAGTTTTATGTATCTGTCAGGGGGTGTGTGATACCTAGTGAAGTAAGAGGGTAGTTAGCAGAACTAGATCACACATGACCCACCTGCATGGGATCCTTTTCGCTTAAAAAAAATCTGTGTTTCTTGACATGTTGATGTCTTAATCACTGATTCGAGTACAAAAGTTAAGGGCTGGTGTCTTGCTGTCCTTCCAGGTTGCACAGTGCATATGCAAGAGAGACACACTGATATTCACTGAACTCTGTAGGCATAGCCCGGAGGTACAGCCCTTGCAGAGCCCTTTGTGGGGCACCTTCCACAGCAGCTCCAAGTTAGGAACTGCCCCCCCTTATTTCAGAAGGACACATCTGATGATACATTGCTGAGGTGGTACAAGGGCACAGATGCTTTTGATTCTGAGCAGAGTCTCAGCTTCTGTAAATCTCAGAAATGCTGGACTACACAGATAGCAAGACAGCAGAGGGCACACTGCAATCACTGCAGGTACGGGTTGGCTGGGGAGCAGACCATGGTTAGACCACACAGTAAGCATATAGAGATGTCTCCTGATGTTCAGGGAAGAAGAAGAGTCTGTCACCCAGAGGAGACAGATATAATCTCACAAAAAAGAGGGAAGAGAAAGGGAAGTGGGGAGCGGGGGTGTCCTAGCTGAGGTGATGGCACAGGGGCTGGCAGGGGCCACGTATGGAGCTCCTGAAGAGCAATGGATGTGAGGGGGTTACTTGGGGTTTCATTGCAATGCAAGTGACAATCTGAAATATCCTTCCCTGTCCTGATGGTTCAGAGCATTTCAACTTGGCAAGACTCTCATCTGTCCCATCTTCCAGAACAATAAAGTAAAAAAACCCCCAAAACCAACAGCAACAACAACAAAACCCCATGCTGTGGTATCAGATGGACACCCACCAAGAACAACAGTGGGGTTGCAGCCTTTACCAATGGGGATTGTGTGACAGCCTCTGTAAAGGGAGCAGCAGGAGGAGAGGGCAATGCCCATGTGGAGGAGTGGTGCCACAGGGAAGAGAGCCCAGCCACTCCTGGTGACAGTGTGACCCAGCCCTATCTTCCCAGTCTTGGCTATCTTGCCCTGGTACTTCCTGTACCCAGGGCTGGTTTCTCATCCCAGTTGACTTTTCTCTCCGGTCACTGCCTCCACTCCTCAGAATTGCTCCCTACTTGCTTTCTCCATTGGGCCCCCAGAGCACCTGCCTACCTTCACCTTTGGGGCTCAGCCTCTTTCCTCTTTTCCCCAGCATTCTCCCAAACATCCAACTCCCACTCCCAGTCTCCCTCCATCTCCTTGTCCAGTCACCCACCTCAAAGGCTCTTTCCTCAGGATCTCCACAGCCCCTCCACCTCCACTGCTTCTGGCTGTGTCTCCCCACTCCACGTCTGATGTCCCCCAGTAGTCCAGATGATGTCGTTCCTATCCTACATACCCCTGGTCCTCCTTTGCCACCCACAGTCACGGCTTTCTCCCTGTTTCAGCCCCAGGAGGCTTGTCCCAGTTCAACTGCTTTTATTCCCATCTGGTTCTCACCACTCTGCTCTGCATCGCAGGTAAATGCCTTTCCTTCTCCAAGCTGCTTGGGTAACTAGCAAAGGCATTGGAAGGACACACAAATAACATGCTCCCTGCTTCCAGCTGGGAATCAAACTTGTCCACCCTGTGAAGAAAATCATGCTGCTGCCCTCACCCAAACCCAAGAAGATCAGAGCTGGGACCCATGCGCCCATCCAGTGTGTGAGAAGTGTGCAGGCCACCTCGGTGGCCTTCAGCTGATGTGATGCCAGAATCACAGAATCATGTAGGTTGAAAAAGACCTTGAAGATCATCCAGTCCAACCATTAACCTCACACTGACTGTTCTCAACAACACCATATCCCTAATCACTATGTCAACCCAAAAGATCTGGAGATATAGACGTTGCATTCCTCCTCAGACACCTCCTCAGCTCTATTTTACCTTCTCATGGCTGATTACCTTTCAAACAAAAGTATTGCTCTGTAGTGAAAATGCCTCGTTTTAGTGTTTGTATATGAAAACATAATAACGCAAAGCCCTCTTAAGGTGACGAGCTTTGTATCCTTGGGAAAAGCAATATATTATCTGTGGAGAAATGTACATCCTCAGGTCATTTCCTGATGGGAGATTGGAAAGGCTGTGAAACCTGATGGCTGCGGTCTTGTGTTCCTAATGATGGTACTTAACGTCAATTGACCTTCCTGGGACATGTAAGTTGCACCAAAGCTTCCTATCACTTCACAGCCCTTCAGAGTGCAGAAAACACAAGCTAAAGCCATTTGTTTCCGTTTCCACACTGCTGGCAAGGCTGATCACAGTAAAATAAAGGCAGAAGGAAGTGGGTTGGAGCTGGGAAGGCTGAGTACAGCAGGAGGAAGAAAAAAAGTTGTGGCTAAAGAGTTCGGCCAAGGCTGGGACACAGGAAAGGAAGAGAAGGAGGGGACAGACATTTTTTGGGAACACACTGGACTCCATCCGAAAAAAATAACTGCTACTTCTCTGTCGTAACAGCCTTTTGGAGCATTTTCTGCAAATGAAAATACATTCCAACAGGCACATTTTTTTTACTCCTTAGAAATATGACTGTTGGTAGAGCCAAGAAGACAACCCCTCTCTTACAGCATATTACAAAACCCTGTCAGCTCCCACTGCCAAACATTCACCGTTTGTTTGTACTGAAATTTTCCATTCTTGCTCTCCGTCTCAGACATGTATTTCCTTTTAAGTTCTTACAGAAATAGCATCCTTTCTTTCTGAAGGGGGGCTTGGGAAAAGAATAGTTTTAACAGTGCAGACTTGTTTTTCCAACCATTTCAGAAAGGAGTAGAAATTTAGGCAGCTGAAGCAAGAACTTTAGATGAGAGAGAGGAGGCATCGGGTTTTTTTTTTGTATCCTTGTCTGAGTGTATCAGATCCCCCAGGCAACCGTGTTTGGATTTATCAGCACAAATACCAGTCTTTTGGGGCTACAGCTAACTGGTTGCTGTGGCTAACTGGTGGAAATAACCAGTAAACCCTGACTGAAAACTATGGATCCTGATTCGTCTGATTTTACAGAGGAGATCACAGTCCTAAACCGTGGCAGTCTGACACACTCCTTAAGATAAAATTAAAAAGCTCCTCCCCCCATTTTGTGACTTTCTTTTTCTTGCAATAGTTGCAGTGTTGCAGCAAGACTGAGATTTGGCAGGGTACATAAGTCATGGAGAGAAAGATAACTTCTTTTTTTTTTTTTTTTTTAATGTGGTCTCAGGAATATCTGTTCAGATTTTGGGTTGAAGTACAAAATGTCACAAATTTCCATTTCCCATCTGTGACTGGCATAGCACAGCTTGTGGTTCTGGCCACTTGCCATAACTCCCTGACAGTTTTACTGCCATGTGCAAGTTCTGGCCCTGTGTCCCACTCTACCACTTTAGTCTAGAGAGCTGTGGTCCAGCTGATCTATTGCCAGCAGAGAAGATGTGGCCAAATGTGATACAGGAAAACTCTTTGATGACTGATGTCTAGGAGCATGCTTCTTTCTCCCCCACCAAAATGAACTGTTGGATTACTAGAACATTGGCCCTTGTAGCTAATATGGGGTGGTATGGATTGGATGAGTGGACTACAGAGTGAGTGAAAAACAGGCTGGACAGGCGAGCTCGAAGTGCAGAGGTCAGCATTCCAAAGTCTAATAGAAAGCTAGCTATGAGTAACATACCTCAGAGGGTCAATACTGGGACCAGTACCATTTAACATCCTCATCTACAGGAGGAAAAAGGAGGCAGAGAACACTTAAAAGAGTTCACGGATGATATCAAACTCAGAGAAGTGGCAGGCATGCTAGAGGGCAGCACTGCCATTCAGTAGGACCTAAATAAGATGGAGAAGTGGGCTGGCAGGAACCTCATAAGTTCAACAATGACAAATGCTAAGTTTTGCACTGCTTGCAAAGCCCCCATTCCAGTGCAGGCTGGCTGCTGACTGTCTAGAAAACACTTCTGCAGAAAAAGGCCTTAGGCTCTCAGAAGACTACTAGTTGAACAAGACTCAGAAGTGCACCTCAGCAGCCATGTAAGCCAGATGTGTATTGCAGAAACCAGAGAGCAAGTCAAGGGAAGGGATTATTTGCCTTTATTCAACACTCAAGAGGCTGCATCTAGAGCACTGTTTTGAGTTCTGTTCTTCCCAGGGCTTAATACACTGAACGGGGTCCACCAAGATCAGAGATCTGGAGCACATAATGTATAAAAAGCTGAGAGACCTGGGTTTCTTCATCCTGGAAAAGAGAAGGTTGAGGGGGGCCTACTTGCTGACTTTGACTAAAAGCAGTATTACAAGAGAGTCAGACTCTTCACAGAGGTCCAAAGGCTGAGAGGCAATGGACGTAGGTTTCAACAACAGAAATTCCAACTAGATTTAACAAAAAAAATCCCAATTAATATTTTTAGCAAGGCAGAGTGGTTCAGCACTGGAATAGGTGCCTAGATAGACTGGAGAATCTGCCCCCTTGGAGACTTCAGGACTCATCTGGCCCTGACAAACCTTACCTAACTTTAGAATTGGCCCTGCTGGGAATGGGGGGTTGGATTAGAGATCTCCAAATGTCTTCTCCCACCCATATTGTTCTTTGAATACATGCAACTGTAGGACCTCACAAACAACAGGACTGACCTTCATTTAAACAAAGTTTAAGCCAGAGTTTTGTATCTGAGGTTTGGCCAGGGTGGGAGACAAGCACATGGCTACAGTTAGGTAACCCAAAAATCAAAGCTGCAAAACTTCACTCATCTCCTGCTGTCCTAGGCATTTAACTTATACTTGATTATAACACCTTAATTTGCAGAGAGCAAATATAGAGCATTTGTTCCTTCTGCTGCTAGGTTGTGCTACATCCTGAATCAGTGCTGCACCGCACAGTCACCTGTGAGCAGTTCTGGTCACAAGTATTCTTGCCAGAAGGAGCTGAACAGTCACCTCAAGGATTATAACCTGGTTGGTAAATGCATATTCCCAGACTCAGCCCCCTCGTGACACCCGTTCTGTGGATGTAGACCCTCTTGCTCACCAGCTCAGTCCCCTAAAACTAGTACCTGAGACATCTGAGTCCTCCCAGTTAAGTAACCCCACTCTCTGGGAGCTCAGCCTATAGATAGATACCTGTTGGCTAAAGCCTTGACGATGAAGCATGACTGAAAGCAACCTAAATTTCACAAAGGAATTCCCTAATGTCACTAAACAGTTTACATTCCTCAATGTCCTAAAATTCTCAAATTACAGACCTTTGAAAACAACATAAGCCCCATGAGTCGCTGATATTTTTGGTGAGCCTGGCACTTTGGGATGGGCCAGAACTGACTTGTCTGTTGCAAATGCATATTGGATGTGATGTTGGTTAGCCCACCTTTAAAATAAGCTCTTTTCTCCTCCCTGAATGCTCAGGCTGGACACTGTGATTGCACAGTCCTGCTGGCCATCTCCCACCCCTTGCAAAATTGTTGTGTTTTGGTTGAGATGGGTTAAAAATTAGATCACAGCTGGGACCAATGCAATATACAGTTTGGTGTTCAAAGGGAAGATAAACCCCTTACCTTTTTCTCCTGACACCTGTTGCAGATGAAGAGCCATTCTTGCTTCAGTGCTTGTTTGTCCCCTTGTGAAGTCTGGGAAATTTGGGGGCTTCATGCTGGACTTTCAGAGAAACAGAGGAGTTGGCCAATTTTTTCTTTTGTCTTTTAGTCTTTGGTTCTAGCTGGGTCATATTTTCCATTTTTTGGTCTGAAACCACAAGTTTCTTCTTTGAATTAATGAATGTCAAAATTGCAGGAGTCAGTCTCTGACACTTTTGATACCATATCAAGCACCCAAAGTCTTGCACTGTCTTAGCTGCAGTTGCCCTCAGCAAACAGTGATCAGCATTTAATTAAGTCAACTTTTCAAGCCTCCCTCCCTCAGTTCATCCCCCCACACACACGTGCACAAGAGAATACAAGAATCAGTTGCTGAGTGTCTCTTAAAGCTTGCCTCCCCATCTTTACATCAAATCTACGAATGGAAAAAGCTCAGAGCATGACATATGCTGTCATTTGATTCAAATACAGGGCAGCTGCAGGAGGTAGTGGACAGAGGAAGAAGAGCTTGCCATTGCATTTGACATCTACTGTGTCATTCAGTGAGCACATCCCTTGTGGTGTAAATGGCCTCCCGGCTGGTGGCAACATTTCTAAGGCCAGCTCAGAAACTGCAGATGATAACAAGGATTAACGGTACAACAACTCTGTGTGTGTCTCCACCCATAGCTGGCTCCCAGCATCTCACAGCCCCCCCACACGGCACATTAATCACACAGACAGCGCTTGACTTCCCAGAGACTTCTCCTGAACCATCTCACCCCACTGTCTTTATCTGCAGAACTGCAGGCATTATTGTGTACTGAGTGAATATTGCCTTTGTGGGATTTGACAAAGTGCCAGAAAATTTGTTAGCTAATGGCGTAGCTCAACAAAACCTACCTTCTAACAATACTTTGTGATAAGCAGGCTGTGGTATCTCTTGTACTGAGTGCATCAATTGTCAGTTGCTGCCAATAACACAAACCATGATTCATCCCTTGCAGTACTATTTGTTTGAGTGACCACATCCAATATTTCCTTCTACTCATGTTTTCACACCATCTCAAAAAATTATGTTTTCTTTTACTTTCTTTTTATAAAGAACTACAGCAAGATGCCCTTTACCCATCTTTTTTTTCAGGTCCTCTGTATCCACTTTGCTAGAAATCACTCTTTCTCCTTATCTTTCAGCCTTAGTCTTTTCTCTGCAGACAATTTTTTCTCATTCCAAAAGTCTGCGATAGCCAAGGGAGCTTGTTATTCTTGTGCAGGTCGCCCTGCTCTCTTTGCTTCTTTTTAAAATCCAGCACATCCCACACTCTGCTTCCTTGCTATTTCTGATAACTTATTTGTAAACACTGTTAAATGCTGGACTATCACTATGGATCCTTTCCTCAGACTCTTCCTCTTCTTTTTCTCCTGTTCTGTAAGAAATTTTGAGAAAGATATGCTAGAAGAACTTGTCTTCCCCTGATTATTTTTTTCCCCTTCAGTCGGAATATTTCTAGTGCTAATGACTTGGTGGTACAGGAGCGGGAGGCTTGTGAAGAACATCTCCTAGGGGACTGCGAAATCACTTGCAACATTAGCTTGTGGTCCAGTATGTGCCAGAGAAAACTCTGGCATCCAGAAAATGGCAAACAAGTGCTTTTTTAGGAACATAGTTTTGCAGCATTGGCTTCAGTTCATCCATACGCTACCAGAGCTCCTTCCTACTACTTTAACTGTCTGATGTGGTATTTTACTTGCTTTTGCTGATTGAGTCTGATTTTGAAGCAACTACTTTGGAGGTCTTGTTTCAAGGTTTTCTTGCTATTATCCCTTCTCAGTCTTTCTCATTTATCCCCTTCTCCAGTTCATAAGCTGTGCATTTATGCCACCCATGGTATAAATCTTGATAGATATGTCAATATTCCTTGTGTGGTTGATGACTTCTAGAGGGAAGTTGCTGTTCATTAGCTGCTTTCTTTATTTTGAATCAAATCCGATGCCTCCTCTTTCTGCAGCATGGACAAAATAATTCAGTTCCTCTGTGTGGATTTGCATTTTGCTGTGGTGCAATTTTAGGCTGCAACCTCTGCTTCTTGTAGGTAATGCTATTAGGTTTTTTTGTCATGTTATTCTCTGGGTCTGTCATGCATAAGAACGTCATCAAGACTGACTCCAGCTCTTCACCATCTTTGTGTTACTTCATTAATCTTTTGGGGCATATTGCCAGGATAGGCAGTATTTTAAGAGGCAGCCACTTGAAATGCTGTCTTCTTAAAGTCACTAACATCCTTCTTTCAGCCCAGCCTGAACTGCTCATGCCCAGATGAAGTATTTATACTTGAACCATATTTGCTGAGGAGAACAGATAGGTGATCTCATCTTGGGTGTGTAAAGAGCAATGTTTTCTCTTATTGCTTTCTTTGTGTCTCAGTAGGCTATGCAGCTGTAGATTATAATGATGTTTCTCTCTTTCCCTGTGATTATTGTGCAAAACCATCCCAGTGCTTCCTCCACTCACTCAAACAATTGTCTTTAGTGATGGCATATCCTCTGCTCCCCAGTCCTTTTTGAGTCTTGCTGGTGGTGGATGCCACTGTGCTGTGTGCCACTGGGTTCATAATATTAGGTAGCCACTTCTCTCTTGCAGGGAGAGGTTGTGCTGGCAAGGGGATCCCAAGGGACCCTGGGCTGTCATCCTCAGTGATTCCTGCTGATTCAATTCCCCTGCAGCAGAGGAGAAATCTTCCATCATCCCCTGCCACAGCACAGCTCCACTGCTGAACAAGTGCCTCTGCCCCAGCATGGCAGATGCAATGAAATCATAGCAGGGACCAGCAGCGCCCAAAGTGACGAGGTGTTGCATTTAGGGTGAGAATAAATTTGGTAAGAGGTGAATCTCCTTGTGTTCTAGCCAGTCCTCAGAGATTAGAGGGGCTAGGGGCGGCTGGACTTATCTCTTAATAGGTATGCCAATTAGGACCGTAACTATAGGCCTGACCCCAGATGCACAAACAGCCCATATGATGTAGGTCTGGTTGCATTCAAGAGAAGCAGTCAGTGTCGTGAGTACTATGGTTTATGCAATATCTACAAATTCTTTAAGATTGCTTACGATAAATGCACAAACTGCAGGTTGGCTATATAGCACTACGCAAAAGAAAAATTATTGCAATCACACACATTTAGCTCCTGGGTAAACACTTGGCATAGCCAAGGAAACCTTACCAAAAAGCATCCCTTCGGGGGGTGGGGGTGGGGGTGCAGGGAGCACCAGCACAAACCCATTGATCTGTCCCTCCAATTTGGTGTCGGATTATCATCCCTCCAAGTTAGGTACAAACTTGGGGTAGTATTTATCTTGTGTGAGTGGGTGGGACTGTAGTCAAGTCATTATCTTTTGAGTAAGGACACAGCACATTCCTTGGTGTGAGAGGAACAGCTGTTTTTTGTGGGAAAAGAGGGAGGATGAGAAACAAGGCCAGCTTGGTGCGAGGGGTGCAGCTGGGTTTTGTGAGAAAAAAGGGAGGATAAGGAACAAGGCCAGCAGGCTACTGTAAAAATCATCCCTTGAGAGAAAAGGGTAGAGCAGGAGATAAATCTGTTCTTGAGAGGAGTGAAAGAATGGGACCGCGCTGCCTACATCTCGCTTTGCATTCCTCCTTGGTGCCACGACAAACACAAATCACTGGACCTCCATCCCATTCTGTGCTTGCTCTGGGCACCCTGTCTCAAGGAAATATGTGTGCTTTACAGATTTCTCGGTGTTGTGCTTTTCTCATGTTCCCAACACTTAACGCAAGGCAAGCCCAAGGTTCAGCTGGGGAGTCGAGACCCCGAGGCAGGGTCAGGGCTCCCATCAGCAGGGTACCAGCCTGGTGTGAACATGGCCTCCGTGCAGCTCAGGCAGGGGCCAAGTGTGAGAGAGACATGACTTAAAAGTAATTCCTGGCCTAAGGAGGTGGGACCCCCCATGACATCATCTCAACAGAGCTATGCAGGGGATCCTCCACAAAGGCTTCTTCCAGCTCTTTTTTCCTCACCAGCTCTGCCCAGCCAGCTGTTCTGGAGCTGCCAGAAAAAATTCTAAAATGGAGAAAATGCACTCAGGGCCCTGACAAACTGATCACGAGGCATGTATTTGTCACCCCATCCCATGCCTTCAAAATCCAGGAAAGCATTTGTTTTTCTCTACTGTGAGGCAGGCTTTAAGTTTTTTTATCATATTTCAGGGATTGAAGGCTTTTGGTCCAAGGACTGGTTTTGCTGGCATTTTTATATCACAGAACTGGAGATATTTGACACATTAATGTATACCTGCATGAAGCACAATGTCATCCTGGCTTGTGTCAGCAATAGCATGGCCAGCAGGGACAGAGAAGGGATCTTACTCCTGTACTCGGCACTGGTGAGGCTGCACCTCAATGGGTTCAGTTTTGGGCCCCTCACCCCAAAAAGGCCATTGAATGACTCGAGCGTGTCCAGAGAAGGGCAACAGAGCTGGTGCAGGGTCTGGAGCACAGGTCTGATGGGGAGCGGCTGAGGAAACTGGGGGGGTTTAGTCTGGAGAAGAGGAGGCTGAGGGGAGACCTCATCGACCTCTACAGCTCCCTGAAAGGAGGGTGCAGAGAGGGGGGATGAGTCTCTTGAACCGAGTAAGAGACAGGCCAAGAGGGAATGGCCTCAAGCTGTGCCAGGGCAGGGTCAGACTGGCTCTTAGGAAGTATTTCTTTGCAGAAGGGGCTGTTGGGCGTTGGAATGGGCTGCCCAGGGCAGGGGGGGAGTCCCCGTCCCTGGAGGGGTTGAAGAGTCGGGTTGACCCAGGTGCTGAGGGATCTGGTGGAGTTGGGAATGGTCAGTGTGAGGTTAACGGTTGGACTGGGGGTTCTTCAAGGTCTTTTCCAACCGAGATGATTCTGTGATTTCCCTGCTGTGCCAAATGCAGGTCTCTGCATCCTGCCAGTCTCACGGTGGTGTTCATGGGGTGGCTCAGGCTGTGCTTCTCCTTTACTCTGTCACAGGGTGGCAGCTGGCCTGTGTCCCCATGAGGAGTCCCAGTGTCACCAGTGTGTCTCCTAGGCCCTGTTACTAGAATTAGAGGTGCCTCACTGCTTTTCTCCTGCTCCTGTTCCATGTCAGGAAGAGTGGAATGTCACTGCTGCTGAATTGCTGTGCTCAGAGGTGCTCTGCAGTCACACTTGTGGGCAGGGCCATGTATCTTTCCATCTGCTCAGATGCCAAGCTCTCACCTGGACTCCCAAGAGCCAGGTCTGCTTGTTGCTTTGCACAGTGCAATGCATCATGCTGATGTCCTGCTGATGTACCTTTGCTGCACTCTTCATTTTAATTGCTGGATGTAGCTCAGGCCCTTCGCTTCCTCCCTCCTCTCTCAGCAATGCCTGTGGCACTCTGTTGTCCTTGGCTTTCCGTTTCATGAGGTGCCACCACCCCACGTTCTTCTTCTAGATGCCTGTGCTCTCTGAGCCCCCTCTGTTCAAGTGCTAAATGGCTCTTCATCACAAATTTTCTTTGTGCCCCTTTCTGGTTTGAACCTGTTAAGACCTTCTTCATCGTATCAAGGCAAAATCTTCCTTACAGCCTCAGCTATCTGTTCACCACCAGGCTCATCCTGCACTGTTTTTTTTTCTCTCCTGGATAATTTGTGTTCGTGGAGAGCTTCCATATGTGTGCTGTTCCCTTTCAGACCCCTGGTCACAGTCTGCTCCTGCCAGGACCCTGCTCTCACCCTCTGCCCTTTCTGACAGCCCCACTTGTGCTCCCCCCTCTTCAGGAGCACCCTTTCAAACTCTCCTCTGCGCCAGCTTTTTTCACTCCATGGCAGGGAGCAGCAGAGGCAGCTGGGGAGGGGAGTCAGCAAGTCAGGGTCAGGATGAGGTCTGATGGCAGTAGCGTCTGTTCCCCTCCATATCCTCTGTTCACAATTTGCCTTCTTTTGCACTTTTTCCCCACCAGATCCTTCCATTTGTGCTTTTCTCCCTTCCAGTCCCTTCCCTCTGAGCTTGCTTTGTCTCCCATCCATTTGCCCCGAGTTCCTCACCAGTCCCCACTTCCTACAAAGTGCTCAGCTTCAGCTCCAGCCCACCTCTATTGCTGTCTTTCCAGAAATCCCCCATGTCTGTGCTCTGCTTCCCTCTGCTCCTTCTCCTCACCTCCTGCTCCTCTCTTGCATGATGCCTGCATTTCTGCCCATGTCAAGGAGGGAGCCAACATCTTACCAACTACTACTTGGAGGATGTTTAAGTGTGGGTTGCCACCTTGCTCCTGCACGTCTACCCACCATTGCATGCTGGGCAGCCACTCAGACCAGCACACTCACCCCATGGACATCTTCCTGGGTTAATTTCCAGCTGAATAAGTGAGTTGATCTGATTCACCCCCCAGCCTCTCATCCCAGGTCCATGTAGGGGGTGAGCTCCCAGTGGAGCAGAAGAGCAGTGGGACAGCCCCTTTTGTCAGCACTGCAGCATCGTGGTAGGTAAACAGGAGCATGCACCATATCCCAGGACAAATCAGTGACAAGGGGATGCTATTTGGTTTCTCTGAGCAGCCTGATAACTATCATAGGTCTTCTGCCTTGCAAGGAAAGCTTCAGACATCTTTCTTTCAGAGTAACACTATCAGGGGACCAGCAAATGATGCAGTTTAGAGGTAATTATTCTCAAAAGCACAGTCAGAAGAAAAAATGTGCCCTCTGGCTCTGCAGGCATGAAGTCCAGTGTCAGCAATAGTAAACACAGGCCCTGAGCCATAATACAAATAATAAATCACAGCACCAATGAGGTCTGCTTTTCTTTTGTTAATCTGGGGAAACTCTGCTGGGACACTGCCTTGGTAGGGGTATAATATAAAATGGGTGTAAAATGAGAGCAGAACGTAGCCCTAGGAGTATGGCTCTTGCTTCATGTGGGAAAGGCTGTTCAAGAGCTGCCTGAAATCACAGGAAAGTCATTGTATTGCTTGGCACCCACCCAAAGTGATTTCATTTTCTGTTCAGGATTAAGATGCATTAATAGCCTGAGGGCAGCAGTTTCCTTGCCAAAAATGCCTTGCTCCCCCCCCCAGCTTTTTTTAAATATGAGGTTTTGCAGGTCAGGAGTGAACACTCAGTGAGTTTTACTTGAATTATCAAATGAAAGTGAAGCAATATAATTTTCTTTCAATCAGACACTGAGTTAATTAAAATGTGTACTCTGAACTTCGCAAATTTCACATTATTCATGAGAAAGGTACAGGTCTGTCTATTGAAAAGGCAAAGTAAAAATAAACAGAGATATAGCACCAGAATGACAGCTGTTAAGACTAAGCCACACTAAAAGTTTTTCTGGCAAAGCTCTCTCTCTAAGAGTGTCATTTATGCTCAGCCCGCTCTCTGCCCCTGACCAATATAGCAAAGCTGGCAAAAGCCTTCATGTAAATATGATTACGCTGGCTAGAAAATCCCTTTGGCCAGAGAGTTGTGCTCTCTTTGGGAAATGATCTGTATGGGCCAAAGCACTTCTGCTGACCCAATTGTGCCCCAGGAGGGAGCAAGGCTGATACAGTTAGATGGAGGCGGCAGTCAAATGCTGCAGTGAGAAAAGTTTCCAGCACTCGGAGGCCTGGTCCAGCAGACAAGGGCTACCATGCTTCTGCCACCAGCTTGTGGTCTCCTGTTTTTCCACTAAGTAGCTTTTTCCATAGCAGGGCCATGATAGCAGGAGGCTCATCTACTATCAGCTACATCTCTGTATCATTGTGGGTACCTGTGCAGATGAATTCTTGACAGGGAATTGAGGACCCAGACAGCCAGTATGTGCAGTGGGACTGGGCAGATGTGGGACAAGAAACCTGGAGTGCCCAGTGCCACCAGAGCTGATGCTGAGCAAAAGTAGCAGCAATTGCCACACTGACAGAGACAAAGCAAATTTTCCTTAAGGTTTTGTGTGAAGGACGGTGCAAAGCAAGGGGTAGAATAGCATTTCTCTTGAATACCACCCTAACAAAAGTCTGTACACAGACTGAAGAGATGACTTACCCTTTCTTCCCCTTCCCAAACTCCTTTCTATTGCTTTGCTCTTATAATCTGAAGTTCAGCTGATCTGTGTAGTGACATCCCAGTATTAAATTTGCCTTCTCTCCACTGCACCTGTCACTCTCCAGCAGATTGATCTGAAAACACAAAGTCACTTTAGTCATCTGAAAATCCCAGGCAAGACGTTTTCATTCCTACCTGTGTAAACTTAGGACAATCTCATCTGCTTCTATACATTCATTTGATAGCCTGTGGAAGCCAAATAGCTACCTGAAAAGTATGTGGCCTGTGAAGGTTGGCTGGCTTGCTGTACATCCAAACTAGTTCAAGAGCAAAGACATTTTTGTGAGATGACATGGTCTGCTTGCTTAAATTAAGCCCTCATTCCTAGCTTGGAGGAACTGGAGGAATACTTATAAAAGATTCTCAGAGAGGATCTAGTAGGTGGAGGTGGAGTGTTCTTGCAGTAGGATGTGGCAGAGGCATAGAAAATCTTTGATTAACTCTTTTGTCTAGGTTTATGTTAAAGAATAAAATGTCTGCCCACCAGTAACTCTGGGAATGGTAGTTACTCATTCCTAGCTAGGAAAACAGTCTGGTTTACCAACAGATACATTTCTCAGTCCTCCATGCAGGTAGAGCAGAAGGGCAGAAATCTCCTGGCAGATGAAAACTCTTCGGAGTGGAGGCAGGATGGCCAGCGACACACCGCATCCATTCCAGAGGGCTGTAGCAGTCACGGAGGGACGAGAACTGTTGCTGAACAGATCCTGCACTGCAGAGACTGTCTGGGGCTGCAGAAAGTATCATCTGTGCCCTAAGGCTGAATAAGAGTGTGGACAGGGGTTGACAGCAGGTCTACACCAGGAGACAGAGATCCTTTCCTTGTCTTTCAGAACAGATGCTCCAGGAGTAGCTTCTGCAATATGAGCTGGGTACCACACAGGTACTGCACAGCCTAGCTACAACATCCTGATCTGCTGGGAAGCATCTGTTCATCCCCAAAGAGACATTTCCTTGCATCTGCCCTTGCCTTCACAAAGGAAACAGGAGCATGTGGGGAATTTGATGCATCTATTCTGTGTTGAGTTATTATCAGAGTAGTGTTTGTCTCTCATCTGAAGGCATCATCTGTGATGGATGTCACTCTCATAGGAACTGTAAGACTTTATGAGGTATGTTGGAAGAAGTGTGGGCATTAAGCAGAATAAAGCATTTTCATTATAAGGAAGATTTTAAGAAAAAGGAAGGTGAACCGACATCCAACTGCAAAATAAAAACAAGGCAAAATATGACTAAGAAAGGTGACATTTTTTATCTCATCCAGAAGGAGAGGAATTCAGATCGTGTACTGAAATCCCCAAAGGCTCATATCAGGAGCAAATTGGTATAGGTACCCTTGTAAAATGAACACAGAACAGCTCTTCAAGAGCTTGCTGAAATAACAGGCAGATAATAGCTGTCTTGGGGCACCCAGGTTTTAAGACAATGCTTAGCTTAATTGAGGAGGCATCTGGAGGTAGAATGGGCAGGGTGCCATGTCCTATGGAGGACACCACATCTGATCCTGACAGTCCATAACAGCTGAAGGCAAGGGAGACAACATTGTCATTATAGCTACAACCTTGAAAGTCATGACAAAGCTATGTGCATCTGTGTTTCTACTGCACAGGTGGAGATTGGACCACTGGATGATGATGCCATGGGCAGGATGTGAGAGAAGCAGCCAGTAACGCCTGTTGTAGGTGGCAAGGAGTCTTTGAAACACCTAATTTCATAGAAGACAGAGATTTAGAAAGCTCTGGTTATATGTCACCAATATCTTAGATACCCAATTGAGAACCAGAATCCTGTTAGGGTGGATGTTGCCCAGAGGACATAACCCCTGCTGTGGGTTTCTACAGGGAAGAGCTGATTGCATCCACTCTGTGTCAAGGAAGTCTAAGGTCAATTTGTCCGTATCTTGTGGATGTGTAGCAATCCCACCCCAATTTTTGGCAGCTTTGTACCACTGTACCACTGTAGTTGTCCCACTTTGAGGTGCAAATCTCCCTTCAATAGCTGTCCCAGAGACTTTTGAGGGTTGATTTTGTGAAGCAATATCAGGCTGCCATAGCTGGATTTGCTACCGAAGGCTCTGCGAAGAGCAGACGGAACCAGAACAAATGTCAGGTTTGCTCAACCAACAGTGAGTCCAAAATAGACAGCCGCAGGAGAAAGAGAGAGCTGTCTTACGGCAGCAGCTCACCCCCTGCTCCCCTCCTGCCTGCCTTCCTACCACAGCCAGAGACATCTGACTTTGGTGCTGGGGCTGGCATTTGCCTCTGCTCCTTGTCACCAGCCTCTTCTCCAGGCTGTGCTATTTATTAAGGAGGTAGGTCAGCTGGGGTCAACTGATAGCAAGAATCACAGAATCATCTTGGTTGGAAAAGACCCTGAAGATCCTCCAGTCCAATCATTAACCTCACACTGACTGTTCTCAACTCCACCAGATCCCTCAGCACTGGGTCAGCCCCACTCTTCAACCCCTTCAGGGATGAGGACTCCACCACTGTAGAGCTTTTGCTATGCTCGAACCCTCTGCCATCGTTGCAGGCTTGCCCAGCCTCATTTTTCTAGTTGGGTGAAATAGAGTTGGTTTTCTTAACTTGATCTTGTCCATTTTCACAGTTTTTTTCCTTCTTCTCATTGGGAGACTCAGCAGCCCGTTTCCTTCACAAGGAATGTTAATCCTATAATCTTCGGATTTTGTTTGTGTTGAGATGTCATCTGTGTAATTTTTTCTCTGTTCAGGCCGTGCAAAGTCTGGTTCACAGAGACTTGCACCTGTTCTGGGAAGGCCAAACAGGAAATGAAGAAGAACTTCCACAAACCATCACAGAAGTTGCCAGCCTGGCACTACAGAATGAAATGAGACTTGCTAAAAGCTGCTGCATGGCAGGCAGATGCGTCTCCTTCATTGGGCCCAGTATGTTGATGACCAATGGCCATCATCATCCCTCTGTCCGTCAGAGGGCTGTACCTCTGGCAGCAGGACTACCTGGGAGCTGTTGTCCTCACCGTTGCTCTAGCCAAAATATGGCCCGTTCCACATCCAGTTGCATCTATGTTATTAAATAAAACAGGATGAGAGGTCCAAGGATTGAGGGGCATGGCATGAGTCATGCTGAGCCACCGAAATTCTCCACCAAAACAGGACAGCTGTGTTCAAACCCCTCTTGCCTGATGATGTGTCCGTAGACCTAAAGGTGCTGTCAAACACCAGGAAAGGTGCTACCTATATTCATGCAATATGCTCTTCTGAGCACTAAAAGTGAATCCCGGGCTTCATCCCAGGCCCATCCAGAGGGCTCTGATGTGAATAGAAACTGAGACCAGACTCGGGGTTAATTGGTTCATAAAGAAATAAATGGAAAAAGTCTCTGCACAAGCTCTCACTTAAACAGTGTCTGGGCCTTTTCTGGGCTGGGGCTGGTTGGCACAGGGAGCATGCTAACCATTAAGCCATACAGAGGTTTAGATTTACTAGTATAGACAAAGCCTCTGCTAACACAGCTGGCCAAACTGGTGCACTTCTGCAGGGGCTCTGACTGAACTCTAGCCCAGTGCTATCAGCCAAGGGCATACCATGTCCCTGGCAGCAGGCTGTAACAATAAACAGATTTTTTTCTTGCAACATATTTAAAAGAAAACTAACTTGTCTTAAAACCTAAAATGTAGGGCGTGCGTGCCAACCAGGATTGCTTTGCACAGGGAAGGCATAATAAATATCCCTGGCTGCAATGACATGAGGTGTCCTGGAAGCCCAAAGCTCATTTCATTCATTCTTCTGCATGCAACAGCAAAAACATATGCCAAGTGCTAGCTGCAAATTGAAGTGTCTCAGCTCCCTCCTGGCCAAGGGAAATGTCCAAGCCTTGTGAACAAAGGGATTGTTTAAGACTGGAAGCAGGCTGGCACATTTGAAATAAGGAACAGCTCCAAAAATAATTTCTTTTCCCTTCAAATTCTATCATTCCCCTCTCAGTCAGTGCAGGCTGTTGAAACAAAAGAAGTGCTTCTGTCGTCCTGGGGAGCAGTGGTCCTCTCAGGGAGGTGAAGAGCTGCTCATGGAGAGGCATAGGAGAGGCAGACCTTTTGCAGGCTCCTTCAGCAACCTCTGCTGAGATACTTCATCCTTTGCCTCTGCTAAGTCTGCTCTCCAGTGCAGAGGCAGATGCAAGGTGGAAGCACACTGGTACTGCTCAGACTCACACCAGCAGAGCAGCTATCTTCTACCTTTCCTCCAGCCAAGCAGTCTGGGAAGCGATGGCACTTGCAGGTGGGGCTCTCTAGCCATTGTACACTTCTTGTCATCATCCTGTTACACTGCAAAAGGGACCCTTGGAAGAGGAGTAGCTTTAGCCTTAGAGACAAGTCTGTCTGCCTGTGTGGACATGACATTCCAGACAGATGGCTGCCTGCTACCCCGAGGTCCCCGTGCCGGAGCTGACATGAGGTGAAAAAGGGAAATGTTCAGGATGCAAGTGGCAGAAAAGCCAAGACTGTTCCCTTCCCCGGGGTGGTAATACTAAACTCACATTCAAGCCTGGTGGGGACTTTCTGCCACAGCCCCTCTTGCAGAGGCCTTGGAGCATCCCCACTGCAGCAGAGGGTACAATGGGAATCAATGCCTGGATGTGTGGGGCAAACTACCTTTGCTTTAAAAATAAACCTTCTTTAGTACATTTCTTTGTTACCTTCTTCTTAGACCTCCTCCCGTTCTCCCTCTTTTAAGCTTTTTGCTAAAAAACATAATAAACTGAAAAAGCCTGTCCTCTTCTCCCACAGACCAAAGTCACAGAATCATGGAATCATGGAATCATCTCGGTTGAAAAAGACCTTTAAGATCCTCCAGTCCAAACATTAACCTCACCCTGACCATTCCCAGCTCCACCAGATCCCTCAGCGCTGGGTCAACCCGACTCTTCAACCCCTCCAGGGATGGGGACTCCCCCCCTGCCCTGGGCAGCCCATTCCAACGCCCAACAACCCCTTCTGCAAAGAAATGCTTCCTAAGAGCCAGTCTGACCCTGCCCTGGCGCAGCTTGAGGCCATTCCCTCTTGTCTTATCACTTATTACTTGGCTCAAGAGACTCATCCCCCCTCTCTGCACCCTCCTTTCAGGGAGCTGTAGAGGGCCATGAGGTCTCCCCTCAGCCTCCTCTTCTCCAGACTAAACCCCCCCAGTTCCCTCAGCCGCTCCCCATCAGACCTGTGCTCCAGACCCTGCACCAGCTCTGTTGCCCTTCTCTGGACACGCTCGAGTCATTTAATGGCCTTTTTGGAGTGAGGGGAAAGAGGATAGAGCAAGGACACCTTTCCTTACATGGGTCCTCTGTATCTTGGTGTTGCTTTTGTATTCAGGCAAGCCCAGGGCTTGGGGCTTGGCATAACTCTTGTTACTGATGCTGGAGGGATGTGAAACATGTTTGTAGAGGTCTGAAAAAGTTTATGCATCACCATGGTTGCAAGTATCTCATCAAGTAGAGCTGTCTGTGCTTGGATATTATATTTTGGAGGTTATTAGGATGTTCTGTACTGTAGAGCTCAGGAGAGCTTAGGTGTATGTATAGCAATCTTTGAAATAATTACAATAGCTTGTGTGAGAAGACTATGTGGTCAGTCACACCTAAAATTAATTGCCAAGGAAGGCTGGTGCAATAGTCTGTTAGCTGAGAAATTATTTCTCTAGGTCCATGTATAGCGGGCTGCTCATTTTGCTAAACCCAGTGGACCTGGGAAGATTGGTTTCAAGTGATAAAATAGTTGATTGAGATTTATTGTTAAAGGTGTCCCGCAAACAGGAACAGAGTGCGTTGTCATGGGCTTTTTACTTCACAAAATGTGTTAAGAGCCTAAAACTGTTGACTTTTTGTTTTAATATTTCTTCTGCTTAATTTTTGCTTTCACATGGGAATGCAAAGACTGAAATTTCATTAACTTTGTTGATGTTTTGCTGAAGCTTCAGTAGTGAAATAGGGATGTTGTCAGATCTGAACTGAAAGGCTGGAAAACATATCTATTCCCCTAATTGTTTGTTTGCCATTTGCGCTAAACTTTTTTAGCATAAAGCAAACAAAAATAATTTTAACGGATTAATAGCAATAGAAATTACTTCTCAATTGAAATGTACACTCACTAATATATTATCTTTGTGATAAGGCTCCTAATTTTTCTGTTGCCCATTGAAAGTTCAGGAAATTTAGAATTCACAGCGTAAGTAACCAAAAGGACAAAAAAATAAATTATTGTTTGGAAGAGGACTTTCAGCTTCTCTTTTTGCACAAGGTGCAAAAGGTATTCTTGCCATTTAGAAGTAATTTTTCAAGATTCTGAATCACTAGAAAGGAGTAGTTTCAGTTTCCATTCTATCCTTCTGTTTTGCCTAATTCTTCTCATTTGGGGACTTTATTTTTGTCACACGCACTCAGTAAATTAATCCCTTCAACTATTTATATATTTCATGACAGTTTTAAAGCCAGCCTTTTCCACCCAAATACACATCTGGCCTATGTAGTTTCAACTTGCAAAGGGATTTTTTATAACTAGGTATTAAAATACTGTCTTGGTTCACTGGTCCCCATAGAATCATAGCAACAATGCGGAGCAAAACACATATGGGAAGTCTGTGTCTCCTTGCAGCTGATGGGGAAATATGATTTTGTAGAAGATGCTCCTTTTTTTATGCAGTGGAGAACCTCAGGCAGCAGCCTACTGCTGGGAGGTTTTTTCTGAGAGGTATCACGGCTGATGATTCTGATATCTTAAAATTCGTTTACTTGTAATGCCTGCTTCAGCCACACAAAAACACCCCTTACAGTGCCAGACTACTCATGCGCAATCTGTTGTATATGAGGCATGAGAAGGTGGGTTAATAAACACTATTCCTCCAGGAAATACTCCTGTATTTCCTATAGTGTCCTATAGACTAGGCTCCTATAGGCTCCTATAGTTCATTGCGTCCGCATTACACTCAGATGGCAATAACAAAATGCAAAAGTCCTCATCTCAGGCGGGTTTAAATTCATGTTATTTAGCCAATGTTGCAGTGTTGTGTCATCTTCTCACTCTAGAAGAACACCCTCAGCTTCTGAAAGAAACCTCACTCTTCTTTCTGGCCATTGTCACCTGCTTTAGCTGTGAAAAGACAAAGATTAGCCTGGAAACATCAAGTTCAGTCCCTTTTCTTGATGTACATTCCCTTCGTGGCCCTTGGCAAATTGTTTGCTCTTGCTCTGATTTGGTTCTGATCCATAATAGAGAAACAGTATATTGCTAACCAGTGTCCTTGACTGTGGGGAGCAAAATTACGTGTCTCAGTTATTAATCCAACGAGACCCTGAATTCTGGTGCAAATTTCCATGGGCACAGTGCTAGACATCCAGAGCAGTCCTTGGTGCTCTGCAAAGCCCTGTACAGCCTCTGCTGCTGCCTTTTGCAGCTCCCCTGGCCTCACCTCACCCCTCTCTCTTGGCAGATGTGTGTGCAGGGCATCCAGCTGCATCTGAAGCACATCATGTCGTGCAAGGGCAAGGTAGCCAGGGTCTGGCCAAGCTTCTGCTGCCCAGTATGTGCAGGACAGGATGGGACAGGGTGGAGGAGAGAGCAGTGAATGACTTTTAGACTGGCTCTTAGGAAGTATTTCTTTGCAGAAGGGGTTGTTGGGCATTGGAATGGGCTGCCCAGGGCAGGGGGGGAGTCCCCATCCCTGGAGAGGTTGAAGAGTCGAGTTGACCCAGCGCTGAGGGATCTGGTGGAGTTGAGAACGGTCAGTGTGAGGTTAACGGTTGGACTGGATGATCCTCAAGGTCTTTTCCAACCTAGATGATTCTATGATTTTATGATTGTATTGCTCCATACTGTTGAAATGCTGAGGGTGGAGCAGAAGAGGGGAGACTGGGTGAAGTTTTCACTTGGAAAGTCCTTTTAAAGTCAGCAGGTCCAGTGTATTCAATGACAGATAGTGATACCATACAACTGCATTGATGAGGAAACAGATCTGGGGACCTGATGCTCAGGAGTTACTTTCTTCTCTCTATCTCTTCCAAACTCCACACACTGATTCCTGGCATGACCCTGTGTAGTCTGCACCCAACTCTGTGCAAAGAAAGGTGCAGAAGGGGAGCATTCAGCAGTCAACATTTTGCAGCAGGAAGTGCGCTGCTGACCTCCTCTAGTGGCAAAGCTAATAGGAATGAAGAGTTTTCAGGGTCTTTTTGGAGGCCCTGTGTGCCTTGGAGCAACAACGTTGTTTCCTTCGGGATTCAATCAGTCTGCAAATTGAGGATCCCAAAAACTTAGGTCACAAGGTAATGTTAGCAGGAGTGGATGCAACAGCAGTGGCTCCTGCCTGTGCTGTGCCACATCTGTAGCATGATGGAAGGGGATGGTCAGTTGCTCAAGGAACATTCAGATGCTGTGCTGAGGTAGCTTGCATAGAATGTTTTTGCCATGTTCCTTTAGGTGAAAAGGAACTGTAAGAAACTCATTCCTCAGGGACTTGTAGTTCACACCCAAAGAAGCAAGTTAGGATGAAAGGAAAGCACCCAGGAAGGCATGAAGCCACGGTCCCATGTAGGACGGGTACCACCAATGCCAAGAACAATGTGGCCACTGTGCAGAAGATTGCTCTGGAAGCATAAAGACGTCATGCATAGGAAACAAAAGCTTTGTAGTTTAAAAAACAGCTCCCTCAACCTAATCATGGGTGTTGTTACCAAAATCTGTTTGAGCTGGGCTTTCTCTGCAAACAGCAAAACTCTTCTGCTTGCTTTTTGCCTCCATCTGAATCTGAATCAACTTAATCTTTCATGATGAACTATTAAAAGCTTCCTAACTGTGCCATTGACAGGCTTGTTATAAAGCTCTGAGAGCCTCTGTCGAAGCACTCAGATGCTGATAACCCTGGCTGCATATTTCAGAGCTGCAAGCTGGGCAGCGGGACACACTCTCAGTGAGCCACCAAAGGACTCCTCCAAAATCTGCTGGCCTGGCTGGAGAACAGCGTGCCCAGGGCAGGAGAGCCTCTGGCTGCAGCAAGGAAACCCTGACCGCAGCGGGGGAGCCCACTGAGCACGGGAGCCACTTGAATTTCAAGGGCAGTATAAGCCTAATCACAGGCCAAATATTTTGGCCGGGGTCAGGGTGTCCAGTCGTGCCTTGGTGCCCTTGGACTGGAGATTTGGGAAGGTTTTAAACTTATTTTTCCTGTGTTCTGCCACCAGAGGGCACGGCTCCCTTCCCTGCCAGGGGAAGTATCAGCCAGGCTGGAGAAGTCCTTTTTCTCCCACCTCCCCCTATACCTGCATTTCAGCCTCTTGGCTGGACCAAAAGCCCTGTCTGAGAAGAAGAAAGTACTTGACAACTTCTGCCGAGATGGAAGGGAAGGCAGCCGGCTATCACTTTGTGTGGCTTGGGAGAGCATCTGATACGGTTCAATCCTACGTGGACCCCATTTAGGAGCAGCTCTGCCAACACTCCATGTTGCTTCAGCTCAGCCCCGTTTGCACCCTGCCACTGGTCAGTGAAGTAACCAGAGCCCTGCCTCGGAGTCTGATGTTTCCTGGTGCCGCAGGAGGAGCGGTGCAAGCCTGGACTGCCCTGTTCTCAGCATCACGGACTGTCACTTTCTGAGGAAAAGGAGAGATACCACTCTATGCCTGAAAAGCGTTGTTATAGCAGGATGAAGAATAAAGAGAGTTTCAGGCAGCAGATCCTCTGCTTTGTCTCCCAGAACTCTTGGAAATGGGCTTGTACTTAGCACTGGGCACCTTGCAGCTTATTTTCTGCCTGAAGTCATAGCCCCCTGCCTTATCCCCTGGTCAAACACCCCACTGTCAGGCAAAGACTGGTGCACTGGTAGCTGAAGCTTGTGGCAGCTCTTGACCTGTGGGTACTTGAACCAGATGCTCCCTCGTCCTTCATGGCCATTTCAGAACTGGGGTATGCAGGGCAGAGAGAAATAGGACAGCGACCTTTTTCTGCAAAGACCATTTAGTAAACAGCATATTTTGTTTTATTTCTTCTTCAGCAGCCACTGCCAGCACAGTGTCACAACCAGCATACCCTCTGCTTTGAGGTGACAATGTAAATCCAAGCAGAGCAACCACGGATTTGAGCCATTTTCATCTTTCTTTTTTTTTTTTTTCTTTTTTTTTTTTTTACCATAAATAAAATATAGGCTAAAATACAGGATGTTAGTGATGCCTTTGGGAAGTCAGAGTAAGGTGAGTTCAGGAACACTGACAGTAAAACAAAGAAGAAATGCTGTGTGCATGGTAATTTGCACTAGCCTGAGGCTCAGTCCTACTCAGTTTACAGTGAGGCTTTCCAACAGCCATTGGGAAGTAAAAAAATTTATCTTGCAGAAAAGCCGGCCACCTTTTGTCTAACAAAAGCATTTCCAAACCAGCATGGGCTTTTTGATGCTGTATGAGGACTCAAGACTAATTTCCCAAATGCATTTCTCACTGATGAGTGCTCATCCAAGAATTTATGCAAATGCATTTCAGGTTGTGATGTGCTGGCAAATTGCTGTTCCTGATAAGACACATATTGCTTTGTCTCCAACAGTGGCATCCTCAGTTCTTTGGCTTGCTATTTAGAATAACAAAACCTTGGTTTTAAACATTAGAAATTAGAAGAAGCAAAAACTGAATTAGTGTAACTTTTTAGTTTAGTTTGATCAACTGAGATTTCGTTTATCCTTAGATACTACTCATTTTGATCATGATAATGAATACAGTTGTTCAGATACAAATACGTATGGAGTTATAAATAACTGTAATTTTCCATCCATATGAACAAAATTCCATGCAAAATAGGCAAACATGATCTTACCAAAGCAGCCACTTAAGGAAGAACAATAGTAAACATTATTTTCATTTTTTTGCAGATACAATGGATATGAATTGGCATTTGGCAATTCACTGCTGGAAAATGTTACGAGTCTGCAAGCAGTGACTCAGGACAGTTTTCCCAAGCAACCAAGATTGGATTCCCATGTAAATGACTGGACTAATAAAAATTCCAGGTGATTGAAAGGATCTGCTTTATATAAGCAGAAATGTATACAAATCAACATTTCATGAAGACTCACCATCAGGCAGCAGCAGGTCTTTTATGGATATCTTAAACATCTGTTTTTGTCCTCTCTCCCTGACAAGTTGTCTCTCTACATGCACCAGCTGCCTCTGTGGCCATGAAGCTTCTGGGCAGCCAGCCCTGGAGACTTAGAAAGGTAAAGGCAATTATCACCAGCAAAGAGGAGCACAACACGCCCGAAGAGTGCCTTCCCAAGAGACGGGTGGAATTCCTCCCAAAGGACTCACAAAATTTGGGCACTAAAACTGTGGGGAGCACTGCAAAAGCCCAAGGCAGGGCCCCAAGGACATAGTGGGCAGATGTGATACAGACGGTGGCCCACGATGTGATACAGCCACAACTACTCCTCCATGTTTGATCTCCAGCCTGAGAGCTGCAGTCCCACCATGAGAAGCAGTAGCAATGAGAACCCTTCATCACCATCATGGTAAAAACCCCTGTGATGTGACCCGTGATTTCTTCAGTATCTCCTGCTCCATGTGAGGGAACTAAAAACATTTGTTCTGTCCCCTTTTAAACCTATATCCTCCAGTTGCCAACTGGCTCTTAACTCTTCTCTGCCAATGGCACAGTATAGATGGTACTGAGGGACTTTGTTCTGGCAGCACTGCAGTCCCACAGCATTAATCTTGGATCAAGATGTCTGGTGCTATAAATGCCTCTATATGTATTTCCAAAAATTAGACAACATGAGTAATCTGAAACATCCCTAGGCAAAGCTTCTGAATTAGAAACTCAGAAAAAGCTAGACTGACTCCTGACCTCATGCACTAAGCACTTAGATAACTTATATGTCAAATTCTCTTTCTACACACAATTTTAGCCTGGGAGGATCTGCTCCAATGGTCCTTTTGCAGTGACCAGAGGGGACACTTTACTGAGCTTCCCATGGATAAATTTTTGCTTCAGCTCTTAGATGTTGGGCTATGGCTCCCTTGTGACAGTAGGATCAAGCCTTAAGATGATTATGTAGCAACCATGACACTCCATGACACTCCCGATGAGATGCCAGCCTCCCTTTGCCACCAACACCCACCAGAGCCCTCCGCCAGGGACTCCCTCCGGATGGATCTCCAGAGCTCTGTCTTAGCTCAGCTTGAGATTGTTGGTATTCAGTGTTGCCTACAATGAAGAGAGAGCTCTGTGTAAGTAAGGCTCTTGTATTTTCGTTTTTCCCCTGTGTTGTTTTCATTGGAAAAGTTAAACAGCAGCTGGAAGAGCTCTAATTGCAACCCCAATATTATTTTCTGAACCAGATGCTTATTTTAACAGTGTACACAGAAACAATAGGAAGTTCCTCTGGAAGAGATGGCACTGCAGCTTCTTTAAAGTAATTAGTATTTTGGCAGCAGCTATATTGACCCACAGAAAGCAGCTCAGGGGTAAGAACGAAGACGTAGAAGAAGCATTACTGACCACAGCTCCAGACTGGTCAGTGCTTCTATTATAAACCTTTACTTTTTCCCTCTAGGAATTTTTCTTTGGGCTGAAACCTAGCATGCTGGTCAGAATTACTACTGATCTTTATTACTTCTACTGCTGCAGCTGAGAAATGTCTTGAAAACATATATTAAGTTTTGAATTAGATCAGAGATCGCTTCCTTTTTGAACCCTTCCACTATTTTACTAGTTTGGAACTGCATTGGTCAACCCCCCTTCCCCATTCAGCTGTGCATAATTGTTGACTACCTAATGGAAAAATATTCTAGAGCTTAATAAAGAATAACAGTTTTGCTGCAAGATGTTTGATACCACCTTTAGGAATACAGAACTTGTTTTGACTCTCCTGGTATTTGCAGGGCAGTGTGAACCCTTGTAGAAAAGGTCTCTTTTTCTAGGAAACAGTTTTGCTGCATCACTGCTATTCACCTCCTGCTTTCTGCAGAACTTCACAGATTTCAGCTCAGGAAAGGCACCTGAAGTTTCACATCAATAATAGTCCTCTTGGAGCAGGACTCAAGTGTGCTCCAGCAGACCTGGCCAGACTGCAGCACACTTTCCAGACCAGCATCTATAGAGTCTCAGGAGACTTTGATCACTAGTGAGGAAAGGAGCAACCTAAAGTTGCTTTATAAAGTGAGGCACCAGTTGTGGATAATTGATAAGAAAATAAATAGGATTTTCTGTTTAATGTTGCTTTTCTGCCATTCTAAAACTGAACCAGGGGTGTTGTCAGGAGCCAGCATTTTCTGGATGCCTCATGCTAGTCTGCCTTTGTTACACTCAGGGCCACATAATACAGCAGGGATTGATTTGAGGAAGCATGGAGAACTGAGAGCTTTTGCTGAAAGGAGTTTTCTCATATTTTTATCATGATGATATTTCTGGTTTTGACTGATTCAAAATAACAAAACCTGAATCGTTTTCTTCCCCTTTATCCCTCTCACTTTCGCCTCCTGTTTACTCCTCTGCCTTAGCAACTGATATAAGGAGAGAAAAGGAGGTGGAAAATAAACAAGAAAAAAACCTTTTTAATAGAAAAATTCTGTTTGTTTCTGCCAAACAAAACAAAAATGTTGCATCAAAACAGAAAATCTGTGAAAGATGTTGTTGGGGGAAATTTTGTGAGACTATTTTTATTGGTATTTTTATCACCATCATCATTAACCCACTATGCTTTCAGCGCTTCCTCTCACTGCTAGGAAAGACTGATGATTTCTTCAGAAGTCCTGGAGTGGATCCAAAGACCTCCATTCCTGAGACAGCATCAGGCCATATAAAAGCAGGAGAGTGTCAAGCAGTGTTGCAAGGCAATTCCAGTTGTAGAGCTGGTGATTCACTTCTCCTGTCCCTGGACTAATGACCACCTTTTCCTTGTCACATCCTGGTCCTTCACAGCCACAGAGTGCAAACAAGCAACTCTCAAGCAAGAAAGTAATCCTTTGTCAGAAGTCACCTCAAAATATCTAATGAACTAACATTCTCTCCAAGGGAGATCTCACCCAATCCCTGACTTTTCCCTTCCTCCAAGAATAAGGTATAAGGCAAGGACAAACCAATGCTAACAACATCATCATCCCTAAGCTGCTAGGGACATCCCCCTGCAAGAAGCTGGGCTGCATGCTGTGTCCCAAGGTCTCCTTAGGGCCATGGGCAAAGGCCAGTACCCTCTGTAGGAAATTGCTTAAACTCAGTGCTTATCAAAGCTGTGGCTGTCTAGACCCTAGGATCAAGAAATACTTTTGCGCCTTTGCTTCAGAACAAGCTCAAGATAATGCACAGAGTGATAGCTTCTCCCTCCAAGAGGTCCCAGGGAAGAGACCTCTCACCACAGTATCACATCCTGCGGTTACATGCCTGTGCATCACGCATGGGGCGTCCAAGAAGTCTGTACTAGCAGTATGCTACATGATCAGCAAGTCAGAAGAATGTGTCCCAAATCTTTTCACAAATCTAGATGTAGCTGCTGGACAGGTTTACCCAGTGTTTGAGAAAGCTGGTGCCAAATGCATTATAGGTCCACTCAGACAAAATAGAGATGCTGTTATTTGGAAGAGATTGTGCTGTGAGAAAATATGATAAAAATCTATAAGCTGTCAACTGAAGCGATTTGCTTGACTACTATCAGAGGTGGGAGGGTACAGATAGAGGTGATTCTGCTCTGAGACTGTTCTGCGGGCCAGAAAGACCTTTTCCATCATTGCCTGACAAAAGGGCAGCATTGCTGTCAGGAGCAGATCTCACCCCTGTGATCCATCTGCAGAAACTATATCTACGAACAAGGAAACAAAGGTTTCAGCTTCATAATTTCACTGGTCCTAAAAAATAGGCAGGAGGTTTTTAAGTTTAGGGGCTCACTTTTCCCCCTTTTTCCAAGCTCTTTCTACAGTGAAGTAAAATAAGGAATGGTCAAGGAGTTGATGTAGTCCCACAGGGCAAAGCAAAGGGATAGGAAATGGGGTCTTGCTCTGTGCTGGGGAGGAATTATACAACTGTAAAGAAAAAGCACTTTGACTTTGGTGACTGTTGCGCAGAGTAAGTGATTTATCATATTCCAAATTTTCATTGGGATTTGAGAAAAGAGATTTTGGCATATTAGCTTCTCCTGGGAGTATATCCCAGACATTCTCAATCCTTGGTGGGACAGACTATCCTGGAAAGAATTAGGCAGGTTGAGGGGTGAGTCACTGCCCTTGTTCCTTCAGCTGATGGGATGTGTTCAGTCCCCAGGGAAATTTCTCCCCCAGGAGAAATGCATCCACCCTATTCATGAGTCCAACAGAAGACGCATCCCAGCAAGCTGTGAAAGACCAATACAGACAAAATAGTGTTAGGCTTTGCCATTTGCCTTGGGCTCATTGTTTGTGATCACGCAGTGCCTGGTGGAACATGTCATGAGCAAGAGGAAGCTGCTTCCATGGAGCTGTTTGCAGCAAGACCAACACAGTAACAGAAGTTGGGGATACCACACCTGAGCCTGAGCAAAGGCAGACTCACTCCTGACAGGATAACACGTGAAGAAAGGAAGGATTAACCACGCGAGGCATTTGTACAGATGTGGCTGGATCCTTCTCCATGGCCTTCACTATGACATCAGTCTGTAAAATTAAAAGGCTGGTTGCAGAAACTGTGTTTGGTCAGCCCTCATGTGCTGAGAAGAACCAGAAAGCAGTATGATGGCTGCTTGCACTTCCCTTGGCTTCAGGCCACAGGAAGACTCAAAAGTAAATGAAAACAAAGTAGGAAGAATACGAACACCCCTGCTCCCAGTGTGCTGTGTACATGCTGCTTGACACAGAGAGGACGAGAGGAAACAAGGAGCAGAGTACCACAGGGTTGGCAGTTGCCATCTGCTAAGCATTGTGCAAGTGGCTGTCACCATGACTGGATGCTTGGAAGAAAGTGAGTGAGATATGGTCAGGAGAGAGCAGGGAGAAGACTGAGCAGCAGGTGAAGGAGGCAGGGGAAGTCAAAGTAGGTTCAGGGAGTAAAAAGCCCCTCAGCAGTGGTGAGAGTGTGGGGTAGGGCAAAAACATCTACAGATGAGTAGGAGGGAAGCAGATGTGTGTGAGGGGCAGTAGGAGAGCAGGGGAATCACTGTCTAAAGGGCCCTGCAAGGATCAATCAGATGTAGAAATCTTTCCTTTAGGGGTTGCAAATGACAATTACACTGCCTGGATTAGGGGGACATGCAAATGTAAAGAGAAGTGGTTTATCCAAAGAGCAAACCTCTCTGCCAAGAGGTTATCTAGAGAAGTACAGAGACATTAACTTAGGAGGCAGTTTTTAACCTTGGCAGCTGCCTTACCCAGTCTCCCCAAAAAGGCAGATGAAACCTGATGGATACAGGGTTCAGCAATGCTAAGGGATATTTCTTGTTTAGTTAATGTTCCTGATTTATACAATGATAACAAGAGCCCAGGGAAAGCATGCTCTGCCATTCTATCTCTATAGGTCAGAAGTTTAAGGCCCTAGTATTGCAATAATTTTTTTTTCCTAAATGTTGAAATACCCAGGCTGGACACTGTATATCTTTCCCACTAGCTGGCATTCTGCAGCAACAGCCTCATTTGTATTCTGTCTTTTACTTGAGCAAAAAACCCCACTCTGCATTGCCACAACTAAGTACTTCCCCACTGCGATACAGAGATTGCCACAGTCACACTAAATTCAACATGTCCCTGCTAACATATTTTATTCATACTGATGGTCTGCTTCACAGTGTGTTCCCAAAGACTTGCTTTAATATTTAAGCTACAGACTTCTAACAAAATATATAAAGCAAAATAAAGTGAGTATCTTTTTCTACATAGCTGTACAATGGAGCTGCCTCTCCTTCAAGGCTGGGTTTTTTTTCCACAGAGGCCTTGAGTATCTTCCTGCACAAAGGAGAAATTTGTGACTTCTTAAAGAGTTATTGTCTATAAAGTCGTGCTCCTTTTCCAGTTAAAAATTAATTCTGGGCTGTGGAGAACTTTTGGTCTGGATGATGCCACAAAATGAGCCTCCTCCAAGATCATGGAAGCCTCCAAGAGAACAATGAGCGGACCCCCCAGGGATACGCAAAGTCCCTGACACTAAACCAACTTCTGTCTTGAGGAGCAGGAGTCGCCATATCTGTTGGGGATTAAAGTCTCACTGGCCCCTCTTGGTTGGATCTTCGCACAGTAGCCTTTTCCTCACACTGATTTTGTTTTTGGAAGGAAATCCAGCTAAACCCATGAGATAAGTTCAGGTAAGGTGTTGCAGGGAATCTGACGGCTTTGTGCGCCAAAGCCATTTTTCATAGGGCTGTCAGCAAGTTCAGGGTTTCACCTGTGGGTCTGGGCAGAACTTACAGGAGCACCCTCCAGGTACAATAAAGGCTGTGTAACATTTGGCCCCGAGTTACGGCACTCTATCACACATTGAATGCTGGGGGGGTGGGAAGTATCTGGGATAAACTAGACTCTTTCCACAGCGCATGGGGGTTCTGGAGAACCAGGGATCTCCAGGGGATGGCTCACAGTCTCTCAGGGCCTTTTAGGGTAGGAGGACTCATCATCTGAAACTCCCTCCATCATGTCAGACAGCAGGCACCGCTACTTTTCTGAATGAGGCAGATGTGTCCTTTCTTTTGTGGGCAGAGCAAAACACCTGGGGAGAAATGGGGAAAAAAGAAATGTCAGCTGCTGGTGGTGATTTGTGTCAGGAGCAGCAGGCCAGAAAAGATCCCTTCCCTTACCCTGCATGAGACATTTCCTGCAACGCTTGAGTTTCTTCTCACTGACTCTCGTTAGCAACTGCTTTTTGAATTTTTACTGGCATCAGTATGAGCCCACCCTTGGTGCCACATACACTCCTGATGGTCACAAGGTTGAGCACTGCTCCATGAGTGACAGTGCAGTCCAGGGATGGCAAGACTGGGCTGCTTCATGGGGCAGGCAAGCTGCGAGCCAAACAAGGTGATCAGGGCAGGTCTAGTGGCCATAACCAAGATCGGCCACAGCCCAGTGATGTCCAGGCAAGGCCAAGCTGGGAACTTGAGCCACTAGCGGTCCAGGGCTAGACACAACACACACTTGGCACAGCTTAGGCGAGAGCTTACGCCAAGGGACTGAGCTTCAATGCTGCTCCTGGGCCAGCAGGTGGTGGAGGGTCCAGAGGAGGCTGGTCGGGGCAATGACAGCTTGCTGGTGTACTCTGGTTCCTGACAGCCATCATGAAGGGATGCCTAGGAACAGCATCACCCCTTGGCTAGTTAAGCACTTCTAACACTTAGCCAATAACACGACTTCAGGCATTCAGCTTTCTAATTGCCACCATACTTTATTCTAAGACCTCTTCCTCTCCCACTCTTCAACATTACATGACCATTAATTCCCTCTCCTGCGAGGAGCTGGAAGCAGAAAGGGAGCTAAGAAAATTGTATTATGAAATGCTACAATCAATGACCTGCAAAGGAGCGGAGAAGAGAAGTTTACTGCCAGCCTCTCCTTCTCCCACAAGAGCCTTCCGGGTGGCACCAGCTCCCTGGCTCAGGCAGCTCAACTGCAGCTATAATTCAGTGTAAGTCAAAAATTTTATTTCGGCAGGAAAAGCTGAAACAGCAGAGGGCTTCTTGTCACTGTCTCTGGACAAGCCCAGGAGAGGCAGAAATGGTTTGTTTAATGCTGTCTCTCATTATTCCTGGCACTTTATGACTCATTAAGTGTCCTAGTTTTGTAACTAACTCCTGCTGAGCTCAACATTTGATACACATTTATGGGTGGCCTGTTGGCTGTAATAACGATTGAACTATTCATAATTCCTGTAACCATGTTAACTCCTTCCTTTTTGTGCCAGGCTTCCTTTAAACAGCTGTGAGATAAAGATACTGGGGACTTCAGTTCTTAAGGCAGAATGAATTACATTTATCTGGACAACTTATTAACATGGCTATATTTCAATTTGACACACTTGTTCTGAGCCCAGATAAACCATGCTGTGTCCTAATACCTTTTATGCTGCTCCCATTCCACACCCACTAGGCTTTTTACCATGGCCGTATCCATGCAGATGGATGTCTGATACCAGTTCCCCTCAGAAGGCGGCCAACAGCACACACATCAGTGTTCATTCACTTGTATGCAACAGGAACAGGAGCCAAATGACCCTTCTTTCTTGCCCATTACAGGTGGGAATTAGAAGTAAGGCACCTCTGTTCAGGAACCTTCTTGTGATATGAGTGATCTTGTCAGCTTCTCCCCTGTTTTCCAGCTTGCTTTCTTTGCAAAAGGTCAGTGAGAATTCAAAACAGAGCCCAGCAACATGCTGACCCAGCCTGACAACTGATGCAAACGGGGCAACCGCAAGCGCTCACCACAAGTTTGACAGACACAAGTATTTCTCGAGATGACATCACATTTAATCTCTCTCTTCTGAAAGTGTCATGCACTAACACCTCAGAGATAGGTAGACAGGTCTGCGTTTTAGGTTAATTTTTCTTTCATTCATTCGAAGCACAGAGTCACTTAGCCTGGCCACTCTGAAAAGATGTGACTTTGTGTATAGTCAAACAAATCCAGTCTGTGTATATTTTGGAGCATGATGGAAAAGTCACCATCAAAACCACACAGGTCTAAACTAAAGGTCAGTATCTTTAAACTGGAGTTGGAAGTTATCTGCAGCTTCAGCTAAAGAGTCTGTCATAGAAGTGTGCCTGATTTCAGACTAATTGGGATGAGAACGCTCTCAGAAATTCAGTGGTGTGTAGGACAGTATTCAAGATGGCCTTGTAACTGTGTCCAGCTGGGACGGAATTAACCATTAACCTTCTTCACAGCAGCCCATCTGTTGCCATGCCTTGCATCTGTGCCTAAAACAGCACTGATAACACACCAGTGTTTTGGCTATTGCTGAGCAGCGCTTGCACAGCATCAAGGCTTTCTCTCCAACTCCCCATCACTGACTTCAAAGGTCTGTAGGCAGGAAATGGGCAAGAAGTTGGGAGAGGAAATAACTGGGACAGCTGACCCAAACAACCAAAGGGATATCCCATACCATATGACATCATGCTCAGAAATAAAAAGCTGAGGGAAATAAAAAGATGGGGAGACATTTGTGGTGATGTTGTTTGTCTTCCCAAGAAACTGCTATGCATACTGAGGCCCTGCTTCCCACAAAGTAGCTGGACATCTGCCTGCTGATGGGACATAGTGAATTAATTCCTCTTTTTGTTTTGCTTCTGTATGCAGCTTTTGCATTTCTTAATAATTATTTATCTCAACCCATGAGCTTTTCAATGTCATTTTCTCCCCCTTGTCTTTTGAGGAATAGGAGTGAGAGAGCAGTTGGATGGGCATCTGGCAGCCAGTCGAGGTCAACTCTCCACAGGGTTCTGGACAAAGATTGATTTTCTTGACTGTTTTTTCCATTTTAGTTACTGCTGACCACAAAGAAAACAGATGATGTAAACTTCAAAGGCATTTTCATATGAGAACTGTCAATTTGATTCAATACTGCCAACCTCAAACATTCAATAATAATCAGTCCTGATTAAAAAGAAGAAAAAACACTTGGGGCCTTATCTTTCAAGTCTTGGTGTTTGAGCCCACAAGGACGTGATTTTATGACCAGCATATTCTAGTTCAAGCCTGTGTTGCTCTAGTGAGAGTGGAGCCACTCTCACTAGTGCCTGTTTTATATTCCTGCTGCTTATCTTAGGTCAACACTAGCAGTCAGGAGAGTGAAACAAGATTCATGATCTGGCTGGCAAAAACAGGGACAAGAAGGGTCTCATTCATTCTCTCAATATCTTTTGTTTCAAAGGTGGTTTGCAGTAGCAGCAGTTCAGTCTGCCATAGTGTGGCCCAGGAGCAGATGACGCAGGAAGTCTGCACAGGAGTCCAGTTTGTCACCGCAGCATTTCTCACTGTGTGCAGCAGTTCCTGTCAGCAGGAAAAAAAAACAATCGCTGATTTCAGTCCAGTGCTTTGACTGCAGTATTTCTGTCTTCGTCCTGCATTGCTTTATGCTAGGTTTAGACACTTACTATCAGAATCTCAGGCTTTTGCTGAAGGACAGCGTTTTAAAGTTAAGAGACATGGCTGTTATGAAGTGAAGAAAATGCACAAAATCACCTCTGGAGGAGTAAAACCAACAAATTGCAATGCACAGGCTTGAATGTCAGAGAATACACTTCTCTGGAAGGGATTTAGTTATTTTCTTACTCCATAAAACAAGTGACATCTCTCAGAAAAGAGTCCCTGTGGGGAACTTAATCCTTTGGGAGAGAGGATAAGTTAGTGATTAGAGATGAAATGCAAAGGTGTTTTCAGCATAGTGGCTGGCTGCACAATTTTCTAATACAGTACATTATGCTGTTAATGGAAATGTAGCTTTGTACCTTATGTTTTTCTCCCAGTAGAATTAAATTCAGCACTGTTTGCATGCAAAGCATGCACACTCACAGCTGTGAGCTCTGGGGTGAGGGAGAAGGCACAACTTGGACCTACACAGATAAGATCACAGAGTCTGCAACTGGGCTGGGAGCTAAACCCACTGCCTTTGCCAAGTGACTTCACCACAAGACCATCTTTGCTCCTGCCCACAGGAACTGTCTCACACCATAACAGACAGACCCCAGGATCCAACAGATTGGGGGAAAAGCACCTGGCAGTTTTGGAGTCCTTTGGGATCTGCAGGGACAAGAGCTTTCTGTTCCACTCTGTGACGCAGCAAAGGGAAAACCACCCGCCATTTCCCCCAGAGTCCCTTCCCAGTATGCTAATCCAACCTGCACACCCCTGTTCCTGCCAGGAATCTCTCTGTTTCAAGGCCACATGTGTCATTTATTAAGAAATAAGAGAGAGCAGGGAGGAACAGCTTTTAAAGAAGTAGGCCATGCATGGGCTGTCAAGCCTCTGGGAACCCTCAGAGATGAAAGTACCACAGGAGTGCCACACGGCAGTGCTGCTGGCATATGTAACAGTGCTGCTAAAGTGGCTCTCCACATGCCGGTATGGAGATAGGTAATCATGGCACTGGAATCATGGAGCTCACTAAATCTTATGGTCACAAAGAGGGAAGGTAAAGGGAGTAAATTGTTTGGTGCAACAGAAGCCACTGTCCCAAGCTGAAAGCCCTGGGAAACAAAGCAGCAGGGCATGTTAAGTACCTCCTTGGGAGCTGACTGCAAATGAAGCAGCTTGGTTTTCACTTGGATTTGCAGCTTTGTGTTCATGAAGAAAATGTGAGTGGAAAAGCTGAAGAAACACTGGGAGAGAGTTTCTGAGTGGACTGCAGACTTGTACTAGAGAGAGGAAAGAGTACCTGCTGCTGGGGGGCTGTGCTCAAGGTACACAAACTGCAGGAATATCCAACTTGTATTTCATCCTGCTGGAAGCAAGCTGCAAAGCCCCAGCTCCTCATTAGCTGCTCAGACCAAGAGGAGATCATCTGTTTTCCAAGTGCTTAGATAAAAGAAGGGTGAAATCATAAGATGCGAGGCAGAGCTTCTGCTCTATTACTGCGGTGCCAAAGCACAACATCTTAAATAAAGTCAGCAATATTATTTTGTGTGTGCTTAGGACCAAACTGTAATCTCTCATTCAACATTACCTGAGTCTGTAGAGTTACCCCAGTGTAAATGAGGCCATAACTATATATACACAGCATTAACTTGCTTGGTTCCAATCAGCATAACTGCTATCATTGCTTTGTATACCAAAAGAAGAAAAAACAGCAGAAAACTTGTTTACTGGCAACTTTTTTCCAGAAAGAAAACTTGCTATTTTTCACATCTCTGGAGAACAAAGCTCTTAATACCAACAAGACAGAACCTTCCTAAAGAACTTGCTTTCTTCGCCTTGTATTCATCAGCAGAGGGTGATTTGTAAAGCTGTCAGTTAAAGTTCATCAGGATGGTGAGCTGCCACAGGATAATCCTAAAGGTTATTTGGCAGCATATCCAACCAGCCTGGCCATGGTTGAAGAATCAGAGATGATTTGAAGCTGTAAGTCAATAAACAGCAGGATTTTGCAACTGCCAGCCCACCTGTGACACACCACTTATGTAATACTCAATATTTCATTGAAATCACAGAATCATCAGGTTGGAAAAGCCCTTGAAGCTCCTCCAGCCCAAAATGAACCTCACCCTGACCGTTCCCAACTCCACCAGATCCCTCAGCGCTGGGTCAACCCGACTCTTCAACCCCTCCAGGGATGGGGACTCCCCCCCTGCCCTGGGCAGCCCATTCCAACGCCCAACAACCCCTTCTGCAAAGAAATATTTCCTAAGAGCCAGTCTGACCCTGCCCTGGCACAGCTTGAGGCCATTCCCTCTTGTCCTGGCGCTTGTTCCTTGGTTCAAGAGACTCATCCCCCGTCTCTGCACCCTCCTTTCAGGGAGCTGTAGAGGGCCATGAGGTCTCCCCTCAGCCTCCTCTTCTCCAGACTAAACCCCCCCAGTTCCCTCAGCCGCTCCCCATCAGACCTGTGCTCCAGACCCTGCACCAGCTCCGTTGCCCTTCACTGGACACGCTTGAGTCACTCCATGTCCTGTTTGCAGTGAGGCAAACATGCACGGTCTAGGACCGCGAAAGGGAGCCCAGCGATGGCCGCCCCGTTACCCCCGGCACACACCGCAAACTCAGCAGCACAACACCCCTCACAGCTCAGCTCTGCCCGGGAGGCCCTTTTCTTTCCAGGGGGAAGGGGACAGGCCACTGAACCTGCCGGGAGCGTTGTCACCAGGGACGCACCCTCCCCTGAGGTGACGACCCCTCAGCGCAGCGCCAGACGCGGTCGCTCCCCGCTCCCCGCTCCCCGCTCCCCGC
>NW_020799091.1:125055301-125078802 GCF_003259725.1 Athene cunicularia
CCCCAACACCTACGACCTGTCGCCGGAGAAGCGGCGTGCCGAGGCCGAACGCTTGGCTATCCGCGCCCGCCTCAAGCGGCAGTACCAGCTGCAGCTCAACCACCCCAACCGGCCGACCATCATCGTGAGTGGGGAGGGAGGGGGCGCCCGGGATGGGGGCGAGGGCTTTGTCCGCCTCACCCGGCGTCCCGGAGCAGGGCCCAGGCAGGCCTGGAGCCATGCGGGCGGGGCGCTGCCCTGCCTTGTCCTGCCCTGCCCTGCCCTCCCCGTGACCTTGACGCCCTCACTGGCTGGGCCGGGAGGCTCCCGGGGCCTTTGTAGGCCCCAGCCCAGCGGCGGGGACAGACGGGCCGCGCTGAGTTGAGCGGCCGTTGCAAGGCCTCTGGGGCCTCACTGCGGTTTTCTTTCCAACCCAGGAAGATCCTGCCTTGATCCGCTGGGTCTATGCTAGGACGCAGAACGTCTACCCTACTTCCCGCCCGACACCTAAGACGTCCTTTCTAGGAGCTCTTTATGCGATAGGCCCTATCCTCTTCTGGATTGCTGTCTTCAAAGCTGACAGGGTAAGTCAGTTGATGGCACTGAACGTCAGGTAAACACCGAGCTGTAAAATGTTGATCTGCCTGGAGACTTAATTGATGAGATTCTCTTGCACCATTAAAGTAATGAGGGAAGGAAGGGTGATGCTGAGCCTGCGATCTCAAAGCCTCATAACTGGTTGCCAGATCCTGTTGTTCTGAGAGCCCTGTATTGTACCCTTGGGTATGGCCAGTCACAGTTTCCCTGAGCGGGATATTTTGCTGTATGTAATAAAGCTCTTGGTGGCACTGACAGTGTAAACTAATCGTAAGAGACTATTTTCAGCTGCTGACATGCAGTAACTGCACTTTCTAAAATAAATAGGGAGCTTAATGGGTGACAGGCCTAGAAATGTCTCTGTGATGTGCTTGACCATTTCTCTAATCTCGTGAAGCAGATGGTGAGGAGTACTTATGCTGATTGCAGCGTCTGGTCTCAGCTGGATGTTTAAGATGTTGGAAGGTTTATCTTGCTTCTGTCCAAATTCCTGAATTGCAGGCATCAGCATCTGAGCAATGGTAGATCATTCTGAAAAAAACTCGGTTATGTACATAAATAAGAAGATGCTAGGTGACTCGCAGACAATGGCTGTTTTTACTAGTGAATTTGTGGCTATTGTAAAACCTTTCCCTGTTTTGCACAATAATAGCATTTTTAGATCAAGGCATAAAACAGAGAAGCACGAGCATCAGCTAAAATGAATAGAATATTTGTAGAGGATGTTGTTTGCTAGGATGAACCAAAAATACAGGTTCTGGGAAACATGCAGAGCATGTTAATATAAATGTTTTTGAGACTTCAGCATCTCTGCAGTATTTTGTCATGCTGGTTTTGTTTTGTTCGTGAAGGTACACCTGGGTTTAGCCACCTAGTGTGACTTAGCATCGAGTGCTTGAAAATAAACCTGTGCCTGAGAATATTTAAGCTGAAGTCTTTAATGTAGTCTCCAGAACAGTCTGTTTTCTTTTATTCCAGCTCCTTTACTGATGTTTGGGGATTTTTCTTGGTTATCTAGTAGTATATAAAGCACTGTACCTATTATACTCTTTTCTCTGAGGAGTGTTTGTTGTGTTTCTGGGAAAACAAGAGATAAATTGCTAAACCTTAAGCAAGTCTCTTGGTTTTATCCAGCAGAAGGAATCTGGGCAGTATCTGCAGTGTCCATGTAGTGTAACAATACCTGTCAGAAAGGTACATGACTGCAGTGAGACACAAAAAGGCTGAAAGTGAACACAGGCACATATAGGCAAGTCACTAAGTTTCTCCATAATTAGATCTCCAAACTGGATTATTTTCAACCAGAAGGAGGAGGTAGAAACTACATGTATAAATTAAGCGATGCAACTAGTTTGGTGAAAAATACATCACAGGAATTGGTCTCTGCTGGCCTGTGAGGGTGGTTAGATAGACAGAGAGGTCAATCTGAGCACATCTTCCTTAGCTGGTAGGTGAAGCTAAATGCCTTGTTCTTTTTTACTTTTTAACCACAACAGCTGTTACCAGAGTTTTGTGCCTACAGAATTGTTTATGTTGAAAAAGACCCTTAAGATCATATGTGCTGCTATCTTCCTGTAGTCCATGTTGAAATATTAGAGCTGCTTTTCTTTTATCCTAGGTTCAGTGAAACAGCTTCTCTGTTAGGATAATGATGAATGTTCTCTCTCTTCTGCAGGATCGTAAAGAGAAGCTTATCCAAGAGGGTAAATACAAGCGACCATGGAGTATGTTGTAAGTTCCTGGAATTGCAGTGCTGTTTATGGCATATCAATAAAACAAGATAAATTGTGTGATGATGTTTCTCCTTCATAAGAATAAATCTTAATTGCTCATTGGTTGTCTTGCATCTGTAGCAATTATGGAAAGTGCAAAAACTCAGGGTCTTTATGTCTTAACACAGATAGATACAGAGGTGGTGCCCTGAACTCAACCAGTGTACTCTTCTGGTCTCCATACAGAGTCTTCTTTTAAACTGTGAAAGTTACTGCTGAAGTTCAAAATTAGTAGCAGGCTAAAATGTTAAGGAAGCCCAAAGGAGTTTTGTACAGAACTGCTGCTTGTCTACAAGCATTTCTTCTTGGTGTCAGTTTGACTATGTAGTTTGCCCTAATCAGATCATAGGCAAGTTCTGTGATACACTCTGAATAACTTCAGGAGCCTGCCTGCCTTCTCTCAATAAGCTGAGTTAATTTTTCTTTTCTATAATATAAGCCTAAAATGTGTATTTGTTCATTGCAATAAACTTCTGGGTAAAATTACTGTGCCAGCCTTGGAAATAGTGAGCTGAACATTGTCATGCTATATGTGAGTAGCATTTTGACCAATTCTGTGATTCCTGTGGGAGACAAGAAGTAAAAAGATGAGGATTTTTATTTTTGATGCTGATTCTATTACAGTATAGGAGAATTCCCTTTCACTCCTGCAAATGGGCTATGATTTAAAAAAAAAAAAAGCCTGCAAAGATGCTTTCTCTGTTTATTCTTAGAAGAACACAAGTCTTTTCTGCCCAGGTCAACTGGTATAGGGGGTTCTGGAGGTGTTACTGTCAAAGTACCCAAATGTGAGTGCAAGGAAAAGATTTCTGATTCAGACTTGGAATTTTCACATGGCCTGTAGGTGCCATCATGATCCCAATAACAGCCCTCATTCTTCAGACAGTGTATGGGAGCAGTTTTTTCCCAAATGCTGATCTCGATGCCAAAAGCTTGATCTGGTGGAAAAGCTGAAAACTTCCCTCTGCCTGCTGGGACATCAGCCTATGGGGAAGTCAGCAAAAGCAGCTCTACCAAGTCCCTCTCCTGCATGATCAGGTTGTAAACATCGGCCATTTGCAGTCCCTCTACAACAGAGTGAGTTGAGCTTTTTCACATCCTCACAGAGTGGCTGAGGTTGGAAGGGACCCTGAGGTCACCTGGTCTACCCCCTGCTCGGGCAGAGCCACCTGGAACAGGTTGTCCAGGTCTACATCCAGGTGGCTTTTGGATGGAGACTCCACAGCCTCCCTGGGCAGCCTGTGCTAGTGCTCGGTCACCCTCACAGTAAAAATGTGTTTCCCAATTTTGTTTTATTTTTAAAAAATTTTTCCTGTTGCAGTATTTCCTTTTCCTGCCTGGGTCATGAAACATTCAGGCCATGGGGGACTTACACACAGCATGAGTGCCATCAGCTGTGCAAGTCTGTGGCCTGATTATGCAATCCCATGTGTGCTCCCAGCAGCACTCTTGCAGCTGCGTATGCAGCTTGTTCTTCTGCTAGTTTAACTAAAGCAAACCCAGATTATTCTTTGCAGAACAGCTTCTAAAAGACTGTCATGAGTCATATTACAAGATAGGGCTGTGGGTCAGCGCAGAGAGGCATCAATGCATGGAGAAAGTGGTATTTAGGGAAAGAAATAATTGCTTGTCTGAGCATGGTAAATTAACTATCTTCCTGCTGCCACAAACTAATTTGATCTCCCAGGACCTATTTCCTTGGCTAATTGGAACTTGAGTTGCCACATGTGTAAATTCTCCCTTGCAGCTGTATTTGTTTCAGGCCAGCTGAGCAAATGGTTTGGGGTTGGGTATAGATGAGCGCCATGCCTGTAGTCTTCTAGGCCAGCCTCGGATTGATGCTCACAGCACCTGCCACGGCCCTTTCCTTTGCAGATGAGAGTGTCTGATGCTATGTCCCTGCAGATTTGAGTGTGGTGCTTTGGGAGAGGCTGCCCTACTTTTCTCTCTCATTGTTTGCCGAGCTCTCCAAGCTGTTTTCTTGCAAGGAGCAAACGTGCTGTGCTACTGGAGGTGGGGTAGGTGGTTTGAGGCAGTGGTGCTGGGTGCACAGAGGAAGGGAAAGGGGAGTTTCCCTTCAGAAGTTTAGGGTGAAGACAGGAGAGTGAATGTGCCTTGTGGAATTATACCCTTGACTGATACGTTACCATCCATGTCTACTTCAGTGATGAATCTATAGCAAGAGAAACTCAAACCTTAGGTCACTGGATGATAATTGAGGTCCCAAACAGAAAACAAGCTTTTCTCCTTTGCCTGTGAAACATTTAGACCTCATTTATCTCTGGATCAGTCTGATTAAATCAGCTTCTCTGGCAAATTGATTCTCCTGAATGTCCTTTTCTGAGCTGACTATTTTAGAGTAAAATATACCCTGGTAGATTTTATAATGTAATACTTGCTTAAAGCTGATGCTTTTTTTCCCCTAAGGATCTGGTACAGATCCAAAACCGAGAATGGATGTAACTGACTGAAATTAGGTGTTGCAGCTCTACATCACCTTCTCTTTTGGAAAATTGAAGATTATTTCTCTTGGGAAGTAGGAAACAGATCCTGATGGCACCAAGGTTAGTAACTGCTTCATGTGGGTACGTGCTAAAGTGCAGGCCTGAGATTTGGGGTGCCTGGGCTGTGCTCCTGGTTCCCACCCTACTTGGGGCTTCCCTTTTTGCTTCTGCCCTGTGGAACTCACCAACTTCCATACTCCAGTGAATTTTGAGGTCCTCCACGATGTCACCTGCACTTGTGTTTTCTTCCATGTACCTTCCTGGGAGCGAATGCCTGCACTGGCCAGACAAGCCCTTTTACATTCGCTGTGCTGCACATTGGCACTTAACTAGGGAGACAATTTGTCAAGTGCTGACAAACAAGTTGATGTTGAAGGATGGCCAGAGCATGGGGTTGGAAAGGGAGCTTTCCTTCATTTAGCAATGAAGTGCTTTGGATTCTCCAACCTTTTCTAATTGGCAGTCTACTTTTCTGACAAGTCTTTCCTTGGCAACCCTCCCCAAACCAGCAGGTTAAAGTGGCCTGCTCTAATAGGAGGCTTATGTCTGGTAGAGCCTCCAGCTCTGTTGCAAAGCTCTTCCCCTACAGGCAGCATAAAATGCTTTGTTGTACCCTAGCTTCTCCCCGTGAAGGACACACTGGGTTGTATTTTAAGGAGGCCCTGTGAGTGGCGCTGGCTGTCATCTCATGTCCACACAAGGTACAGCATTCACACCAACTACATCTGGTGAGAGCCGTGCAAATACTTTTCAGCATGTCACCAGGAAAGCTTTAATTGGATACTTGAAAGTTAAGAATAATGGTGGGGTTTTTAGTGCATTTCCAAGGTTACATAGGAATGATCATTTTCATGGCTCGGTGGTTGCTGGAAATGCCATTCTGTACTGGAGCACTCTGTGTTGCCCGAGTCAACTGTGCCATCACATGTAGCTCTGCTGGATTTCTCTGCCTTCACAAATGTACTGCAAGGAACAAATTCTTCTCTTTACTTGCAGTTAGGGTTGAAATGGCTTTTCAGAGGTTCCCAGCACTTGTAGTAGTTTTTATCTAGGTGGTTGGAGGTCTGGAGGCCCCATTTGGTGACAGCGAGACTGAGGGATGATTCGAACATGAAGGCCTGTTGGGAAGAGGGAAGGTAGGTTAGGGCAAGAGAGCGAGAGTTTAAATCCAGGCAAGGTGGCTCTGCTCTACCACTAACAGGAGTTGCCTGCATGGTCCAGCACTGCCAAGTCCTGCCACCAGCCTGATCAACCCAGGGGGAGAAAGCTCTTCAGAGCTGGCATTGCAATGCCCGTATTAACCAGGTCTGAGGAGTGACTTTGGACTCCCTGTATGCTCAGGAAAGCCAGGGTGTTCCAAAAGCTCTAATTCAAGGTCTGTTGATGATGATCATTAGATTTTAGGAGGCAGGAAGAGGAGGACAGTCAGGGGTTTTGCTTCTTTGTCCATAGGCTAAGACAAAAATTAAATTAGTATGAAAATTCCCCGCTTCCAGCTCAGGCAACAATTTATGTGGGCAGGTGATCAAAGCTGCCTGGCATCACTCATCTCTGGGGAAGCTCCTGGGAATTGAACTGTGCTGATCAGTGAGGGAGGTGAATGCTGCAGCAGTTTGGTCCAAGTACCTTTCCAACTTACCAGCAAGAAGCTAGGCTGTACCTGGAGAGTGGCACAGCAACACTATGCCATGCTGTGTTCAAAATCTTACTGGTTCCCTTGGCTCCTTACCATGGTCCCTTCTGCAATCCTCTCGGGCTCCAGCTTGGCTTTGCTCGCCTTCTCAAAACAGTCAGCATCCGGCCCATGAGGAGTCATCATGCTGTGCAAGCTGGCCCCTCCAGGCTGGAAACCTTCCTCCTTTGCTTCGTAGTGGCCTTTGATGAGTCCCATGAACTCACTCATGCAGTTCCCTGCGGAGGCATAGAGAAGAAGTTGCAATGCAATGTGATTAGGAGGCATTGCAGCTGGGCTCTCAGTTCCTTGAAACACGGGAGCTAAGATGGGCCAGGCAGTGGGTGGAGTGGAGGTTCCTAAGCATGAGAAGGCTTCAAGGATCCTACAAGCGATGCTTGTAAAGCTGTACAGGTTTCATTCCACTCTTAGTTATCTGGATACAGAAACAGCTCCCCAATGAAGGTGCTTTGATGTGGGTAGACCTGTGCTTTTCCCACCGCCTCGAGCTGTGTAAGTACTACACCTGCATAGACTGTATGGTGTAACCTGGTATTTACAAACTTGGATTAGAGATCTTAAAGTGCTGAAAAGGAAGTTCTGTATAATCATCCCTGTTACAGGCACAGAAGGCGAGAGCCTCTCTGCTGGCCCACGTTACAAGCATGAAATATTTTTTTTCAATGTTCTTCCACCAACTCCAGTCCAGCCAGGTGCTTCAGTACCTTATGGTTTTGATTCATGCATTACATACCAATTTCTCAAGGAGCCAAATTCTGTCTTTCTCTGAAGAAGGATGCTTTACATCGACCCTCTGAAACCAATGGAGTAATATACCAGTAACAGGTAAGGATAGCTGTATCCAATCATTCAGTACTAACCGAGTTATGCTCCCTGTAAGGGAAGTACTTCTAACAACCGCTGTCCCAAGCTTTCAGCTTTGGTAGACCTAATGTGACTAAACCATATGGCAACTTTCTGCTTAGTGGTCAGTTTTTGCAAAACCAGGACATGCTGCTATAGCTATGTTATATGTAGCCCTTTTTAACCACTAGTTTAGTCTTCATCAAGTACAATCCAGGGTCTGAAATGTTTAACAGCAAAACTAATTTCCCTCAAAGCAGGGTTGGCCTACATATGTATGCAAACATTCATTAATTTTCATTGCTCGTTGTCAGTGTCTCATGTAAGACTGGATTGTTGCAGACTTTTCATTGAACCTCCCCATGTACTGCACTTAGCACATTCAGACTGCTGTGCAGACCCTAAGAGCTGGATGGCTAACGTGTCTGCAACAGGACTGACAAAATCACTTAGGAAGAATGGGCAGGTGAGTAGGAAACCAGGCTGGGACTTAAGAGATGAGCTGAGCCCAGTTACTTATTTGTTTGCAGATTTCCTACGTGACCCCCCAACAACCTTCAAATGTCTCCATTCCCTATTGGTAAAACAGTGTTGTTTTCTACAAGCAGGGTGTTGTGAAGTTAAAATCCCTTAGTGGCCATTAGCTATTAGGTCCCACTGTAATGAGAATCACACAAGTTCCTTCTCAGACACAGACGACATATGCCCATGGTATAAAACCTGCATCAGACATTTTTCGACCTGTGGTCCAAAGACTCTGGGAGTAATTCACAGCTTCCAAGGATGTAGAAAGGTGACCAAGAGAAGTCAGTATTTATGAGCTGCGCAGCCACTTTTGTATGTGAAATTGTTGCGGTGTCTAGAGGAAATATTTTTGGACCACCTTTGCTATATTTATACTTGGGGCAAAGCTAATGCAGGATGAAAACCATGACTCCGAGTAGACTAAAATTCTCTGAATGCAGGCTTTCCACTGCACCTGAGAATAGGAGGCAACAGGGGATTGCTGGCAAACAAACTAGGCCTCTTGTAAAATATTTGGAGAGAGGAGAGTTCAGCTGCACTGAACTTATGCTATTCCTACCCTGGAGTTGCTCTGTTCTGTTACGCCTCTCTTAATGGTACAAGATTCTCATCACAGCGCTGATTTCAGAGGGTTCAGTGTCTTGATAACTGACTGTTGCAATGTCTGCCTTGCCCACTCAAGTTCTGCCCCTCCATGGCTGGGCTAGAGTAGACAATTGACCCGCTCATCACTAACTTAGTGCTCAAACCTATGGCTGAGGTACTGGGGCCAAGTGAGTAGCTGCGGTAGTTGTCTGCATGGGGACTCTTAGATCACAACATGGACAAGAGAATGAGGATTACTTCAGCTGTCTTTTACCACAGACGAAGCAAGGTTGAACAATTTCATATTTGTACAGTTCACAACGCATCTGTGGAAAGGCAGCACAGCTCTGCTGATGAGCAGCAACTTAATCGTGGTTAACCAGCAGTGTGTCTCACCTCTTAGGGTCTAATAAGGTGACTTGGCACTACCCCAGCTAGTCAGATGACATGTTTCCATGTCACACTCATTACTGCGAATGAAAGCAGAGTGACAGGGCAGGACTTTGCCTGTGGGATTTACTCAGATGGCAGCACAGCTGCCTACTGTGCTTGAAAGCACCACTAATTCTGCCAGCCCCCAAGACGCTTGGAAATATGTCTAAGTAACAGGAGGAACTAGCTATTAAACTGTGGTTAGTAAGTGTGCAGAAAGCCTCTCAGCACTTCAGAGTGGCCTCAGCTTCTGAGGTGGGGCCTTTTAGCTGTTGACAGAAGGGGTGCAAGGATGAGCAAGCTTTCCCCCTCGGTCTCACAGAGCAGGTTGCCTCATCCCCACCCTGGAAGGGCAATCCCACGTGGGGAACTGGATTTCTAGCATCCATTAAATGCAAGTTGTGGCCATGCTCTGCCAAGAAGAAACCAAAAAACTGCTGAAGAGAAACTGGCTCTAGGGATGGCAATCAAATCCCCAAAACATCAACCAACTCTCTGCCTGAGAAGGAGCTAAGTTCCTGATCTCTGTCGTCTTAAATGCCAGAGGTATCTCCATCACTGTGCAGATGATGAAGAAGGGCTCAGGAGAGCAAATTCACTCCTTTACTGTGACTCTGATCTCACCCTACGATGGCCTTGGGCAGCTCTACATCCTTCTGTGCTTCTCATCGCCTGTGATACCGTATTTTCCTTTCTCTTGTTCTCTATCTGTGTACTCTAATGAGATATTAAGCAATTCAGGGCTTGATGACAGGTCAATTTCTGGTGCATTTGTGCAATGCCAAGTTCAATATGCATCTGGTCTCAGTGGGAGCCCCTTGAGTACAGACACATCTATCTATGCAGACACAACCAGACCATCACCTTTGAGTTTTCCTGAGATGCTCTAAATAGGAACATCTTTGGTTTTGTTCGTTTTCCAAGGAGGACTGACTGACTCCAAGAAGCTGACTCTAACTCTGCCAAGTACAACAAATCAGACTGCTGCTTCCCTGTGCATGCTCTGAAATAAATGGAGGTGCTTTTTTTTTTTTTTTTTTCTGCAGTCCTGTACTCAAGCACAACCAACAAAGAGCCGACGTACGGTGGTAGTATGGTGGCCGGAAGGTGTTGTTAGCTACCCCCCATCGTGGGGGGAATATGACAAAGTCAGCAACTGCCACGCCAGGACGGGTCGACTTGGCTGTCAGGACAGTGAAGATAGAAGGATCCTGAAAAAAGTAAAGCAAAAAGCATGAAACAGAGCAGGGCTCAGAGCTGTCTGCTGAGGTCATCCAGCTGGTAAACCTGACTGATACAGCCTCTCCTTTGCCTAAACACATGTACCACCTGAGATTTGTGACCCTGTGTAACAGCACTGTGTATCTCTATCCCATGCTGAACTTGGGGGACAAGAGATGGGACTGGATGTTTCTTCCTTTGGGTGGCTTTGGAGAGCCTTCCTTGCCCTGGCCACAATGCCCTTGGCGCAGGTGCAGGGAAGGGACAGCCCCACAAGACCGGATACTGTAATTCCAGGGGCAAACTCCAGCACTCTTCCTGCCGCAAAACTGTACCTCTTCCTTAGCTGGTTGCAGAGGACAGAAACATCCTGCTGGGGCATTTAGCCTCACAGCCCTGTTAGTTTACAAACAGGAAGAACAAATGGCAGAGCAATTGTGGCTTGCTTCAAGGATTTTTGAAGTCTCCAGTCCAGTAAAGTGATATTTTCTGGGCTTTGATCCCAAAGCCATCCTTCTCCTGACAGGTTTTTCTGGAGTTTAAACAATACTTTCTGTTGGTTGTCTCACTAGAAATGTTCCAGTCTCCTTGCACACCCACTTGCAGAAGCAGCGCCAAGAGATGGCATCGCTGCAGGAACCTCTCCCAATGGGCTGGTTTCCTTTTTAGAAGAGCTGCTCATATTAGTTTTGGCTTTAGTTATTTTCCATGAAATCTAGAAATTATTGCAATGAAAGCTGCCAACTCTTCTAATAAATGTCAGTGCTGGGCTCAGAGGAACCAGGGGAAAGAGTCTGTGCAATTGCAAGAAATAAATCAAGGCAAGAATTTCAAGCAAAAGTCTTTGCTGTGTGGCACGGTGTGTGTTGGCTTCAGTATTCAGCCTTCCTCCAGGGCACAGAAATTCTATGCTAAGCTGCATCAAGCTGTTTAGGAAGCTGATCAGCCTCCAGTTATGTCTTTGTACCACAAAGGAGGTTATCTTTCTCTACAAGAGCTTGGTTTGGTCCCAGAAAAAGCAGCACAAGTGATTTTATATTGTTTCTTAGAACACAACCTATTTTTTAACAGGTGAGCCCTTGGAACTCGGGGTGGGGAGGGATGGGATGGTATCCACAAAGCATTGTTCTACCTTGCCCAGCTCCGGAACTTACCGCATGGTCAAAAGCAACAGAATTAATGACCATGAATTTTTCCAGATGGTATTTGTATGGCGTGTAGTTCCCATGCCAGGCTACAACATTGAAGGGGGAGAAATCCTACCAAAGTAAAGAGACAGAGGGTTACCATACACAGTCTTCCAACCTGCTGCACATATGCAGGGCACTGCTCTTTCCCAAATTAAAAATGGGTTTAGTGCTTGTGAGAGGTACGCTGGCAGCCTGGAGCACGAAGCCCTTTAGGCACAGCCCAACACTGCAGGGATGTGGTGTTCCTTGGCATTTCTATTTGGTGAGCCTCAGCCCTCCCCCTGGGGTTTGGTCTCTAAGGGCTTACAGATGTCCAGACCATGCTTGAACAAGCTGCAACATTGGCTCTCTGGTAAGAAACCCCTGGCTTTTCACAGCAGCTTCAGCTTCTCTTTTCTACTCTGTCACTATAGACATATGGAAACAGTGAGGCAAAGATCATCGCTGTGTCTTTAGGCAACCAAGTCTTCACAAACACTTTGTTCCAGACTGAGGAGCTTCAGAAGGGAAGAGGAATGACCCAGAAAGGCAAGGCCTTAGTCCTGCTACACTTAACCCAGCAGGACCTCCTGAGACTACATGCACGCTACTGAGTTGCATATGCCAAGCCATGCACTGACAGTTGCTGTGCTTCAGTGTTACCTGTTCTCTCAGGGCATCCTCACCTGCTGGGCTGCAAACAGCTTGCCCTGGTACTTGCTGATCACCGTGTAGCCCCCTGGCACTTGGCGGTCTTCATACCATGCGACAGGCACCAAGAAGTCACGCGGGTTGGCCAGGCCATTGGCTCCTGCAAAAGAAAGAAAGAAAGATTGATGCCAGAGGTCTTCAGGCAACCTGCTAGCAAAATGAGAAGCTGGTGCAATTTCCTGGCTTTGTGGGTGCTGTCCTGCATTTTGAATGACCTTACTGCTTCCTGGCCCACCATGAAACCAAAAATAGTCATGTACTTCTTGTGCTCCTATGAGTAGGCAATTGTAATACAACCTAGTGTTTTAAGTCCATGCTCCCCTTATGTGACTAAGACAGGTCTCCCCTAATTGCCTTCTGAACAAGATTAGTACATCACCCTCAATTAAAGGCATGTAAGAACTAGTAATTAAGTAAAAAACGGAAGGTGAATTGTTCTCTGTTCCTGGACATCCTGCTGGTTGGACACTTAGCCATGCAGAAGATGAGGCATGTTGTGAGGGGACCAAATACATTTCCGAATGCTTGCAAAAAGAGTAATAAAATAGCAGCTAGAGATACCTAGAGACTCTGGGCATACTGAGGGGTTGGTTAGCATAAGGAGTGCATTTTCAAAGTGTAAAGCACCATACGGGTGCTGAAGAATTCTTCTCATTAGTATTGTTACCAAGTGGTTTTGAATTTCTTGGATAAAAATGCAGACATTACTACCTGCTGCTAAGGTTTATCAGTCAGTGCTTTTCTCCAGCTGTCATTTTTTTCAAGTGAAAAGTGAAGCTAGAATAAAGTAAGACTGAAATACAAAGGATCTTGGTCTCTGAGGAGAAAGCAGGTAGGTGGTGAGAAGAGTTGCTCTTATAATTACCACCTCCTGAAAAGGTTTACAGACATGTGCACTCATTTTCTTTTGCTCCAGAAAGTAAATGTTATACTAGATCCCTGCCTTTTGGAGACTCAAAAGACCACCCCAGTCCAACAGTGTCTGAAAAACAACATCAATAAAGTGGAGCAGGCACAGGGTAAAAGAAGTGGGTGAAGGCAGGTAACCAAAGTTGGCTGAAAGGAAGGCCGCTGAAAGATCAGCACAGGCTCGATGTGGAAAGAGATATGCCCAGCACATCATACAGGAGAGATACTCGACTGGGGTCCTATTAAACAGCTGCAAATTGGGTAGGTTGCCCATTGCAAGAATGACTGGCTTCAGTTTTGCTATGGCAATTCAGGTGGGACACACCAAGCTTGTTAGTGATTGATAATACCCAGTTTGTTCAAGCATGGCCAGTCTTTTAGATCTCACTGAAAGGTATAAAACAAGTCCAATCTAGTGGGGGGAAAAAACACAACCCAACCTAGAATGAAAAACAACCAACCCCAAAACACAGGTCTGAAAGTAGAGAACTATTGGCAAAAAGTTTGGAGGGAAGGTCCTCCAGGGATAAGGAAGGTGAAATAATCTTAGCTGACCACCTCCAGAAAGCTGGCTGGGAAATCACAGGGACGGTAGGGCTTCAGACACTGTGCACCCTCACAATATCTTTGTCATAGCAGCAAGAGACTGTGCCTTCACAATCTGTGACACTGCACAGACCAGGAGGCAGCTGCCAGAGAGGATCTGTGATTTATGAGAGCTAGACCTGTGCTCAGTGAAAGAAGATCTGCCCTGGCAGCACAACGCGGAGACACGAATGTGTTGCTGATCTGAGTCCTGTGCTGCTCATTTTATTGGTGTCTAATTCTCCAAGGAGAATGAGTTCTGTGCTGCTCATTTTATTGATAGACATCTAATTCTCCAAGTGGAACAGCTTCTGACACTAAGGCACTCTAGGCTCTAAGGCTCTGAAGTGCCTCTGTTATCAGGGTGGGGGGGGGTGAGGAAACCTGCTTGATTAAATCTATAATGGGGCTTCAAGAATATCTGTTGCCTCTGAAATCTGCCTTCTTTCCTTTTACCAGGTAAATTCTATCCTATCACTCCAGTTTATGCCCTATCTGTAAGTAAGAGGCATCAGGGATATTGGCCTTTTGAGTTTCTTTTGGTAGGAACAGGTTCAGAGCCAGCAGATGGGGACTCCCAGACCAGAAGGGAAGAGAGAAAGTGAAAAAGGGGTGGTGGAGAAACGGTCCCTTCAGTGCCAGGGGAATCTTGGGATGACTGGGCCATCACGTTTTTTGGGGGGGATGTGAGGGAATAACAGTTCTGGGATGGAAAGCATCTTTGTGAAGGAGCATGTCCATGGGAGGATGCATTACATCAGATATAAAAAGGATGGACTGGGGTTTGCAATTTATGCCTGTCCCTATGAAATTCACTGTAGGTCTGACAGGATATTGTTACCGATGGGTCCCAGGTCAGGCAGCTCGAAGTGTGCCCCGTACACCTCTAGGATGTAGCCTCTGGTCTCTCCAAACACCTCCACACTGAAACGCATTCCTTGCTGGAAAATAAAGGAAGATACTAGGATCCTCTCAGGACTCTTCTGGCAAAACACAGGAGCTGGCTTGCTCCAGTGTCAGGCTCTGAGCCAGAGGTAAGGCACACTCAGCCTTTACCTGGATGACACAGATTTCGTTGGGCTCCACTAGCATCTTCCCAAACTCAGTTGTGATGAGCAGCTTCCCTTGCTGGGGCACTGTGGAAACAAAATGCAGGCAGAGGAGCTAAAGCAACGTGGTGATGGCCACCTTCTCTCTTTTCCCCAGCAAACCCAAGGAAGAACGATGGGCCCTTTCTGACCCTGCTTCACAGCAGGACTGGGCTGCCTCTCCTATGCAGAGCCTTGCAGCAGAGATGCCCGCACTGGAGGCAGAGCTTCCAGACCCCCATGTCACAGCAAGTACCTGCAAGAGGTTAGGACATCCATCACCTCATGGTCACTTGATGTAGGGTTTGTTTCACAGTCTAAATAAATGGGACGATATATTTGGCGCCATCCCTGTCTGTCTCATGATCTTCACGTAAAACGGTGCACGTACCCATCCTTGTCATGACGGTGGCAGTGTGAGATGTCTGGGAATAACTAATTCTTCCTGCTTCCTCAGGGTAGAAGCTAATATCCACTAATTTTCCGTGACCATCCTGGCGCAGGTGAGCTCACATTTCGACTTGGAAAGCTAACGGATTTACAAAACCTGCCCTGGCACTTTTACTTCACAATAGAGAGGGAGGTGAGTGAGAACAATTTAACAGCTATTTGATGGGAGAGATGTTTCTGTTGGTGACCCGAAGGCATTTCTGTCCCTCAGTCAAGAAACATAAGCAAACATCAGACTTCAAACATTCAGATACCACTCAGAATATTTTTCGGCATGTATGCACTTTATGTGCCAACCTCAACACTCATTGTGGCAGTCTGGTTGCCTGAGGCTGGCGGAGTGCAGCAGCTAAGCTGCCATGCCAAATACTCTTGGACTGAAGCAATGAAGGTATCTAGCTGTAAGCTGTTCAGAAATCATGAGATTTGTTTTTCAGAAAACCTCTGCCTGTGGTGTGCCTTAATACCAGTCTGGGGAGCACTGGGAAATGATCCCTGAGCACCATGCCAAGGAAGCTGGGTCACTGCTCAAAAAACAAGTTGAGGTCTGGTACAGATGTGCACTCTCTCAGCTGCCTAGGTGTGGTGCAACCCACCCAACAGCCCAGCTGGTGCCAAACTACTAAGTCTGTGTGGCATGAGGGTCAAACCAACCCTCTCCTCTAAATACTGGCCATAGGGCCCAAGGCTCTGGAAGAACAAAGAGACAGGCAGGTGGCAACTCAGGTAGACCCTCATGGGGGAAAGGAAAAGCCAAAGCATCCACTCACCAATCAGAAAGTCGCCATCCGAATTATAAAGGCATCTAAAGAAAAAGGAGAACAGCAATGTCAAGGTGCTGTAGGCCCCAAGCACTTGCACACACCGTGGCCACAGCTGAAGATTTCTGAACTGGGAGACTGACATGGCAGGAGACTCCCTTTTGGCACCACAAATGATATTTGAAGGTCAGTGAATGCAATATAATGGCCAGTGCAGAGGAGACAGGGTGGTATAATGTGCCTGTCCTGGAAGAAGGATGTCCTCTGACATCTGCCAGGTCCTCGCCTTTGTGGCCATGGGTGCATCAGGTGTTGTAAACTGGGGATTGGGACTGAATTACTTGAGTGTGTGCAAAGAAGGGCAACAGAGCTGGTGAAGAGCCTGGAGCATAGGTCTGATGAGGAGCAGCTGAGGGAACTGGGGGGGTTTAGTCTGGAGAAGAGGAGGCTGAGGGGAGACCTCATGGCCCTCTACAGCTCCCTGAAAGGAGGGTGCAGAGAGGGGGGATGAGGAACCAAGGAACAAGCGACAGGCCAAGAGGGAATGGCCTTAAGCTGTGCCAGGGCAGGGTCAGACTGGCTCTGAGGAAGTATTTCTTTGCAGAAGGGGTTGTTGGGCGTTGGAATGGGCTGCCCAGGGCAGGGGGGGAGTCCCCATCCCTGGAGGGGTTGAAGAGTCGGGTTGACCCAGTGCTGAGGGATCTAGTGGAGCTGAGAACAGTCAGTGTGAGGTTAATGATTGGAATAGATGATCTTCAAGGTCTTTTCCAACCGAGATGATTCTGTGACTTCGTCCATGAGCCACTGCAGGTGGTAGCAATACCCATCAGAGGCTGTGTTGAACTCCAAGGAGTAGCTCCAGTCCCTGAGTTAAGAGCACCTGGCTCTAACAGTGGACCCAACATTGCTGCATCCCCATGTCCAGTTCTGTTCTTCTCTTGGTAGCTGCCCACCCACTCCTCCAGTGCTTGACCATGGAGCACAACCTGCTTCACAAACACCTGCCACAGACACCGTGAACACCTTCGCCTACGCACACAGGAACACGGGGACATGGAGACAGCGATGTTGGGAGCAGCAGGACTCAAGCACAGCAGCAACAGATGTATGTGTGCGGGCAGCCAGTCTGGTGTAGCAGTTACTGACCTGTCCATCATGGAGATGTTGCAGACGAAAATATGGACGGCGATGCCATTGCGTCCTCTGGGCTCACCGGCGCCACACAAGGTGTGCAGTCCCTACGGCAAACCCAGACCATTGGGAGTGAGCGGCAGGCAGCAGGGCAGGGTCCAGCCCCCTTTCCTCCCCTCACCCCACCCTCTTGCTGGGCCTCACCCCCTCTCCCCGCTTCCTGTACCACTACCAGCCTTTCCACGTATGGCCTTTTGCCAAACGTGTTGGCTTTTCTTTAATATATTAAGGGTTTCTTAAGAATCCATGCAAGCAGTGTTTTCCAGCCCATGGACTGGGGATTGGGCTTGTTTTTTGAAGAGTTCCTTGAAAAGCAATCAAGTCCACTGCCCATTAGTCAAAATCTGGGATCCTCTCCCCTCCCATGGATGCTCTGCAAGCCCGGAGGTGTCCAGCCCGCTGCTGTTTAGCCTAATGCTGAGCATCCCGTGTGCCCTGCGACTCCCCAAGGAGGAGCAGAGGTGGAGGATGCCTTGGTCCCCCCAACTTACGCTCACAAAGTCCAGTTTATTCTGAGGGGCTTTTGGGATCTCAAAAGGTTTCCATCGCAGCTAGATTGCAGAAAAAAAAAGGAAAAAAGTGATGCCAGTGGTTATAACACAAAGAACGGCTATTCAAAAGGAAGCAGACCCTCGTCACCCTGCCTCTTCCCTGCCCTCTGCTAGCTGAAGTAGCTTCCTCTTTCCTCTTTGCCTTGCTTAATTTGGTTTACAGATTTCTTTTGATTTATGGAATTTTTTTAATCATAATTTTGTAAAATAATTGGCAGGCCTGTGTAGTGTCAAGGTTAAAAAAAAACCAACAACATAAATCCCATTTAAAAGCTGTCTCTTCCTCTATTACTAACAACACTGTTGAGAGCAAGGAAATTCAGATGAGCTGGCTTTCCACAGCCAAATTTTCACAGCCCTGTGCTCCACTTGGCGCTGGATGATTCACTCCCTCCATGACCCAAACATAACACTCCTGTTTGCTCCACCTCATTTTCCCCACATCCAAAGCAGAAATATCTCTACCTGCATGAGTGGGAGCTGCGAGCAGCACTAATTACTTCTTGCAAAACCTGTCAAGATCCTCAGGCAGAAGGTGTTAGAGGAGTCTGAAGTATTTATTACTGCTAATATGATATTAAGGGAATTTGCAGCTCTTGGGGACGAGGTGCTGCATTTGAGAGCCTCTCACTGAGGAGAGTCAGTACAGACCGACACAAACACCCAAAATTAGAAGGATGTTGATGTGGCCAGCTGCAGATACATCCCCCCTGCATCGATACACTTGACCTCAGACAAAAGTGCCTGTGACTCTGGGCATCCACGAGAAGATTTTCTTGCTTTTAGCTACCCGACCTGGCAGTTCTTGACATGTTTTGAGGCTGATGCCTTCAGAAAACTAAGTTTATGGCACTCTATGTCTTTGCCTGCTGCTCCCCAAAATCTTGAACCATGTGAAATTTCAGCTGTATTTGAAAGGGATACAAAGATATGAATTTCCCCCAAGCCTCATGGAAGTTTTCCAAACGCAAATCAAAATGTGGTTGCCCAGGTGACTTGTCAGGCTCTCCTGGAGAGCCAGCCTTGGGAGGAAACAGGCAACTGCGCCCAGCGAGTGCATCTGCCAGTAAAGGTGAGTGAAGCAGGGGCTCATCGCTAATTAATCAGCTGCACCCAGGCCTGGCCCCACAGCTTGGCCCTCTCTGCTCTACTCTCCGATGCTATTTGTGTTCCAAAGGCATCCCGCCACCACAGCCTCGCAGCCACCCGGAGTCACCACAAATGGATCCATCCCTTGTCCCCTCCTCCCCCCATCCCTTTCGCTGACAGGCAGAGGCACCTTTTCCTCCCTGGAAGACCTGGGCGGCTCCGTGCTGGTGCCTGCTCAGAGTCACACTGCTGGGGTGCTGGGCAGAGCGGAAGAGGCTGCTGGAGAAGCTGCGTATTCTGGATGGAGACACCAAACAACACACCCACCAGCAGATCAGGTGTGACCCTTGAGAGGTATTGACACCTCACAGATGAGCCAGTAAGATTGTTCTGAACCTCAGGTTTTGCTTTTGGGCTTCTTTAAAGCATGTTTTCCTTTGGTTTCCAAGACAGCCTTCCAGACACAAACCAGAGTCAACATAAAACATGGTCAGAAGGTGTTCCAGAGCCTGCTGCCACCCCCAGCAGTGGGACCTCCCCCAGCTCCTGTTCACTTCATGGTAGCTGTGAAGGACAGCAGTGGCATCTCAAGATGAACCGTTCCTCTAACGACTGTTTTAACCTTCGGGGTTGGGAATTGTGACCCAGTTGACAGAAATAATTGAGAAATATTCCTGAAATTCAGAAAATTTCCTGACAGAAAGGACACACAGAGGGACAAAGGTAGAAGACCCTGAAGACTTGGGGGAGAGAGGGGGAAGGAGAACAGGCAAAAGAAGAGATTTAAATGTCAGGTATAAAGAAGGTCTAAAGGGAAGCAGATTTTCTCACTGAGGAATATGGAAGATGACAGTAGGTCTACAGATGAAGTAATAAGTATAGTGCAGTTCCCACATAACTTGACTTTCACTTTGGTCCCTGTGGACACCTTCAGAGTTGTCATTCCTGTGGGACAAGGAGAGTGGGAAATCAGTTTGTCATCCAGTCCATTCATCACAACTGAAAATGGTGTCTGGCCCCTTTCTTCTGAAATACCTGCAAACTGCAAAGCCACTGCCCGGCTCTGCACACCATCTGTCTGGCACATCTTTGCTGCATTTGGGTTTCAGCAATGCAAGAAGAGAAGAACGAGCATCCCGAGCCAGAAGAGAAGTCCAAACCAGCCAGCACCAGTGAGCACCAGGTGCATAAAATGGGGAAGCTTTTAGTGTTGTTTCCCTGCTGTATGATACTTGAGCCTCCTGAGACACGACATCTCTGTGCTTACTATTACTTCATAGGTTTTATCTCTCCAAGGTTTGTCCCATCACTTTCTGAATACACCTACATCTTCTGGCAAGAAGTTCCACAGTTCATGCTTTTTTGCCTTTTTTTTTTTTTTTTTTTTTTAAACACGACATTTGTTATTGCTATTCATTTTCTTCCTGACTCTCAGTCATAGCTTCCCTTGATCATCTCTGTTCCGGGCTGAAGAGCTTTCTTCTCTTTCAGGATTTCTTGCATGGCTGCCACCCAGTATTTTTTAATCACCTTTGTCTACTTCTATGTTTTGTTCCCTGTGCCTTTTATAATTCTGCTGTTGTCTTTGGGCAACGTTAAAGGATATTTTTTCCCATTGACTTCAACCGGCTTTGCATAAGGTGCCTCCATATTGCCATCCTTTTAGATGGATGACAATCAGGAAAGCTCCTTAAGGGAGCTGGGTGAAACACAAAACATCCCAGGTAAGCGTCAGTCTTGTCCAACAAACTGAACCTGGTCCCTGGCTCTGCTTCAGAGAGGATGAGAAGGAAAGCAGGAAGATGGTTCCCACTTACTGCTAGGAAATAACCCTCTGGGTTTGATCATTGCCAGTGAAAGTGGCAAGGGATTGGGCAGGAGCTTTGTTGCTGTTCCCTTAGGTAAAAGACATACTACACGTAAATGGCTTGAGATGCTTGAGAGCCAGGCATCCTGGAATTACTGTAATCATAACAGTAATGGTAGATGTGGGCTGCAAAAGGGCATCAGGGATGGATGAGGTGGTAACAGAAGCTGGAGCTTCATGTGGAAGGAGCACCAAAGGCACGTAAATAGGAGCCTGTCACTGGTCCTTGGTCAGTGGCTGGAAAACATATTCCAGCAGAACTGGGAAAGTATTTAGACAAATGGTGAGGCTGCCAGGAGGCTGGAAATTGGCTAATGATGATGCATCAAGGGGCAAAACCTGGGAGGAGTAAGAACCGATGACCGTGAGATGATGTTGAGAGGAGAACGGCAGGAGGAGAGACTCAGATTAGCAAAGCCAAATGTTCTGGGGCTGGCAGGGAAGAAATTATGATTAAAGATGATGGCAAGGCTGTAACAGAAGACGACAAATGCCATGTCTCTGTGTGACTCCAGAATGAAGCTTGACTTCCCACGAGGGCTGCAGAGAAACGGGCTGGCAGCCAGCAGCATCTCTGAAAGCACGGGGAAGGAGGGGATGGATGGCAGAGACATGCTGCCAGCCTCAGGCATGATGATCCTTTCCTGGGGGACACTGAAGAGGAAAATAGAGCAGTCTGAGAAGTGGGCAACAGGAGTCTCCAAGGGAGATGCTAGAGAGCACAGATCTAACCCTGACACCGCAGCCCTCCTGGGAAGCAGCGCAAGCATCCATCAAGATGGGAAGCAACAAGCATAACATCAAGGGCTGTCTTTCCTTGGATGACCCATATGTGGGGAACAATGGGTGGCAGTCAGGCCCCAGGCTCTGTGTGGGCCAGACTCCTAGCTCCAGTTCCTCAGACCTCTTGCTTCTCAGTGCCTTTGCATCCCTGGTTAGCTTAATATTTCAACTGTCCTCCAGGCAAAACCCAGGGCTCTTTCTGGCACGGTTACCTGGTTGGGGTCAGGCTCAACTTCATCCCAGTTGTGTGTCAAGTGCCCCTCCTTGAGAGGTTTGAAGGGTTTGTGGCAGACTGAAGGCAGGATCCGATACAGCCAGCTACAAAGAAGGAAAAGACCTGGATTAGCCTGTGGAAGAGGTTAAACCCTCTGGGGTGGCTGCTGGCTGACTCAGCTCCTAAAGGCATGAATAACATTTACACTGGTGTCAACTGGACCAAAATGCATATTAAATGTTAAACATCAGCTCACAGCCAGAGACTTCCAGAGAGATTGCTTTTTATTTTAGGCTCTAAATACGCTGTTACAAGTAGATAAATGTCTATATGTGTGTTTACATATAATTATATGTCTACATTTACGCACACAGATATATATACGTATATAAAAAACTAAAGATACAGCTTTATCTATTGCAGAAATACAGCAATCTCTGAGGTGGAAAAAAAAAAAGCCTATTTAAACACATCTACAAAGCGGCTCAGACAAGACAGGGACAAGCACAGTGTCTGAAAGTTAGAGGAGCTTTCAGGAGACAGGAGGTCACAGCCAGTATCTGGATTTGGAGGGATTACTGAAAGTAGCAACCTATGCCTGGCGGGCCATGCCCATAGGAACATGAGTAAGCCCATGTAGTGAAGACCAGAGTTTGATGTAGGATGACACTTCCTACTGCTGTAGGAGGTCCCTCATGCCTCCACCACTGCCTAGACCATCACTCTCCTTCCTTGCTGCCTGCTGTGTCCATGGCTGCAGCCCCTGCTACTCTGGTGGCCCTAACTGGCATCTGCATGCCATGCGTAGATGCAGCCATGCCCAAAGCTGGGCCTTTAATCAAGCAGGAGAGCAGAGTTCATCAGGAAAGCCTGAGCTAGGCGGGGCTGCCAATGTCTTTGATGTGTTAACAGAGGTGGTTGCAGTTTGGGTGGGTGGGAAAAGGGGGCTCTCCCTTGAGAGCTGGAAAATTTCCATCAAGGACACCTTTGTGCAGCAAACAATGATTCATCCCTTTCCCACGCACACCGCGAGCTGGCTCTAGCTTGGAGAGCAGAGCTCTGTGAGGCAGCTCAGATGATGCATTTGCTTTTCATTTGAATGAACAGCAGCAGGGACAGAAAAGCTGCCTGGGAGAAGGAAAATAAGAAACCCATCTTCTTCAATCTGGTTATGGACGGAGCATGATGACTGGGACACAGCTGCAGGATGTTTGCTGAAGGCTGGAACAAGCTTTTCCCAGCACTGGTGGGAACATGGGGCAGTAAGCAGCATGCTGGGTGCCTGACACTTGTCCGAGCCCCTGGCCAGACCAAAACCAGGTACAGCCCTGGCCAGCAATGCAGGAGCACTCCTTAGGAGGAGAGTCCTGCTCAGAGGCTTGGCTTTGACACTGTCCATCGGGTGCTTATTAGCGCCAGTCACAGCAGGGATGTTTTTGCAGTGGTATCTGGGCTGAGTCCCCAAGGTTGTTTCACACAGCACACACAACCTATTTGGGACCATCTGGCCACCATAAACATCCCCTCTGCTTCCTCACCTTTCTCAGAAAACCACTTTCTTTCCCATCCCAATATCCCCTTTCTCAGCGTTTTCATAATCTACTCGCCCCAGTGAAGCCTTTCCTCTTCCTCTCCCGTGTTTGTTTGCACTTGCCCCTCTCCCAGTGCACAATGGAGGCTTTTCACCTGTCTGGTCTCGCAGAAAGCACTGGTAGCACAGAGGCAGCCTCTCCATTGCTCCCCAACACTCACCCCAAGCACCCTGCATCACCCACCTGCTGCTGGGGGGTCACAGTACCTTCGCTTGTTTGCGGGCCGGGGACAGGTGAAGGCAGAGCCTGAGAGCTGTTCAGCATACAGGCCATATGGACAGACTTGTGGGTTATTCTGAATGGGAGGAGAAGGAAAAATAAGGAGTGAGAATCAGTGGCATGGGATTTAACTCTGGACCACCACCATCCCCACCACCACCCCCCCCCCCA
>NW_020799091.1:125078852-125082723 GCF_003259725.1 Athene cunicularia
CCCCCCCCCCAGCACCACACCTGACACCTGGATGCCACGGGGTTGACTGTGCTCCTGTGTCTGTGCATCAGAGCTGGTAGTCGTATCTTCTTGCTCCTGTGAGGCTGGGTGCCCCGTGAGTACCAGCCAGACCCCAAACTCCATTCCCACACGCAAGAGGCCACACAAGTGCCCTAAGGAGTTGGCACAGCCATTGAGGCAACATGCCCACTGCTAGAGAAAGCTGCAAGGGGCAGTGCTCAGTAGGATCAGCAACAGGAGTGTCGGGGAAAGGGGGATTATTCCCAGCACTTACAGACTTCAAAACAGACTCTTATCTTGCACAATTCTCTTGGAGACAGAGGTGTTGCCCCAGAGCATCATGTCTATCTAGCTTTCCAGAGAGCTGATAAAGACTCACAGCACCTGCACCTTTGCTTCTTCCACCCTATGCACTAAACGCCCCCTTCTCCTCCTGCCCTCTGCCCATGGGAGGGGTGCCCAGAGCAGGCGTTTTGGTGTCATGCTGCTGTTTGCTGCCCAAGAATGGGACTGACCTGTGTGGGAGCCTTTGCTTTTCCACAGGGCTTCTGTACAGTGACAGTCCTCATTTGGAGTACAAAGTGGGCACTTCCCCCTTTGCAGAGCCGTGGGTACGACTAGCACAGGTTTAGCAGCCTTTGTGAGTTCATAACTGAAGGACAGATTCCTCCTTTTCAGAGAACAGAAACTAAACATTTTGATCTAAGTAGGCCAGTATCTATTTGTTTGAGATCAGCAAGAAGCAAAGGCATCCAAGAACTGCAGGAAATACCCCGGTGGGACAGTCATACACCATTTGCTATCCCATCTCCCTCCTGCAAGGTCTAGTTTAGCATCCTGTCATCCTGCTGTGGCTGAGTGGATCAGCCATCCATACGGTATCAAGCGCTGCCCTGACAGGTGGGCAGAAGGAAGAGGTAAAGCTCTCATAACACACGTAGCTTCCAGCCTTCAAACTCCATCTTGTCAACATGGGTATGCAGTGAAGCAGGGGGATCAATAGCCCTTGTCATTTTTAACTTAGCCAGCACTACTGCAGATGCCAGTCTTATAAATACTGCAGAGGAGAAAGGATCCACCCCTGGGACTGGAGATTTTTTTTTTTTTTGGTCTAACTTGTTTTCAGATTTTTCTGTTAACTCTTTTGACACCAAGTCCAAACTCTGTCCAGATGTACTCCAGCCAGGAGCTGGAGGGGTCCTCCCTCCTCTGGAAAGTGGTGCTGCACTGGGTAATCACAAGGAGCACATCCACCGTAGACCACTGCCTGTTCAGACCAACAGCCACCACTATCGATCTCCCAGTTTTAAGGTGCCTCTTTCTTACATTTTTTCTCCACCCATCTGCTATAGCCAGTCTCAGAAACAAGACACTGCACCAGCTGAGCCATCAGTCTGATCCAGCACATCAGTTTATCTTTCTTGTGGACACACCATAGGCTGCAATGCAGACCTAGGGGACATACATACGCATTTAATGTGTCCTTGTGTTGTGTGTTACTATCCACACTGGTATACAACATGTAAAACGTCAGAACTGGGGAGATCCAGAAAACCCAGGAAAAGCAAAGGGTGAAGCTCCCCACTTGACCTTAATTCTGCTGGCCTCTTTGCACAGAGGATGAAGAGGAGCACCAATGAATGTCATTGAATAAACATCAGATGCTACCATCTGAGTCCAAGGGATTACAGGAGATCAGAGGGAGGGCACAGTCAGCCTCAAAACGTGTGCTGGTGTAAAGGAGATCAGTGCAAAGGAGATGAGAGCGCTTTAATTCATCAGGGTTTCATTCCTGCCTCTGCCGACTGCCTGGCTAGCATCACATAGGTCACAATTCCTTTCTTTGAAACATAATTTATTTTCATCAAACATGTTCAGAAGTTACTTTTAAGAATGAATCTGTCAGTTTATAACTCCAGGCATTCATGTCGCCTCCCTACAAAGAAGCTGCTCTCCTGCCAATGGCTTAGAAGTCATCTTCATCGGCTTCAATGCCTACAGAAATTCTGAAAGCTGCCTCTCCTGTGCGAGCACGTCTCTCTGCCAAGCTTCAAACTTCTGCTCTGGTTTATTCCAGAGCTGATGGCTTCCTTCTCAGTGTGACCGAGCCCCTTGTATTGTAGGGTATTGCAATACCCCCTTGTATTGCCCCTTGTATTTCCTTTTGGAAAAAAACCTGCTGTTGAGCAGAGGTAATTTAGGCAAGCCTTAACCCTCACAGTGAGACTTGGAAGTTCAGAGTAACTTAAAATTAGAAAGTATGAATGGAAATAGTTAATTCTGAGTTTTGCCAGCATCTTATTATTCCAGTCCTGCATAAAGAAGATTCCTGGAGACTTTTGTGGTGGCAGAGAGAAAGTAAATACATTAAGATGAAAAGAAGCCCAGGGAACAGATATCCACTCCATTCAATGTCATTTTAATAAAGCACGTTAAAAAACTCAGTACCTGTCCCTCTGGTAAAGCTCCTGGACAGCGTGGATCCTCCGAAACATGTTCATTTCCAAATCCTGACATGTACTGTAAAATAAACCACACAGCTCATCAGTGTTTTGAAAATGCAAGCAAAATCTATCCAAACAACCCATCTATTGCTTCCTCATGCGTTTTTCCAGGCCCTATGTATGCATTAAGACTTTCTCAAGTGCTCTGCTTGCCTATTGCCACAGACCATTTTCACAGTTCTTGGGTTCGCTTTGTTAGCTAACTGTGTGGTGGACTGGGAAGCCAGACAGGATTTGCTCTTCCGCTAAATCTGCATGTCTATTTTGACCACATTCTGCACCATGAAGGCACTTAAGAAATAAACCAAATATCATATATACAGTCAGACTCAAGAACAACAGGGTGAGGTATAGGAAGAACTGCACATCAACATTATGGAGGCGTGCTAGCACCATCCAAGTTAAATCTGAATTCGCTTGACTCATGGATGTTCCAAAATCTGCAGACTGCCTTGCAGATTTGTGCACTGACTCCTCAGATGCTCAGGGATTGAATTTGGGAGCCGTTTCATTGCCAGGTTCCTGTGATACACCCCCATGATCATCAAGAAAAAGGTCAGGATGTAGTTGGGATGAGGGAGGAAAAGAAACTCGGCTGGGACTTAAACTCTGTTACTGATTTGCCCTAAATAAGCATCACCCAGTTGGGTGTGAACTGTCCACCATGGTAGTAGGATGAATGAATCCATTGCCAGGTGATAATCTGTTTTTCTAGGGCAATGTCAACCTGAGACACCCATGGATGGAACAGACCTGCATGCCCTCCCATGCCTGCCTTGCCTACAGCTGCTGTGTTCTGAGCACGGCTAAAAGCCACAGGATGCGGCTCCCAGATTTGTGGCACTGAGAAAATCCCCACAGTAAACCTGAGACACACAAGGGAAGCAGGTATAACAGAGACCTTAGCTTTTCACTGACAGAAATGTAAATACAGTCCTTTCAGATGATACAGAAAGGCACAAAGCAACTCTGTTGAGCTCTGCGTGAACGCAGAGGTGTTTTGGCAGCAATCGATGGTTCAGCTCCATGACCTGGGGAGAGAGTTAAATATTAATGCTCCCCTCTACTGACTGCGAGAGTAGCCGGGCTACTCATCTACCTTCACACAGCGGTGCTGGGATGGCAAAGGCCAGGAGCCCAAACGCTTGGCTGACACATGCATGCTTGCTGCGACGGGGTGGCTGCGGCACTGCAATGCTGCTGTGCCCCACCATCTGCCCGGGGCACCATCTCTCGGTGCGGGAGGCAGAGCTCTGACTCTGGTGGAGTCAAAAAATACCTGGTTTATTGTATTATTACAGTGCCTGAATTATCTCCCCCAGGGTTCTCAGCCTTGTGCAATCTGC
>NW_020799091.1:125082773-125106584 GCF_003259725.1 Athene cunicularia
CAAGAGGGAATGGCCTCAAGCTGTGCCAGGGCAGGGTCAGACTGGCTCTTAGGAAGTATTTCTTTGCAGAAGGGGCTGTTGGGCGTTGGAATGGGCTGCCCAGGGCAGGGGGGGAGTCCCCATCCCTGGAGGGGTTGAAGAGTCGGGTTGACCCAGTGCTGAGGGATCTGGTGGAGTTGGGAACGGTCAGGGTGAGGTTAATGGTTGGACTGGAGGATCTTCAAGGTCTTTTCCAACCTACATGATTCTGTGAGAGATGAATAAGAAAACCTGTAAGACCACTATGTAAAATAATGAAAATTGCAAAAGGTGTTGAAGGAGCAGATACATACATATAAATATATATATCTGGCATATCCAGAGCTAGGAAAAGGATTAGTGACAGTGACAGCCCTGAAGCCTGGGGAGAAACATGATGGTCCTGCACAAGCTCTTGAGACCCTCAGTGGTTGTGGGGTGAGCCCTTACCACTCCTGCCCGCTGCAGCATTACTCACACACCCTGATGGCCCCAGGGAGGCCGCACGCCCACAATAAAGGCAAGGTGCTGATGAATTCAGGGCTGTGAGTCTTGTGTCTCTACGCATGAGCCATAAAATCCCACCACAACCTGCTCTTCTCCCAAAACTCCCCCATGTTCTGGCAAATGGTGGCAGTGAAAGCTCCATCAGGCTGCCTCACTGGGGCTCAGAGAGGAGGTCAGGGCTGGAGCCCCTCTGCCAGCGTGCCCTGCGCAGGGTAATGAGAAGGTGGTCCAGAATGGAGTTGCTGCTCCTCTTGGCTGCCAGGGAAGATGGCAGCCAGGGTTGCAATATCTGGGCAGATGTTGCCAGGCAGATTTCATAGGCTGAGGGTGAAACACACCCCTGGCAGCTGGGGTGGGAGGAGGGGGGTGTGGAGAGTAGGGGAGGGGACAAATCCCGTGATGACGAGGTCCTGAGCTAGGACAGCCTGGTCAAGAATGATTTCCAAAGGGGCAGAAGAGGGATAGAAAAGCCTATTTATAGATGAAACACAGCAAAATCCTTTCTCCCAAGAGAAAGCTTTAAAACCACACCTGGAAACACAACAGAGGGGCACATAAAAATGAAACAGATGACAAAAAATCAGTGTCAGCTGGGAAGGGGATTCCACAGCCAGCACTGGTGGGTCACAGGTGCCCGACCCCTTACCTGCAAGCCCGTCATCCTCCTCCTGGTCCTCCTCCTTCTGGAGTAGACAAAAACCCCAAGCAGGTATCTGGCCAAAGCAGCCGGCCAAGCAAAGTCTTCTAGCTGGTCAACCGAGCTGGGCTGGTGGCAGGCTGACAGTGCTGAAAGTGAGAAAGTCCAAGGGAATTTTCAACCTGTTTGCTCAGCCCAGTCTGTGTTTAACCAAACACCAGCCCTTCTCCACAGAACCAACCCCGGGATTGATTTGAAGATAATGAACAGGGGGTGAGGGGGACTGGGTTCCCTCACTGTTCTTTTTCATCCTTAGGTGTTAAAAAAAGGGTCTTAGTTCCCACACATGGGGGGAAAAAAAGAACAAGGTGTTTAAGAACAAAGAAAAGCCATTTTTGCAACTGTTTTACAAGTTTCTTTCATAAATTATACCCCTTGCAATTTTCATATAACAGCCCTCTAAATGTGTAACATGTTTGTTCATTATGCTTCTGAGCCATGTTGCATTGGGGATAGAAAGGATCACACCCTGTCCCAGCAAAGGTAGTAATATTTGTGAAACACTGTGTGGCAACATTACACAGCATTTTGGGACCAAAAGTAGGGGAGGATTTTGTATTCCTGTGATTAGAGCTAGTGAGGGGAACTTATAAATTGTGCAGTATGAATATTTTTCAAGAAAGTTGTTGCTGAGGAAGGAGCAGCAGCAAGCATTTAGCTACAGAATACTAATGAAAGTAGCTCTGCCTTTCCAGAAGTTGCAGAAAAAAAAAAATCAATTGATTTTATTTGATTTTTTTTTTTACTTTGAATTCTCATCTCTCCTCATCAAAAAAAAAAAAGTAAGGTTTTTTTTTCCCTTTCCATGACCTGCTCTACTAAGTCCTGCCAGGAGGAAATCTCTAGGAGGCACACACTGAAATTCGAGTGTGACCCTGGAGTTAATATCTCCTCCTCTCCTAGAGCATCCTGGAAGCCTTCTCTCCCCAAAACAGTTACAGCTCACGTGGCCCCCATAGCAGCCAGCAAGAGCTTGGGCTGTGAAAGGGACAGGTCTTAACCATTTTGTCTTCTCTGAAATCTGGCACCTCCTCACACCACCCTGTGTAAGACATTAGAGCCACCAAGAGCTGCCACTTCTAAGGTTTGTCAAAATAAGTCTGGCTGCTACTTGGGACAAGATGGGGTGTATGAAGAGGCAGTGGTTACGGATGGCGGAGCTGGGGATGGAGAGCTAGTTTTCTTTGGCTGTCCCCTCTGGTCTTAGGATCATAAGATAATTTAGGTCAGAACGGTGTTCAGAAGGTCACTAGTCCAAACTTCAGCTTAAAGCAGGGTCAGCTCTGAGATCCATCCAGGCTGCTCAGGACTTTATCCAGTTTGTCCTGAAGACTTCCAAGGATGGAGATTGCACAGCCTCACTGGGCAGCTTGTTCCATTGCTTGATTGCCCTCATGGTCAAAAAGCTTTTTCTTATATGCAGCTTGAACTTCCCTTGTTTCAGCTGATGACAGTTGTCTCTCATCCTCTCACTGTGCACCCCTGTGAAGAGCCAGGGTCCATCTTGGTAACCTCTCCATAGGTATCGGAGGCTGCTGTCTGGTTCTTCCAAAGCCATCTCTTCTCCAGGCTGAACAATCCCAGTCCCTCGAAGGATGTGGGCTCTAGCCCCCAACCAGCGTGGTTGGCCACTGCTGAACCTGCTGCAGTTTGTTGGTCTTTTCTTGTGTTGGAAGCCCCAGAACTAGACACAGGAGCTCCACTCCCCCTACAACACTCGTCTTCCTAGAGCAGAAGCACCACAACCCTGGCAGGTCAAAACACCTCACCTGTTCTCTGTTTCTTCATTTGCTTATCTACACGGCTGAGACTTTTTGAGCTGGTTCTGTCATCATTTTTGCATAGTTTTGCCAATGATAAACACTGAGAAAATAGCAACAAAGCAAGCACAGATACAGTCCTGGAGACATGGCCAGAGGGGAACTCCTTGAAAGTGGAGAGAGCGAGCTGCAGCTGAAGACTTATCTGGAATGTAGCAAGACTTATTAACTGGTAGGACTGGCTGGAGCTGGTGCTTCACAACCAACAAGCAAGAATGTTGTAGGGAGATGACCTAAGAAAGCAAGTTTCCTAAACTCTGCTGGGACTTTCTGCCTGCTTGGGAGCCTTGACCAACTGCCTCCAACTCCTCCAGCTTAAGGACAGTTCCAGGGCTAAGCTGGGCTCCATTGGTTTCATGACACTAATGGTTTTATCACATAGTCACCAGGAACAGATTTGGCTAACCTGGTTATACAATATTAAGTAATATTTTCTCTAAACCAGATCAAATTTTAGCCCCATTACAGTGTGGGTGGGCTGAAGATGAGTTCCACTGTGAACTTCGATTATTTTATTCCAGCAGTACCTGAAAGTCATGAACTGTAGACCTGGACTCCCTTGTGTTAGGCTCTAGAAGAATATAGACTGAGTAATCTCAAGTTATATGTCTTTAGGTCTCCATTACTGCTTGCCATCTTCCCATTTGCCTAGGCAGGCTCCCTCCATACTCTGGCCTCTTCCAGTTTTGCCAGAAAAAAATGCACCAGCAGTGAGGAATTCTCCAGCTCAAGGCAGAGATTGCAAATATGTTAGTTCACCCTGAGCAGTGATTTATCATTGCCAAAGAAATAAAGTACCCGGCACCTGCCACCTACCCTTGAGACTGCTTTTTCTACCAGACAATATTTAAGAGTAAGGACTTCATCTCACTTATTTTCTGACAGTGAAGAATTATACATTTGACTATGGTTTTGCAAACCAAAGTGGCAAAATTTCGTGGGTTTTCAAGATCCCCTTCTCCTGAGCCACACAGCAGGAGAGATAACATCACATTTTAGCTTACATTCCCCTTTGAGAACCTACATTTCACCTTGCTCACACCTCTGCAGGCTCTGTTCTCTTGTTTTCTTGTGGGACAGGTAGAAATAAAGCTGTTGCTTTTTAATTACGGGTAGACCTATTTACTGTTTGCTCTTGATTCCTAAGAAAGGACAATGTATTATCACTTTACTCACTCGACAGACATGTAAACGTTTTAAAGCTTATTAGATTGTCTGACCTTGCTTTTCCACTCCACACAGGCAAAAACATTATTTAATGAGATACTGTCAAACTGACATTTGATTTATTGACCTCCAAATTATATGAAATACAGAAAAGAAGATTTCTTAACTCTCGTGTGGTGTTTCTGACTTAGCCCATCCCATTTAAGGGGAAGATTATAAATCTGTGCTGATTATACCTGATCATTTTCATGTCCTTCATGGGCCTGGAAATGGTTTCCAGGATTAGTTGCCTTGAAGCGACAGAGAATCTTGGGGGATGGAGCATTCCTTCTCAGCTGACTGCCTTGTAGTTTTGTGGACTTTCCTTTTTACTCTTAAATGTGATTATTAAGTGGTGGTCAAACACTGGAATAGGCTGCCCAGAGAGGCTGTGTATTCTCCAGCTGTGAAGATATTCAAAACCTAACTGGACATGGTCCTGGGCAACCTGCTCCAGCTGACCTTGCTTCAGCAGGGGGGTCGGACTAGATGTCTCCTGAGGTCACTTCTAACCTCAGTGAGTCTGTGATTTAGCTTAAACAGCCTCTTTAGTTAGCTGCAGCAGCTCTTAAGTACAGATCTTATAAAACATTAAGTATAGATGTCCTTCATTAATATTTTAGCAACTGTCTTTGTTATCATATGAATATGATTCAGAAACACAATGAATTGTTACCATATAAACATGATTTGTAAACACAATGAATTAAGCATGGAAGAATGAGCATTTCAGTGTCTTCTCAGCTATCTTTCTGGGTTTATGACATCTGTTCAGTGCATGGCTTTACATGGCCTTTACTCCAAGGAGATCCCAGCTGAAATACATAACAAGACCCAAGAGATATATAAAAAAGCATAAGACATCAGTGCAAGTGTATTTGCTACTACATGATGTATACACAACTATATGGTACCTGCATACCAGCAGCTTATTACATGTGAGCTGTTCTCACAGGCTTCATGATAGAAATGGGCAACGAGCTCATCTAAGTCAGAGACAGAATGAGAGGAAGTACCAAGGGGCTTGCTTGAAAATATAACAGCTGGCGTTCAGCATCTCAGTGGTGAATGAAAGATGAGTAGGAGAATAGAAAAGCTTTTCAAATAGAAAAAGCCTTTGTATCAGCAATAGCGTGGCCAGCAGGGACAGGGAAGGGATCTGACCCCTGTACTCGGCACTGGTGAGGCTGCACCTCGATTCCTGTGTTCAGTTTTGGGCCCCTCACCCCAAAAAGGCCATTGAATGACTCGAGCGTGTCCAGAGAAGGGCAACGGAGCTGGTGCAGGGTCTGGAGCACAGGTCTGATGGGGAGCGGCTGAGGGAACTGGGGGGGTTTAGTCTGGAGAAGAGGAGGCTGAGGGGAGACCTCATGGCCCTCTACAGCTCCCTGAAAGGAGGGTGCGGAGAGGGGGGATGAGTCTCTTGAACCAAGTAGTAGTGATAGGACAAGAGGGAATGGCCTCAAGCTGCACCATGGCAGGGTCAGACTGGCTCTTAGGAAGTATTTCTTTGCAGAAGGGGTTGTTGGGCGTTGGAATGGGCTGCCTGGGGCAGGGGGGGGAGTCCCCATCCCTGGAGGGGTTGAAGAGTCGGGTTGACCCAGCGCTGAGGGATCTGGTGGAGTTGGGAACGGTCAGTGTGAGGTTCATGGTTGGACTGGAGGAGCTTCAAGGTCTTTTCCAACCTACACGATTCTGTGAAATAGAAGATGAGGTAGCTTATATTTGATCAATAGACAAAGGGGACTCAAATAACTCAAATTGATAGCATGTGTATTAAAATGCCTTTAGTTTCCTGCCAAATCACTTGCAAGTTCAGGTAGTGGGGACACTACATGGGTGAATAACTTGGGTTCCTGGGAGAAAAAGGAGAGACGTGGGATAGTAATCCTTTTGTTTCTTTATGGTCTCCATTAACATTTTCCTAGGCAATGTGTATGTCATGGCCTGTGGCAGAGGCAAAGCTGTATATTCTTCCCTATCGCTTTAATGCTTGTCTCTTAGGGTCTACACTTCCCAGAACAGGGCCAACACCTTCATAAATTTCTACTTGATGCTTAGCACAGTGCTTTCCAGCACGGACTGTAGCCTTCCAGGGCTACTGTGACGTATACAACTACTGGATCACTGCTCACCATCACTTCCTCTAGTGAGGGGTTGTCCAGTCCCAAAAGCAAAGCTCTTCTGTTCCTGAGAGACAGATCCTTTCTGATGAGGCTGTTGCGATGGTCCACTGCCTTTTACAGTGACGTATCTTGTTTCCAAAAGGCCCAACATCTTCTCCTGCCCATCTTTATCCAGCTAAAATGCATTTATTGTTGTATTAATATATTCATTCATTCCTTGTCTCTGATGTCAGCTTCCCCAGCTTGCATTTCTTCTCTGTTTGTTAACCCTTTATACACTGCAAAATGGTACAGGATCTCTCTAGAGTCTGTTTATCTGCTAGTGTATTACTTAGTACCAGGGGATTTAATCTTTTTTTTTTAACCTTTCAGCATAATATGAGAAAATAAAGCAACAATATATATACTTTTTTATCATGGCTAACAGCTTTGAGGCAAAAAAGGCTCTTCTAATAACATGTACTTTTTTTTTTTTTTGGAGTGGCTCTTAGGAAATATGTCCTTGTCATTTTCTGAGACCATTCAGCAGCAGATGCCAGACAGGTTAATTATTATCATTTATTTGTGCAGGAAAGATCATAAAAGAAGTTGTCTGCAGCAAAGAGCACAAAATCCTTGTCGCCAAAAAACAGATGCTGCATGAATAGAGGCTGGAGAAGCCACCTGCTCACCTTGCGGTGGTGCTTCTGCCTTCAGGCTAGAAGAACCACTCCTAGGAGTCAGAAGAAAATTTAGTCACTTTGCCCTGTTCTGCCCTTCCCCACTCTGGTGCAACGGCTAAAGAAGGTGCTAATTTTGAAGAGTCACTGAGTTCTGTGATTTTTATTAATCAAGGGTAGGACAGCCCATCAAGCCCACGTAAGCCACAGCAGAACAAGCCTCAGGAAAAAAAGGATGGCATCAGACAGCAAGATAAAAACTCTGACCATAGTCCCAGCCTTCAAAGCTACCGGGCATCCTTGCCCTTTAATAAATCTTTAACCCAAAGCCAGCAGTGCATTTGTACTTTGTAAACGTTAACTTACAGGTCAAAGGGAATGTAGATGCACATGGGTTAATCACACACTATTTCACTTCATGCTCCTCCTAGTCAAAAAAAAGACTGAACTTTGAGTTGGACTGCCCATACAGCCCAGATCATTTGGTTGATCTAGTCAAGAAAGAGTTGTGTTTATTTATGAGCTTGTCTTGTATTTGACATCTTTGAGAGGTCCGTGGCAGTATGCTGAGAAGGAATTTCCCTGTGCAATGTAGGTATGGAACCAGAGTCTCTGTGCATTGATAAGCCCAAGGGACACTACAAGTTGTATCTCAGTAATATAATGCCAAAGCAGGAAAAAGAAAACACATTTCTCTACTTAAAATATTTGCAGCAGGGGCAGGCTAAGCAGCTGAACTGCCAAAGCCACATTTCACAGTCTCTTTGCTGCCACAGATAGCTCGGATCATCTAAACCAACTTCCTTACAAACACACAGGGGGACTTTTCCTCAAAGCTGTGCTAAAACACATCTTTCAGAAAGCTACTAATTCTACCCTGAAGAACACCCAACAATCACAAATCAGCTTGTCTTCCATTAACTGTTTCAAGCACAATAAACTGTGCACAACTGTAAAGTCTTTACGTTGCTTGTGCACCTGCGGTCAGTGATGAAGATTCTTAACTTCTTCACTGGGTTCTCATGTACCATAAAGAAACATATCTTCCCCGTTTACTGATCAGATGTTAAAATAAACCCACAATAGCACAAGGGGATAATACTTAGAACAATACTTTTGGCTGCACGTCAGGCTCGCACTAGGTAGGAGACCTTTTGCCATTGATTGGACATTGGAAATTAAAGAGAACTGGGACTGATTTTATTCTACCCCCCCTCTTCCACCTGACACCTATGTGATGTTTTTTCCAAAACCAGTGTCTGCCTGAGGACCTGAGTCACAGTGCTGCAGCAAAGCACACCGTAAGGAAAGCTTTTCCTCTAAGCACTTTCTGATAACTTGCCAGCCAGTAACAGGTTCATCAATAATGATAATGGCTTTTTGTCAAAGAAAACTAGTGCACTAAGACACAGACTTGCTCAACCCTATAAAGGAATCAGAGTAACCGGTGTCCTTGTAAGGGAAGTAAGACAGGAACATGACTTCTAATGGGAAGAGCTGACTAACAAAATAGAATGATTAAGCTCCCTTTGCTGAAAAGCAGAAGCGGGTTTTTGATCAGTAAAGTCTGTCACCTCCTTATCAACTGAGAAATGAGGATTCAAGCCTTGACTTCACTACACCTCACCGAAAAATCTATTGACTGCAGGCTACGACACAGCAGTTCTTATGTCATTTGTGATAGATGGAGCATATTGTAGCTGCCTCTGCAAATATTATTATTAATAATGAAAATTTGTATTAGGGTTGCACACAAAACCTCTGTTACTGGATAGGTAATGCTTAAAGCCAGTGGCACTTTTGCTAAAGATTGCTGCAACGAGCAGGCAATTCCATTGCTACAAGAACAAGAATTTGTACTCAATAATTTAAAGTTACTGTACACATAAGTTTCCTACTTTTCTGCATGGAAATCAAGAGGGGCAGACTTGGGGGAGTTTCTGTATTTAGGACATATTCATACCTCTGACCATCCCTTCAGTCATTAAATCAGTCATAAATCAACAAGAAAGGTCTGCCGAACTCCTTGGGAAGATATATTTGCCATACATTTCACCTGTGTGTGCATGGGAAGTCTAACACATCTCAAATGTACCTGCATGAGTCATCTTCACTGACACCTCTGGCAAACAGCATCTGGACATACTTTTCTGCCTGGGAAATAACATGGGAAGACTGAGTAGCTCTAGTTCAAAGGAAGTAGGTAATGTGAAATGTGTATGCCTATGGAAGGCACCAGAGAGACAGACAGAAGGAAGAGACATGTAGGAAAACAGAGAGACAGAGACATGTGGAGAGAGGTGAGCAGAGAAACACAGAGAAATCCAGTGGCACAGCAAGAGAGATGAAGAGAAACAGAGGGAAACTGGGGAAGAAAGAGGGAACCAGAGGGTGGAGCAGGGGGCACAAAGAGAGGGGTCTTTGTGACCCCCCCGTGACACAGAGGACATCGACAGGTGGAACATGGGAAGTGGGGAGAGAGGGATAGAAATTGGGAGAAAGGGAGCTGGAGGAACAGAGAATGGGGTTATGGGTGGACAGAGGTAAGGCAGACGGAAGGGTCATGGAGGTGTGCAGAGAAAAGAAAGTGAAACGTGTAGCAGGAAGAGCAAAGTTGTCTGGTGTCACAGCTCCAAGCTTGGAGGTGAACCATTTCTGGGCAGCTGAAACAGTTGAGGTGCAAACAGCAACGAAGCTAACTGGCTGCTCACATAGTCCTGGTTCTGACAAGAAGCTAGTACTTCCCTTAAAAATAAATGCAGTGATATCAACATATATGACTAAATTATATCTAATTGTGGTTACCTGATGAAATCTAAATGAGTAAGATACTTATTCTGGACTGGAGACCTATTTGTATTAAAATAGCATTACATTTAGGAAAACAGAAGCTGCCACTGCAAACGAAAATTGTAGGGAGATACTTCAAGAGAGCTGCAGTGTGTGTCAGTCATGTAAATGTAAGAAATGCCAAACAGGGACAGTGCAATTCTCCAAATGCCACGCATGGGAAACTAATGAAATTTCAGGATTATATTTAAATAATTTGAACATACAAATATCCTTAACTCCGCCCTGATGAAATATGAAAAGTGGGTAAAAATACATCAGGAAATTCTATTTAAATCAAATAAATTGTATTTAAATAACTAGAACCCATGAAATTACAGGATTCTATTTAAATAGCTTGAACATGCTAATAGCCTTAACATGGCCCTGATGAAATATGAGAAAAAAAGTGGTTAAAAATAAATCAAAAAACCCACACAGGTGTTATACAAAGCAATCTATTCTAACCTGGGATCACAAATGCTAAAACACTGCAATCATGGTGAGATGGGTCTGCAATCATTTTTCAGGGCTATTGATGGAGACAGCACAGAAATTTAGCCTTTACCCTTTAGAATGACAACCAAATGACAGCTATCTAAAGGATTTCAGTGCATTAAAACTAACTATTGAAGTTAAATGATTTGTTTATGGCAGGACAGAGTTAAGGGTGGTGATATCAGAATAAAATATTGTGACAATGCAGTTTGGAACAACTCTGGACCTTGTTTTTTTTCCAAGTTAAACATCCATACTAAATTAAAAAGAGTGAACTTTTTAATTCCCAATGTAACGAAAACACTAGAGTTTAATAAACAGATACATCAGAATCGTGCCTCCAGGGAGGCCGCCTCCGTTTTGCGGGTAGGACAGTGAGACTGACCATGAAGCCACTTTGTCAGATCACACGGGTCAGTTCAAGAGCAGATAAGAGATACCTCGGGAGTTTTACAGCTCACAGATGGATGAGCAAGCCCAAGCAGACTTAGCTGAGTTCTAGAGCAGGAGCCATAGCCTCAACCACACTTCCCTCTTAATCCACTAACCTTCTACCACTTGCCTACATGCTCTATTTATCCTCAGCACTATTCCCTTTATCTTCTCTCTCTTACCACAACAGTACCACTTTCCGATTTGCTTCTGAATCCTGCTTGTCTTAACCTTCAGTCCCACCGATGGACAGGACTTACACATTCCCTCCTCCTTCTGGAGCACAAAGATCCCTCATACAAAGACTGTTTCTTTTTTGTAGAGCCTGAGGAGTGAAATGCACAAATACAGGTAAGCTGCAACTAGGCTTAGGCCCCCCGCAGCATGCTGAGCAATGTTCCTTTTTTGATTAATTGAAAAGGGGTTACTTTGGAAAGTTTCATCCTCCAAATCAAAGACCTGTGCAACTGTTGCTTCACGCAGCATCTTAAATAAACGGCCTCCTTTAATCTACAACACTTCCAGTTCTCCTAAAGAAACCATAGAGTGAAGAACAAATAGCCTTAGCTTGCTTGTTCTGCTCTGAAGTTCCTCAGTAACCTGAGGGAGCCCAGATCTGGTTACCCCAAGACAGCACCTGCCCTTGAGAAAATAATTTCAGCTTTCACTGTTAAAGGAGCAGAGAGACACACTGGTGCTATCCTGAACTCCATAGCTCAGACACGGCTTCTGAGCTGTGAATATTTCAGGACCTTATTTTCCCTGGTCATAAACTGAATGTAAACTAATAACCTATTTCATACAGGCGTCTAAAAACTTACTGTGCTTATGTTTGCAAATGCTCCAAGACCTTTCTGGAAATGGTGTAAGGAAAAGCAAAGCATACATATTTTTAATAAGTTTGACTGGTGCACCTAGCTGTCATTTTTGTGCCTGATTAGTGGCAATAAGGCATTTTTCCATTTATTTCCAAGCAGCTGCTAGAGAAGAGCTGCAGGCAGATGTAATCTGGAGACTGCAGAACTCTGCCTGCTGTCAGTTTCACATCAGCATTTTACTTTCTTGTATCCCCATTTATTATTAATCTGTATTTATATCTAACTCCAGCTCTTAGTTAGCCTTTGCCAGAGGCTTAATCATTAGAGATGACTGTGAGGAAGGAGGGGAAAGAAGAAACTGCCACAAATCAGGCTTCTACCACTCCATTTAATTCTGGGGAGGTGAGAAACTGCAAAGCTTGGGCTATTTAGGAAGACAGCAGCTTGCACAGTAGATCAGACCAGTTCAAGCCTCCTTTATCCTTAGTATTAAATATGAAAAGGAAACATCCCTATTACAGAACTTCCCCTATAATCATATTCAGTTCCTACTTTTTACAGGGCTTTATATCCCTTTTAAATTTCTATCTGTTCTAATGCAGAGGATGTTCTTACATTTCACATTTTCCAAATCCACTAAGCCCTCAGGCTCAGTAAGACCATGTCACACTTGTTCCAAATAAGCACTGTATAAATACATACTTATTCCATCAACTTCCAGTGCACTGCCTTTTAATTTAATACAAAGAACAAGACCACACTCAATTATGAAAAGACAAACAGGAGTACCTGCTTCACTTTGTTCTCTCCAAAGTAAACAATTTTAATTTAAGCAGTAGAATTAATACCATTTGTTTTCTACTCATGAATTTAAGGCTTCAAATCTTTTTTTCATCTCTTGCCTCTTACTTTTATCCCTTCTAAACAGGGCTGAAGGGTGCGTTCCAGGTGAGACACCACCATTCATTTACTGAAGGCATTCTATTATTTACCCGACCATTCCTTACCCATCCTAACATCTTGCTCACTTCACTATAAATGAGAAGCCCATTCTTTCCTTTAGAGGCAAGATGAATGTAATTCATTGCAAAGACTGTCCATAAGTTTTCCAAAATAGAGACAAAGATGTCACGTATACATGCTCTGTATGATAAAGTTTCCCACGGCAGTGTGAGACACATTCAATTTATTGCACACTTTCCTCAAATGTTCCCATATATCCAGATGGCCTGCAATCCTAAGAAGAACTCTAGGCTTCAGACTAGAGTTTTGGAAATTCTTCCGCAAGTCTTTTCCAGCAAAAGCAGCTTCAGCAGTTTACCCAGCTGTCATACCATTTTACTCTGCTTTAAATAAGCATTATTGTCTTTAAGTATCCAGACGGAATGGGAATGTCGTTAGGATCTTGGAGAAGTCATCTTCCACTTCTTTCTGTTCAATCATAATGAAGGCTCTTCAGCGTTCCTCCTCCAAACCTTTTCCTTTCAGAGAAGCCAGAAATCTAGAGACAGGAAAAAGAAGTCATCATGTCACATCAGAATCAGCATGAGCTCCCTCTAGCCCACACTGGAGCGCCTGTTACCAAGCCAGCTGCAAGAACGCCTTCCTCTTCCATGCCGTCTCCAAAATCAGGGCTAGAATGCTTCAGCTTACTGCTAGAGGATCACCATCGATTAAACAAGAGGCAAAACTTGAGTATGGCTCATTTGTTCTACAGAGCTCCTTAAGGCTTTTTGGCAAGAGTTATAATGAAAGCCTTAATTTCTTGGGCAAATTCAGTTAATTACAAAAGTTAATTACAGATTTCAAAGCCTGTATTTCCCCCCCGATTCAAATGCATACAAGAATTTCTCCTCCATTCATTTTAAAAACTACAAAATAGTATTACTGAGTCCTATTAAATTGCTGATGAGACTCTAGCCTTCTAACCTGAGACAGCAGCACTTCACTGGTAGTTGAAAGTACAGTTTTATCAACTGTTAAAAGCTTTAAGAAAACCATCAAAATAGAAATGGCTGCAACAATGCAAAGGATTAGCATTCCTGCTTTTGCAGTCAATCTGTAGATACAGTTTACACCATGACAATGAGTGCTTACAAAGAAAATCTACTTGAAACCATCAGAAGCTTCTCTGGCTTAACGGTATTTCAAACAGATTTGCAATCCAATGCACCCCTGAATCCCCCACAGGAAAGAGATGTACTGCTTTCTATTACTGTGTAAGATGTCTGTCCTACTGGCATCAAAAAAGTATCTGATTACAGTCCAGACTACACACAAGCAGAAACAGCAGACCCAGTAAAGACATCCTCCCAAAACAATTCCACACTCACAGAGGAAATACAGTGTATTAAAATGGAAGACATCAACCAAACGCTACAAATCACGCCAGCGGGAACACGGGCTTTGGGATGAAAAATGTAATTTACAATACAAAGTAGATTGCTTAGGTTACACACTTCACTGGTAAACTAAGAAAGCTAAAGAGCTTACCCAAAATAAAAGTTTACTAAAAACTGACACAATTTAAATTTAGTCAGGGTTTTCAAGCCCAAAACTCAGATAAGCAAGGTATTCAATTCAGGAATTGTTTTGTTCATCTCTGAAAAGCAATCATCTCTGAGGGAAAAATCAGGCAAATTTTGCACAAAGGTTCATCTCATGAAATCTGCTTTGGGAATTCAAAAAGGAAAAATGCAATCATTATAACTAAAAAGTAGCAGGACAGCATAGGTGAAAACTTACCTGCTTTAGCATTTTTTTTACATCAAAGTCATTAATTAAGAGTAACATTTATTTATCAGAGATCTGATCAAAATCATAGCTATAAACAATTTGAAACTTATCATTCTTTTCATCCTGAAGAAGTCTATAATACAAATACCTCAAAACACGAGTGATCGAAGAGACCTATTGTAGAAAACCCACAAACACATTTGTAAGATTTACATTAAGTAGATCATTTCAAATAGTAATGTTAATAGGTTATAATGAAATCTCCAGTTCCAATTTGGATTTTCTCTCTTTAAATATGACTGTCCACTATTTAAGATCTGTTTAAGCTGTTTTCAGATGAAAGTAGCCATCAGAAGGCTTTAATCTTTGGCACATAGCCATAAGGAATAGAGTTAATCCCTGGGTAGCCACTAAAAATGATCAAGTAAGAAAAATAAAAATCTTACATCATGCATCAAATACAACTAGCACACAAGCAGATTTTTGCATGAAGCTATTATCCCCATGCAAGGGATACTTCCTTTCACTAAAACACGGGGAGGAAAAAAGGCATCATGCAGAACTGAAACAGGAAAAACCAAATTTATTTTTAAAAGGCATTAAAAAAAACCTCAAAGAAAGTAAGCATTTGGTAGTTTGTGACTGTTTTTTTCCCCCACTAGCTCTAAGGAGCTTTCAGCACCGCTACATCTAACGATGCATTCAATTTATTTCCATGGTGCCATTCATGGTACTTTGCAAGCACGTCACAGATAGAAGTGGAACCTCGCTACTCCCTGCATGGTAGGCTGCCCACAGAAGGTGGGGAGCACAAAAAGTTGAAATGGCCTGCTCAAACCACAGAAGTAATTTTTCTAGTTCTTCACCAGCTGTACTGAAAGCATTTAATTCAGCCATTTAGGAATTAATTACAAGCTGGTATCATACTGCCAGTTTCCTTGTGGCTCCACTGGTTCTATGAGAACTACCCACGCAAGACAAAATGCTACTTCCAGATATGCAAAAAGAGCCTTTGCATTGACCTTCAGGACAGCATTTCTGGCCTAAATCTGTAACCAAGCAGACTGACAGTGACAGATCTGAAATAGATCATATTTGCCCATTTTCCCTCACTCTTGCAACTTCTACTATGTTAGCATACTTAATTATTTCACCGCCAATCATACTATGGACAAATAACTTCAGCTGACAAAAGCCAGCCATTTTTCTATTCAAAACAGCTGTGCTCCCACAGATTTAAAAACTCAGTTACCAGCACAGATTATCATTTAAGTTGCACGAAGCCCCTGTTTTAAAGAGGACTCTGTCATCAGTTTACATTACACAGGGAGGAAAAAAAAACCCAAACAAAAAAGGAGGTAAAATTACAAACCTGATTGCCATCTCTTAAGAAGTATCTCTTCTCTATGACCTGGGAAAACCAGAGAATGATCTTAGCTGGCACAGCATATGCATAACTTCAGATTGCAAGCAACACCACATGTGAGCACTGAAACTCATGGCTAACCATGATAAGGTCTAAACCCATGTCCCCTGCTCCAGGCCTATTGCTTTAAGTGCAACACTCTATTACAACAGAAGGAGTTGCCACCTCTGGCCATTCTTAGTAAAGCTGTGTTATCCTCAACTTCTACACACCTAATTGAGTTATAGCCCTCTAGTAATGGTTTGGGTGATGGTTTGGGTGTCTCCTTACTGCAGCAGAGTCAGCTATTCCAATTCTTCCCTGCAGGTGCAGTGGTTCTGAGCACTAGAAAAAAACCCTCATTCTGCAGGTGTGTAACAATTCCAGTGGTTCTGAGTAGCCCCTGGGCATAGGTGATGCTTGAGCAGAGGTAGCCTGACTCGTACTCTGACAATGATGTCTGTGCTGAAGGATACATATGGAGGCAGTACCATCAATCTAAGAATGAAAAAGTGATTTGTATCACTCCATACAATCTACATGCTCCTCCAAAGAAAACTGCGGTGAAATTTCCTCTAAAGCATGATCTGATACAGGAGGTGGTCTGCTCCACTATATCTTTGTCCAGGGGATGTTTAAACCAGAGCATTCCTCCTGTCATTTTCACAGTAGGTCCTGATGCTCTCTTTTGCAGGAAGGGAGAGTAACATGCCAAATTTCCTAATTCCTAAAGTTAGCTTTAACCAGGATCAACAGAGCTAACCATAGTCTTGAAATTCCCCACATTATTACCTTAGCACACTACAGACCCTCTGGCGTGCCAAAGGACTCCAAAAGCGTACACAGAGGGTCTCTGCACATTTACGAGTTCTTTTTCATTGCTCTACTCAGATCAATAATCAAACCTTCAAGCAGATCAGCTGGAGGTTTCCAAAAGCAGACCAATCTTTGGCCTCCCCACACCTGTCTTGAACCAACTCAAAAACCAGAATGTGAAAGGAGCTGTTGTTCCATGTTCAAATCACAAATAGCATTCAATACACAGAACAACAAAACGTAATTTAATTGGTTTAACTTACCTTATCAAAAAACCTGCTTAGTTTGACAGCATTGGATGAACCTGCAGCCAGATAACGAGGATTGGTGCAATCCTAGAACGCCCACAAGACAAGCCAGCACAAGGAAATCAACACAACGAAGCCATACAGGTGGCAATCTATGTACCCTTTCCCCTGACACACCCATGTGCAACTAGCTAGGGAAACAGTCTATCTCCTGATTTCTGCTCCACAGTCATTGGAGAGAAAAGGCCAACTTCTGTCTGTGAATCAAACAGAATTCTAAGCACCCCTCTATGTGCTCCGTGTCTTCCTTCTACCACCAGCTATACAGTCAGCTAATAATCTGTACAAGCTACCCAAGGTTGTGCGTGTATGTATATGCATGTGTGTGTATATAGAAGCATTCACACAGCACGTGTATAGTTTTATACATATATATACACATTTGCTATGGAAAGTTATCTTGATGTTTCATTCAAAGATAGTTGGTGTCAGAACCGAGAAGAAGGAAGAGAAAACTTAACTCCCAACCATCAATTCTAAGCTTCAGTGACATTATCTAACACCCACTGCACCTCCCTATAATGAAACAAAGACGATAGTTTCATCAAGCAAGGGGGATGGCCAACCAGAATGTGCATAACTCCAGCATTACTGAGGAAAATCTCCAAAAGCTCAATTTTTGCCACATCTTTACTTACTAAAAAAAATCAGACTCACTGCCATCTAAAAGAAAAACACTGTTGACAAGGATACTAACCAAATTTATCTCTTCAGCATTGAAATCCTCAGCCAAGAAAGCGGTTCTGGTCAAAACTTCATTCCGCTTAGTTTCCGGGATCTGATCCAGCTTAGTTCCTATTACCAGCAGTGGAATCTGGTTATCAGCAAACTGTTCACGGTCATAGTCACTGATGAGGCAAACAAATAAAAACCTAAATGAAGCGATGGTCACGTAAGTGGGCACAGACGCGCCATCAGCTCCCCTGTGCCTTTCAAATAACAGTCATTTGTTTATTAAGGGTCATTATTTGTCTGAGTGAGAATGTGCTGTATCTGTAAATTAAAGAAGGGCTTCTGCATCTAAGTCACTGCACAGGGATTGAAAGGAAAGAGAGAACCACAAGTTGGATTTCTTCTCAGTGTAGATGAACCACAGAAGAAATGATCACACAAGCAGGAAAGAAACAGGAATTCCAGTATTGTACCAAGCGTATGCAGCCACCAGAGACAGATGAGGGAGTTGGCATCTCTGAACATCTACACTTCCTACATACATACACTCTTTAATGAAATAAGTTATAACTGCAAAACACTTCCCCTTTCCACATTAGATCAAAGAGGGTTGTAGTACCAGCTGTGGGGTGTCAAGTTACTAAGTCTACATTCAAGTAAAGGTAGCCATATAATGTGAATTCCAACAAGCTTTCATTCAGATATAAATAATGATCAAAGACAGCCTTGATAAAATAAATAAGATTGCAAATAAATGTCATCACAAATCCAAGCTCCAATCATTCTCCTCAGCTAGGATAATCACTTGTACTTTTACCTAAAGCAAGCTTTCTAGAAAGTAATTCTACAACCAACAGCAACAACTTGACAAAGCAATTGCTAGTGGCTGAGTATCTGTCTCTGACAGGAGTTAAGTTTTTAAAAATTAAAACAATTGTGAAGAACCTGTATGTGGAAAAACAGGAGATATTTGTAGTTTATACAATGCAAATCCTCTTTCTCTTCTCCCATGTTTCTACAAAAACACCCATGTATCAGCACAGGCAGATGAACAATTAATATTCTTCTCACAAAAATCTGCCCCTTATTATTGCTTCCCTGCCCACGTGTGAGGTTTATCAATGATCTTAAAGCCTCCTTGACTTCATGTATAACAGGAACGTGGAGGTTAAGGAGGAAACACTTGACAAGATGTTGGAAATCTAATTATGAACAGGCTGTTTAGATAGAGTTTTCTAAACTCTTTTTTAGCTACACTCCTGAAATAATTCTCCCATCGCCCCAAACAAAAAATAATGAAATAAACTTCCTCAGTCTTGGTGCATGGAAGGAAAACCTTTTGGAACAGACATGCCATCCCACAACACTTTTTGTATGAGGACTTTGCATATCTCTGAACAGACTGGAGCCACTCTCACAGAGGACTCAGACAAATGATGGCTGTGGTAAACATCTCTTCCCTTAAAGCAAGGTCTCTTGCACCTGGTTTGGGAATCTACTGGCAGAATGACCCGATGGCAGTGTAAAACAAAAAGAACACTGATTTTCTTTTATATCTCCCATTTTTTCCTTTTTTCCTTAAAAGTCTAGCCACATCTACTTCAAGTAGCCTTAGGGATGAACAAAGACTTCCATAACACCTTGGAATTATTGTGTCTTAACCCTGCACGTATGTTTTCACTCACCCATTTGTCACAAGAACTCCCGTTGGAGCGACATCTCTGTTGAGTGCTTCCAAAGACCAGCGATACAAATTCTGTGATGATTTCTTGTTGGTTAAGTCATGCACTAAAATTATCCCTAAATAAAAGCGAAGACAGCAAGATGCTATTTAATGATTTTTTTTTTTAAAATCTTATCTTACCAAAATGACATCTGCAGGTTCCCAGATACCTCAGAATGAAGAAACGGATATATAACTGGTTCAGTTACAGTGAATGAATAAAGCTGAAAATATCAGGCTGCAACAGGTTTTTTAAAGCTGCTTATCATGAATTGGATAAGAGCTAAGAGAAAAATCTCATGAAAGGAGGAAACAAACAGTCACCTCAGGGTTTAATTCGCAAGAGGCTTGCAGACATTCCCGGCTTCTGCTCTGTCTAGTTCTAATGATACTGAAACTCTGTATTACTGCAGCAGAGAATTTAGCCTTTCTCTGTTTTTATCTAACTGGCAAACATAACTATCTTTTTGTCACACCATCCAAGAAGTCTAAAGGCTGTTTCTTTGTTTCAAAGAGTTTAGAGAACACTACTGTTTTCCTGCATTTTCAAGAACTAATGCTACATACTTGGGGAGGTATGCAATGGGGAAACAGACTCTGATAAACTTTCTCAGTCCACCAAATGGCTGGTAGAACCATCAATTAATAAGATTTCATGTATTTAAGATTAAGTTGCTCACATTTTTCATTACCATGATCCTTTAAAATGTAAATTCTGAGATATAAAAACACCCAGCCAAACTTCCTGGCTGTGCTATTAACAGACACCCACTTCTGATAACCACAGTTCCTAACTCAATAACCAACCCATGCTAGCAAATTTCTATTTATTCACACCTTCTGCAACCTGTGCAATGTTCTCACTTCCTCCAGACTTCAAACCATCATTAATTCAATGACAAAATGGAATTATACCCCTTACCTTCATCAGGATTCATTCTCAACACACTTCAGTCTACAGGTGGAGAAAACTTATTAATTTAATCTTTCACCTTAACTCCCAAAGGTGCCACCCACTGTACACACTACAAACAAACCATGTTTCCACGTTTTCCGTTAACCCCCCCAACTGTGCAGATTCTTCTATGAGAGTTCCCAGCATATCACGATCACGGCCTTATTTCAAAGCATTTATCTCAGTGACAGCATAAAAAGGCAACTCAAATGCATGTCCACCCCCAGTGCAGGGAAAAAAAAAAAGCCTGATACAACATAACTTGGCCTACGGCAACAGATTCAGAGGCACTGCTGCATAATCTGTGAGAAACACACTCCACCTCCAGACACTCTTCTTTAGTTATGTTTTTGATTGGTCAGTTCCTTTATCTGTTTCACCCAAAACCTACTCAGCTAGTTGCAACAGCACAAAAAGACTGTGTTAACATCAAAAAAGAGCAAGCAGGGCCGATGACTACTCAAGGAAATGTTCCTCCCCCATTAAGGTCTGTAAGCCACAGCCTTGCTGCCTAGTCACCGTCCCAAACTATCACAGTCCACACACCAGATGCAGGGTCATCAAAGCAGAAGATCCGCGGTCAAACCAAGAGCAAACTGTACCTAACCTCATCAACAACCAGGTCTCCCTGACAGCCTGCACAAATGCTGTCACAACCAAATGTTGTCTTTTGATCTCAGGTTTTCAGACCACTGCAAGCAGAGAAAGCACAAGCAGCCAGGCAGAAGGAAAACGTTCATCTTCTCAAAGAAGGTCAAAGAGAGACAATTTGTGAGACAAGCTCTAATGAAGAAATTAATCTAATGAAAGAAACTAGAGCCAAGGCTACCTACCAAAGTCAACAGTTTTCATGAGAGCTGCCTAATAATATCGTTTGGGCAGTGGAGATAAATAACTCTATTTTAATAACGTCACCAATTATCATTTAGACACATAAGTTCAAGATCTCATCTCCTAATGGGCTGTTCTAGCATACTTCCAAGTCTGACCCACACTCACTTGCATACTGTGGATTTGGTGTCAAAGAGAAATCCTTTTTTTTTTTTTTTCATATACCAAAGAGGCTTGCTTTGAGAGCACAACTCAACTCAAACCTTATTTACAGAAGTGTGATTAACAATATTAAGTAAGAGGTACCTATACACAGTCTTCTTCCTAGGAAAGAAGGCAGAAATAACTAGTTAAGTCATCACAGATCAAAAATGTTTATCGTATGCCTTAACACATTACTGAATGGCCTTCAAATGACTGGGAACAAGAAAAGAGTCAAACAGAACATCTGAGACAGTTTTTCAGAGCAGTTGTTAATCTAGTATACACCTATTTTTAGTAAGCTATCCTTGGATGGCAAAAAGTAACAACTGAAATCCTGCACTGTTAAGTTTATAATATCTTATTTGCTCTTATTAGTGGTGCTGATGAACTACTAGGCCTTTAAGTCAGTATCTTGACAGAAGGCATAAAATACTACTTTCTCTATACAGCAAGTTGCAAGATTCAATTATTAAAAATAATTTGGCAAATTGAGCAGAGACAAGATGGTTATCAGCATATTGCAGTTCTATGGGAGAACAGTTCAAATTTGCCAGGGTAGGATATAACTATGGAAGTTCATATTAATTAAAATAATTATTTCTCTACTGTGGTTTTGGAACTGAACAGACAAGAAAATATAAATCGTATTTCTGCACATCTATCACGCCTGGAAAGGTGAAGGCGACCTTTATGTCTTCAAGTGTAGCTGGAAAGGACATCACTACAACTTCAAAGACTCCCTGCTGTGCCAGCTGCACAAGTCTGAAGTGAAAGGCTGATGAAGCACAGGTTTACCTAAAATAGCTTTCCAGTTCAAAACGGAATCCATAAAATTCTCCAGATGGATTGTATCAGGTTTTTTCCTGTATAAATGTACTGGAATCAGAAAAGAGAAGAATATAGCCCTCAGCCAGACTTAAAGGAATCCTGCCCCAAAACCCAAGAGACAGCTTGTAACAGAAACAGTGATAAAAGCAGACTTACACTAAACAAACTTACCATTCAGCAAGTTATAAAATACGGCTCGTGTGCTTTTCACACTAGTGGCACTACCCACTGAACCTCCAACATCCCACAGCTCAATGTAGTAGGTCTTCTCTTCTGGAGTCCCTTCTTTGTAGTCATGGATCTGATGAAAAATTCACATCATACATAACCACAACCCCAGGTCATTGGAGTTAATTCACACAACACTTGCACATTCAGCTGAAAGGATTATTGTACTTGGATAGAAATTTGTAAATTCTCATGCTGACATCATTTCAAATCTCTGGAGCAAAAGAGAGATGGAATGAGTCAAGTGGCCACTGGATACCACAGCTCTTCTACAAGACGGAACTTTGAGTCAGCAGGGAGTATCCTTTCCATCTCAGTATTAACAAACCTGACACCTCATGATGTGCTTAGAAATAACATGTTGCTAAAGCAGAAGTAAGATCATGACTTCTTACAGTTGTTAAAACCCACATGGTAGCACTGCAAGAATATTCACACGGGTGACCACATCTGATTATAACAGACCACATCTTTTTCCTTTCCAAATTATCATTAACATCTCAACAGAATTAATGAATCGACCAACAATTTTTGCCCCTGGATCTGCTAGGTTGTTTTGCTCCAAACAGGACTGCCATGTTTCTTTCCCCAAATTTTGGAAATATATTCCTATGGCAATGCATTTCAAGGATAATGTGGCAAAGAGCGATAGAGGAAAAAAAGTGTTTATCGCTATCCCATAAGGATTGTAGGTTGGGCCAAAAAACCTGCTTGATAAATATCATCATCACTCTGACTGCAGTGAGCAGACAGGAGAAGCAACCCTATGGTCGTGGTCAGTACACTCAAACTAAACAAACAAATTGTTTTTTCGTGGTATGTTTGGCTAACAGTTTAGCTGTGCATTAACTGTTTCTCAGGGAAGCATGGTTTAAGCTCTGTGCCTTTTGACTTAAACCGGCCACTCCACGACTGGTAACACACCAGTGGCCACTGCAGTAAGGAGAGGTGCTAGGAACGACAAATATCGAGAGGTGCTAGGAGTGACAAATATCTCGTGATTTCCACAACCTTGGAAGGTCAAAACTTGTTCACACAAGTGCTTGGCTCACATTTAATACTATTTGCCTGAAAAGATTAAGCCCTCAGCAGAACAAAACATGGAAACACACATCTTTCTGGGGCTTTAAGTAATGAAAAGAAGGGAAAAAAAAAAGGTCAAGGCCATTCTCTTTACTTTAAGCTTGGGATACCAAAAGGTCAGACACGTCACCTACTCGAACATCCACCGAGCAGCCCACTGTCCAGGACGGGTTTCCAAGCACCTGGTTTTGGCACAAGAGGTGAACAAGCGAAGACTTCCCGACACCTGCAAGTGCACACAGAGGACACAGCTCCTGGGAAATCACGAGAGGACGGGTAAAAAGGCCACGAGCGGGCGGGCAGCCCCGGCACCCGCGGGGAACGGCGCCCAACGGCCGGAGCGAAGGTGGGAGGGAGGCAAAGGCCCAGGGCCAGGCTCCCGCGGGGAAGTTTCCAGCCGGGCGGGGTGGGC
>NW_020799091.1:125106634-125140992 GCF_003259725.1 Athene cunicularia
ACGCTCCTCCCGCTCCGCTCAGGCCATTGGCTGGCTGCGCACGCTCCTCCCGCTCCGCTCAGGCCATTGGCTGGCTGCGCACGCTCCTCCCGCTCCGCTCAGGCCATTGGCTGGCTGCGCACGCTCCTCCCGCTCCGCTCAGGCCATTGGCTGGCTGCGCACGCTCCTCCCGCTCCGCTCAGGCCATTGGCTGGCTGCGCACGCTCCTCCCGCTCCGCTCAGGCCATTGGCTGGCTGCGCACGCTCCTCCCGCTCCGCTCAGGCCATTGGCTGGCTGCGCACGCTCCTCCCGCTCCGCTCAGGCCATTGGCTGGCTGCGCACGCTCCTCCCGCTCCGCTCAGGCCATTGGCTGGCTGCGCACGCTCCTCCCGCTCCGCTCAGGCCATTGGCTGGCTGCGCACGCTCCTCCCGCTCCGCTCAGGCCATTGGCTGGCTGCGCACGCTCCTCCCGCTCCGCTCAGGCCATTGGCTGGCTGCGCACGCTCCTCCCGCTCCGCTCAGGCCATTGGCTGGCTGCGCACGCTCCTCCCGCTCCGCTCAGGCCATTGGCTGGCTGCGCACGCTCCTCCCGCTCCGCTCAGGCCATTGGCTGGCTGCGCACGCTCCTCCCGCTCCGCTCAGGCCATTGGCTGGCTGCGCACGCTCCTCCCGCTCCGCTCAGGCCATTGGCTGGCTGCGCACGCTCCTCCCGCTCCGCTCAGGCCATTGGCTGGCTGCGCACGCTCCTCCCGCTCCGCTCAGGCCATTGGCTGGCTGCGCACGCTCCTCCCGCTCCGCTCAGGCCATTGGCTGGCTGCGCACGCTCCTCCCGCTCCGCTCAGGCCATTGGCTGGCTGCGCACGCTCCTCCCGCTCCGCTCAGGCCATTGGCTGGCTGCGCACGCTCCTCCCGCTCCGCTCAGGCCATTGGCTGGCTGCGCACGCTCCTCCCGCTCCGCTCAGGCCATTGGCTGGCTGCGCACGCTCCTCCCGCTCCGCTCAGGCCATTGGCTGGCTGCGCACGCTCCTCCCGCTCCGCTCAGGCCATTGGCTGGCTGCGCACGCTCCTCCCGCTCCGCTCAGGCCATTGGCTGGCTGCGCGCGCTGCCAGAGACGCTCTCACCCTTAACTGGTTTAACTCGTGGGAGGGCGGGAACGCTTAAGAGGGATTCTGTGAGGACACGATTGGCTTATTTTCCCGTCACTCACCTCTCAGTCCCTGAGAGGGACGCGTGCCAGGCATGGAGGGGCGTAGTGCCGCGCATGCGCGCTACGCAGCACCGCCCGCGGCGGTCCGGCTGGGCCTCTGCTTCGCCTTTGGATCCCCACGCCACCGACTGCCTCTCATGCATTGTTTGTGGGGGGGTTTCTTGTTTGGTTTTGGTGTGGGTTTTTTGGGTGTCTTTTGTTTGGGGTTTTTGGGTTTTTTTTAGGAGATACTGCTGAGCCTCTCAAGTCTCTTGTCCTACGGGCACTTACACAATCGGATGTTTAAAACTCAACACATAAAAGTGGGTAGGGAATAGGAAACACAGATAACATTAAGGGGTTTTCTCTTTCACTTGGCATTAAAGCTTAGTTTGCTACCATAGTCTAGGAAGTCTATGCAATTTATAATTTGAAGGAAACTGCAAGATTATGGGAATCTGAGGGGTAACTGGCAATGCCACAAATCTAGCTCGTTTCTTTTTGCCAGGTGTGACCATTGGTTGAGCCCATACAGTGAAATCATTCAGTTCTCCAGGTCGGCAAGATATTTTCCTTTTGTGCATTAGTTTTCTGTTTTCACGAGTTTGCTGGTTCCCTGAGAAACAGCTGAACATTGCATCTCATAATGGCGCTAAGCTGTTAAACAAGTCCAACTGTCAAACCTGTATCATTACAAGTGACTCAGAATGAATAATGAAGGTCAGTGTTCTGAAAAGGGTGTTCAGTAGTGCACAGTAAAGGTGCATTTTCAAGAAACGGAAGTGGTTTAGTATTTTTCAGCCATGAAAGAAAGCTTTTTCTCTCATCTACTGCACTGGCATCCTTTCACATGTGCTGGTTCAGTTTCTTGTTGGAATTTTTCCCCCTAGGTGATTCACCTGATTAAACTGTTGAAAAACCTAGTAAAAGGGTTAAAAAAAAAAAGTTCTGCCTTTAAGTGATGTAAATGGATGTACAGGCAGATCTTGTGAGTGCCAGAGCTGGCATGGGAGAGGGCAGAGCCAGGTGCTTGGGACAGGAGCTCTTCTGGCAGCAGTAAGGGGTGATGGAAGATTTGTTCCTACCTTCCACTTCCTTTAAGATACTATCTTATTTACAGCTCCCTTCCACACAGGATGCTTTAAGAAACTACATGAATTAAAATTAACCTAGTATCTTGTTATTTAGTTTCTCTGTTTCTTTATTACTTGTATCCACAATACATACACTTGCTTGCTACACCCTGATGAACTAAAACTTTTATGAACCTAATACTTCTGTAAATCTTTTGTCTTTTTTCTGGAATTCTTGAAAGTCAGACAATGCCACTCGTGTTATCTGTCATGATGAGGAGTGTGCTGTTGCAGATATCATTGAATCCAGAATATGAAAAACAATTACTATGTCCTTCCTGCCAGACACTTAACATGGTATGCTGGGGTTAAGCCCAGCTGTACATAAGTGTGATCACAACTTCTTTGTCTTGATAGTTGTGAGAAACAGTCATACTTGTTCCCTTTAAAAAAAAAAAAAAGAAAAAATCCAAAACCTTGCCACTTCATTATATGAAGCCAATGCTGAGAAGTCTCCTAAATAATGGATGTGTTGGTGTATACTCAAATTGTAAGACTTTCTGATGTCTGTGGTTAAAATGTTCTAGCAGCTTCACATTACATTTGAGTCAATTTAACATCTTTGCTACCACTTGGGGAAAGATCACTCTTCTAGATCTTAGCCATGCTTTCTTTTCTACAGTTGGTGTAGGCTCTACTCTGGTAGCATATATAATTCAGTTCTTGAATGTTTCCTCCTTGCCTTCCCTCTAAAATGCTCTGAATTTTTGGCATGTTATTATTTCACTTTTTATCAGTTTCATTCACCTTGCTAAATGAATGGGCATTTGGCAAAATTAGCCCAGAATGGGTGGGGGTTTTGGCTGAAGCTGGGAAGGAAAAGAAAGACTTTTTTATGGGAGGGTATAATTTGAATTAAGCTGTAATAGGGAACTTGTACCTTCACTATTCTATCCACCAAGATTGGCCTTCAGTAACTAGTGCACTCCATTTTTGTCTACAGCTAAAAGTGTAAACAGTTTGTGAATTTGAATGACTTCTGAGTTTTGCATCTGTTTGTATACATGCACATAGTCCTTTAACTTACTGACATCTCACTGTTGTTATGTGAGGTTTGGATTACAAATATGATTGAGAATTACATCCTGAGCCTGCATCGTTCGATTTCTGCAATGCATGATTAGGCCTTGTTGCCTTATCTTATGTGGTTTCATATATTTTCACTTGTGAAATTAGATGAAAATATCCTCATTTCAGCCAGACCCTTCAGTCCTCCTGTGTACATCCGCAGCACAACTTTGTATCTTTACAGAAGAAAACCCTTTGATACCTTGGCATCCTGGTTTCAGTTTATGGAATGCCTACAAGGAGGTAGGATTTAAGTGCAAGCAGATTGTCCTCTTCTCCTTTAACACTTCTGGGCAGGCCTTGCAATGAAAATGCACAATTTTTTATCAAGGTGTACAGGAGGAAGGCTGAGCAGCAGTGTTCCTGAAGTCTCCAGGGAATGGAATTCACTAAGCTTTTGGTAAAATGCCAGAAGACTTTGCGCTTGCAACTGATGTGGGATAAAGGCATTTCTGGATAATAAGGACATGCTGCACAGATCATCCACTCATTACAGAGAAAGGTGAAAAAAAGGAGACTTGAAAATGGAAAATTGTATGCCATTTTCCATTTCTGGAAAGAATGAGTAGTGGCTGAGGTTACACTGTACAGACATTTAAAATCTTGATGGCATGTTTTCCCATTGTAGTTCTGAAATTTGTCCCTTCTCTTGCTGTGCTCAGGAAGATTCAGAATTGCTCCTCTCAGCTTAACCTCATCATCTTCTGGAAGACACTATTTTAAATTTCATTAGAGTGAGTGACTGCAGAACTAGGATCTGGTGTTTGCAGGTGTCTGCTGGAGTTGGATATGGTATGCACTGGCTCCTGGAAGCCTGTTTTGCTTTGCCACATTACAGGTGAGGGACTACTCTTGTAATCTGATTTTAATTTTTGCTGAAGAAACTGCTGTCAGTGGTGTAAGCAAGTAATTTTTTTTTGTCTTTTTAAAAAATTTTATGGCAGAAGCCTGCAGAAACATTTTCCAAACAAATTGGCAAATCTGGTTTCAAAGATCTAGTGAAAAAGAACACTAACAATTTAAATTAGATGTGGAAAAGAACAGGAAGCACCTTTCCAAGTGTGAACAGTATATCTGGTAGATGTAGGTTCCCAGCCAACCCTACAACTCCAAAGTTTTCTTTCAAGAGAGATCTGGGGTGTTGTGAAGGGTTTGCTTACACAAATGAGTCTGAAGAGTTGTCCGCTTCTTTTTTGAGTATCCCACTTTTAAAAATGTTGACCTTGTCAAATACATGGAACGGTGAGACAAATTTTTGGAGGTAAAGTTACTAGCAGAATCAATATAAGCCTCAAAGTTACAAGTTAAAACAAGGTAGTGTTCATTTGCAATATTGGATAAAAATTCATTTTAATTTACTGACTGACATATGTTTTCATAATTTGTAGTTCTAGTTTCATCTACTTTGTGGCTTCTAGGTATCACCTTTTTAGCACCTGTCCTCTTGTCTCAGCTTCAGTCAGGAAAAGCAGGAAAAAGAACAGATCCAACATCCTTAGCACAATTGCTGTTGGAGCTCACAAAAGAATTATTGAAATCTTTGAGGAGAAGAAGAGTTCAGTTACTTTGTTGCAGCAGGAAAATCCTGACCAGTGGAGATGTTTGCTCAGTTGAATTTCTGGCTTCTGTATGGTCTTCAGTCTCATCATACTGAATGGGTTTTTGCGGTCACTTGCTATCCTCCCAATTTCCTTTCTGACATGTCTAGTTATTCTCAAGACCTATGCCTCATACATTTAACTCAACCTGAAGTATGATCTCCATTTTGCACACTGTACACTGATTTTTCTGTTTATATAGTGTAACTTTTAATTCTTTTTTCCCAGTGTTGTCTTTAATATCCATATCGATATTTATTCTTATGTTTAGAGATTTTTTTTTAAAAGAAACCAATTTATTTAGGGCTGCTGTCCTACTTATGATAACATAAAACAGCAACCCTAAATAATCCTGTAATTACACAGAACAATTTCCCAACAGCTGTTTCTTAATAAAGCCCATATTTCAGTTTTGGAATTTTTCACTTGATTGTTTCTGAATATCATCCTGTCCAGTGTGCTTCATTATTGGTGCTGTAGGTGCTTACTGTGTAGTGCTTTATCTTGGCCATTGTTTTTCTTTTGTTTTTTCTCTGTCAGTGTCCCTTGATGTTCAAACATTATTAAGGTCAGTACAGACATTATTATGAAACAGGTGCACGTCCATTAAAATCTTGTTAGGAGATGTTATCATATTTCTTGGCACACATAATTAATTCAGGTTTCACTTACTGCTTCAATGGAAGGTGAAATCGCTGCTCAAGGATGCAGTGGTAAAGTTCCCTGCTTTTGAATTTTAAATTGATACTCTTGTGGCCCTGGATTACCACTTGTGAGCTGGTTCAGTGTCTGTCTTGCCTGGTGAAACGTAGTAAGGATTTGGAGCTCATACGCTGTAGCCTATGATTCTTTGTGGCAGGGAGGCCAGATTCTCCGAAAAACCCAATATGTTAGACTGTGGCGTGGTCAGTTCTGACAGTGGTATACGCTCTCTTTCATGCCTTTGTTTTTTATCACCTAACTTACATGAGAATTTGATTATGAAGTATGATGTTGATTGACAGCCAGCTGAACAGGAACCAGCAGTGTGCCCAGGTGGCCAAGAAGGCCAATGGCATCCTGGCTTGTGTCAGCAATAGTGTGGCCAGCAGGGACAAGGAAAGGATCTTACCCCTGTACTCGGCACTGGTAAGGCCACATCTCAATTATTGAGTTCATTTTTGGGCCCCTCACTCCAAAAAGGCCATTGAACGACTCGAGCATGTCCAGAGAAGGGCAACGGAGCTGGTGCAGGGTCTGGAGCACAGATCCGATGGGGAGCGGCTGAGGGAACTGGGGGGGTTTAGTCTGGAGAAGAGGAGGCTGAGGGGAGACCTCATGGCCCTCTACAGCTCCCTGAAAGGAGGGTGCAGAGAGGGGGGATGAGTCTCTTGAGCCAAGTAGTAAGTGGTAGGACAAGAGGGAATGGCCTCAAGCTGCGCCAGGCAAGGGTTAGACTGGCTAACACTGGGTTGTTGGGCATTGTAATGGGCTGCCCAGGGCAGGGGGGGAGTCCCCATCCCTGGAGGGGTTGAAGAGTTGGATTGATCCAGCGCTGAGGGATCTGGTGGAGTTGAGAACAGTCAGTGTGAGGTTAATGGTTGGACTGAATGATTTTCAAGGTCTTTTCCAACCGAGATGATTCTATGATTCCTTGATTGAAAGTATGACCTATGTTTGACCATACAGGTCTTGTTTGAGTCATTGCTGGCATTGGGCCTCAATGTAGTATAAAAACTGTTGTTTGCATGTGCCCATGCTCATTTTCAGAGCAAAGTTAGTTGTGTTTAGTGTTGTTGACCTTCGTGTGGCAAAGTATGATGAGGGTGTTCTTTGGTGGCTTGCTTGTTTTTTAAAATTTTTTTTTCCATCTGATACTAGTCTGTCTCAGTCCGTTTCCATCTTTCTCACCCAAAGGCTGTCTTGTGCAGTATTTGAAATTTGATCCTTCTTCATCAACTTTTTGAAGAGGAGATTAATGGGAAAGAACAGTTTGTGGTGTTTTCAGAATGCTTGTCTTTCCACGTAGCCGCATCTGGAAGAAAACCAGTTACACTCAAAATATCCACTGTTACATGAGAATGTAGAAGATTTGGACATTACTAAAAATCCCCAGTTGAGGAGAAGAAATAATTGTGTAAAAACTGTTCCACTAGATGGAGAAAAATATTTTCTAGTGATTGACGCTAAGAAATATTGCTAAATCTCTAACTGTTGCTGAAAACCAGGGAAAAGTATGTACTCTTAGAAGTAGTTTTAATTATTGGTCCCTTACAGGTCTCAGTTTAAGCTGCTTGAGTGCATTATTCAGGAATTGTATCTTAAGTCTTTGAAAGTGGCTGTGGAACTCTCTTAAGATTCTTGCAGAGGAAATGCTTTGTATCAATTCTCAAATGAGGTATTCAGAGTGAGATGTGCTTCTTTGAAAAGACTTTTTCTCCTTTTTTTGTTACAACTGATGTTCTGAAGGTCACTGTGCCCGCTGCAAGTTGCGTCGCCAGGTTTTTCTGCAAGGAATTTTTAGGGGACAGTGGACTGGTGAGAAGGCTTTTTTGCTTGTTTATTTTTGAGATGAGCAATTTAAAAATTTGACTTTTAAAATATCTTCTGGTGCGCCAGTTTTTATTTAAAATTCATCTTTACATTAATGTTATGCTGTGCTTAAACTCTGAATAAGAGTTAATTTATTTGAATAAATAAAGGCTGCCAACCAGCTTCTGCATTGACATGGTTTTATAGTATCAGTTTGTTGCTGACAGATTCCATCAAAAGCAAGATTTATCTTTAAGTGGTTGAAAGACTGTAAAAATATCAACCAAACAAAACTGATTTTTAGAAACAATGTCCTGTGATGGTATTCAGATGGGTCTGAGTTAGAGATTCAAAAATACTGCATGTCTAACTTGTGATGGGACATCCTTTATTGCTAATGCTTTTACCTTTAACACAAAGCTCTGTAAAACTGTCCTTTGTGTGAAAATAAATAATTTTGTATCTGGCATTGCAAAAGAAAGCTAACTGACCCTAGAAGTACTTGTTTCATGGCTAATTCATGCTGTGATAAACATAATTTAATTTCCTTCAAGGGAAGCTGGATCTGGACATTCAGGCATTGGTTTCTGTAAGCTATTCTCAGCGTGCACATCAGCAGTCAAACGGATGATGTTCGGTTCATTGCAATTTGCTCACTGTGGCCCTTAGTTAGAGAAAAAGAAAAGCTCAGTCAGGGAAACATTTATAAGACAAGAATGAAAGTGGATTTTTTTTCTTACCCAAAAGGCAGAAAAGAGAGAACAGTCTTAATTTACTTACTCTTAAGCTCCAGAATCCACAGCCTAATTGCTCTGCAGTTGCACTGGCCCTTAATAGGAACATAACTCCTTGATTGGAGAGAAGTAAAGCTTCAGTGGGTAATGTTGCTTGAGGTTTTTTGAGAGGGCAGTGTTTCTCATACAAAAAGAAAATAATCAGATTAGGCTACTGTGATAAATGATCACAGATTTTTGAGTAGTTTTAGCTGATGTAACCAAGCAGCTGATGACTTACTACCATGTAGAGCTTGGTGATTTCATGGGGATGTCTTAGTGTGGGGAGCATAGAAAAGTTCTGGAATGGTGTTTGTCAAAAAAGGCTATTACAGGTTTTATGATAGTGATAAAGAAAATAGGATCCCATCCAGATCCTTTCTTCTGCTGTCTCCTTTCTTTGATTCTTGAAGGCTGGGGAGGTTCGTATATCTACAGTGTGTGAATCATCAAATGGAAGTGAAAATTGAGATTGGCAGAGTTTTACTATTTGTTCACAGATAAAAATTGCTTAGCAATGATGAACAAACAGAACTTAATGTGTGGGTTTATCTTCAGCTGAAGGAACCTTTTGCTTAATAAATGGTTATTCATGTCCTTAAACCAGCACAGAAATCTCATATTGAAAAAGGCTATTCAAAGTTTTACTTGAAGTTAACTGGAAGTACAACCCCCTAAATGAGTATTTCAAAGGTACCTATAATAATTCATGCTTATCTGGAACCTTTCATACAGGGAAATTCAAGTGCATTAGGAGGGGAGTGCAATTTTATTATTGTGTACAGATGTATAGACTTGAAAGAGTGGAGAGAAAATGCACAAAATCACCCTGTCAAATGATAGTAAACCTTTATTCTGTGCCTTATGGAGTCACTTCCCTTTTTCTCTCCACTGGACAAAGCTGTCTGCTTCAGAAGGGTCACTGCTGTTGGTTGTCATCTGGGGTTTGATTTTTGGCTATGTCTTGGCTGGGGTGACAGTACGAGGAATTCATTGAATAATACAATCCTATACATGATCTAATGTATATCACAGAAGCATGTAATTGTCATGACCATTTGTGCCTTTTGATGTAAAGGTGAAGAAAAATGGAGTGAAAATACAGTATTTCTTAAATTATTGTCACAATATGGTAAGCTGTGATTAACTCAAAAGATACTTAATGGAATACTTATTTCTTTTTAAACACATAATTTGTTAATTGTTCACTAAATCTTGATTTTTACTTTATTTATCATGCTATATTTTACATGGCCTTCTAAGGCCTGAATGTGAGACACTTTAAATGAAGGACCTATTTGCTCATCTAAGATCAAGGCTGAAGTAGTTAGTGGTGTAGGAGCTGGTAATGCTAGCAATTTTCATGCTGTAGACGGTTGACTAATGTCTGTTTATCAGAAAGTAAGGAAAAAGTCTGTCTGTTCTCACTGTGCAGCTGGGAGCTTTTGCTTGAAGGCATACCAGTCTGTACTAGCAAGCTGTCCTCATAGAATATCTTTGCCCAGTGATGTCTGGGGAGTAGAAGCAGGCAGGGCTACTTAGAATGTGATCAAGTGGCATCAGCTGGGGCCATAAGATTCCACCACTCTCTTGGGCTGTTTCAGGACCTTCCTTGGTGTAGCCTTTTTCAGCTTTTCCTGAGCTACAAGTCTCAGCCGATCATGAAGCTGCCTGCTGGAGCTCAGTTTCAAGACAGCTTTCTTATGACAGCTTTCTTATTCCAGCTCTGTTGGCTGTGACTGAGTAGAAATGAAATCTGCCATATGTTATGGTATCAATTTCTTGTGCGATTTTTCTTTTAAAGTTTTCTATCATTTTGTTAGGAGTGAGAGGTACCATTTCCTAATTTTTTTTTGTAGCATTGGCATTATCAACAACTTAAGGAGACGGTAGAGGGCTTGGGAAAGAGAAATGGAAAACACCCCATCCTTTTCTTACTCTGAGTAAGATGAATTGAAACTTCTGAAGTCAGAGGACTAGCTAAGAATCCATCTGCCTTTTTTTTTTGTTGCAGTATACATGAAACTTGAGATCTGAACCTGCTATGACTGACCCAGACGTCCTCACTGAGGTCCCAGCAGCTCTCAAACGCCTTGCCAAATATGTGGTGCGTGGCTTTTATGGCATTGAACATGCTTTGGCTCTGGACATTCTCATCAGGAACCCCTGTGTGAAGGAAGAGGACATGCTAGAGCTCCTTAAGTTTGATAGGAAGCAGTTGCGGGCTGTCCTCAACACCCTCAAGGGTGACAAATTCATCAAATGCAGGATGAGGGTAGAGACAGCTCCAGATGGCAAAACCACCCGTCATAACTACTACTTCATCAACTACCGCCTTCTGGTTAACGTGGTGAAGTACAAGCTGGACCACATGAGGAGGAGGATTGAGACAGATGAAAGAGACTCCACCAATCGCGCCTCTTTTAAGTGCCCCATTTGCTTCAGCACTTTCACAGACTTGGAGGCCAACCAGCTGTTTGACCCCAGGACAGGTAAGAAAGAGTACAGGTAACAGAATGCTCTTGCTGTCTCCTTCATCATGTAAGTGCTGGGCTTTAAGGGAAAGGACTCTTAGGCTAATTCTTTTGAGCCTGGTCAGAGATAGGGGACACTGTTTCTGCAGGCGGTGAATATCTGAGTAAAATACAAAAGTACTGTGAATTGTTGCTGTGACCTAAACAGTCATATTTTGCTGCCCCACTGGTAGTTGTTTTGTTAATGGATGCAGTAGTTTTTACACAGTCTGCACAGACAAATAGCAATGCTGGTAAAATGCTTGTACAGATGCTGGAGTGACAAGCCATAGAGAAATTGAGGTCTTATCACAATCAAATTCAAGGGTGAATAAGGCAGTCTGTCCTTGTTGGAAGCTGACAGCTTTTCAGTATAACCTGGTCTTGCCTGTAAATTGTATGAATTACTGGTAGTTTGCAGAGAGGGCATATATATATATATATATATATATATATTTGACTTTTGTATGCAAAAAATTTGTACTTTAGAGATGGATGGCCATGCTAGGAGTGAGTTGTTCCTGTTTAATTTTCTTCTAGCCAGTTCATTCTACTGCACAACCATGCTTCCCCAGTGTAAAGCAGTCTCACAAAAGTTAGAAGAAATTAATTACAGACTTTGTGGTTGGGAGTAAACAAGATTCTTTTCCAAGTGTGTGTCTCAGTGGAGTGTGTATCTATCATGCATATGAAATAAGAATATTTTCTGGGTGTCATTGTCTACAGGGGCAGTCCAAATACTTTGTGTCTTCTGTGCTTCTGCGCCAGGGAAGAAAAGGAAGAACACCTGCACCTGATGAGATCCTATTTTGCTAGTTTAACCTAGGATTATTCTGGGGAAAAGGCAGGGAGCAGGGCTTGGCTGTTAGGCTTCCACCTTCTGAATTAGTTTCTTTTTAATTTTTCCCTTTGAATTCTTTGACCTGATCTTGCTTTTTTTCCAGAAAAATAAAAGAGCAAGTCAGGAGAGCTCTTGGAAACATTGGAATGTGGTGCTTTGTGTCAGTCATCATAGTGAGAAACTGTAGAAATTCATTGTCATTGGTCTTGAAGCTTTTAATGTCGGGTTACATCAGATGTCTAATCTGCTTTGGAGAAGGGCAAATACCCAGCAGATTTTCAGCCTATCATTTACCCTCTTTCTTGCCTCCAGAGATCAAGAGCTGTGAATCTCTTTTTACTTGAACAACCATGAAAATTACATTTAGTAGTTGAGGAGCAGAATCCACCAAGGCAAATAACGGTCATTGCTGTAATTCAGCGCATCTCTCTGGGTGGAAGTTGCTCCCTCATGAAGCACCAAAACCTGCGGTGCCAGCACAGATATTCTTGCTCACCACTGAGTGGAAACTACACACACTCTCTACAATTATGATCATCTGTGGTAGCTACAGTCGTGGGTGTTGGGCTGAAGGGGAATAATTCTTCTGCAGTTTGCTCCCAACTATATTTGTTCTCTGCACAGGTCCTCTACTCTATCCTTACTGAAGCAGAGAACAAATATAGTTGGGAGTGTAAGACGCTCATCCCAAGGGGACCCATAACACTTTCAGTTTGCCTGTGTGGGCAGTGAGTTCCAAGAGGGGAGAGCTGGCTGTCGAGGAGATGCAGAAAATATAATGCTGGGATTCGGCTTTGACAGCAAGGTCTGTGTTCCAGGAACTTATGAGGTCAACCAAGGGTTTGTTTGCAGTACAGGCAATGGCTGCCTTCACAATGCAAAATCTTTCACTGGCACGTGGAGTGTTTTGCAGTTTTGCTGATAGAAGGAAAGATTGAGTGCTGTTTTGCCAGCAATCCCCAGCAGTTCATTTCTGTCAGTATTAATGCAAATAACAAGATAGCTAGTTTTACCTTCACATAACTTTCAATAAGAACATACCTGTCTGGAATTTATGTATATTCTGTTTCTTCTTATGTAACTTAAGTCAGTGAGACCTTAATGTGCGTAGTGCATTGTTGTTTCTTAAGAGCTTTTACACGGAATACCAGTTTGACTAGGGCTCTCCAGTTACTCTTTAGGAAGGACTCATACTGTCCCCTAACCATGAGATTGCTGATTGTTTCCATTCCAGGTAAATAAGTGGGCGATTTTGTTTGGTTTTTTTTTTTAGTGAGAATGGCTGCTTTGTATTGCCATGGTTTGTGTTCTGCATGTGTTTCCTGCTCCTTTGAAATTATGTATTAGGAAAGCACTGTGACACCTTTGGGTCTCTCATGGAGGGAGCTCATGAGGACAAGGCCTGTAGAGGAACAAGGTTTATTAGTGAATAGCCATCCTTTTCTCCAAGCATGTCTTTAGCCCTTATCAGCTCTATGCATAAACCTCTCTCACTCACTGAAACTCATGGCAGTACAACTGCTGAAGGGCAGCTGAAAGCCACATGAATTTTAGCCACGGTTGACCTGAGCTGCTCCTGGACTGCAGCCACGTTGATAAAATTCTCTGAATTAAAAGGCCTGTAGGGCCAAGGTTTGTTAGTCCATAGAGCAAGCAAAGCATGGAAGGCATCCTCTGCACTAGTCTGGACCAAGCTGAGATCTGCTGTTAAAAGACATCCTGTTTCACTGTCTGCTTCTTGTCCTTGTCACTCAGAACTGGGGATAGTTTAGCTGTCCTATGTTTACTTCTGCTTTGCTTTCCTCTTCCCTAGTTAAAACTCAAATCCAAACTGTGAACAATTGTTGTAGAATGAAAGCAGGGTTGGAAGAGGAGGTTATTTCTTTTGCCCATCTTTATCAGTGATGGTAAGGAGGTTTCCAGAATCTCTTCATGCCCATAGTTGTGCCATCAAAATTTGTGAATTAACAGTACTTGTGTAGAGCCTCTTCATAAGTTGGATCTGTAGTGCTCTTCAATTTTTACCACATCATCTGAGTCTGTCTTGACTTTAGCAGAGGTCTGTTTCTTACAGGTTACCAGCTGTCAGATGGAGGCTTTTTCAGCTCCGTGCTTTACTCCATTTGTGAATAATTTTGAAATAAAATGACGTGTTTATTTTTTCATCAGAACATGTGATTACTGATGTTTTTGAAAGGTGGAAATGTGTCTACTGAGAGAAAATAATTGATAGTAACAGGAATATGTTTTCAGGGCACATAGGTATAGATGTGTTTTTTGCTGTTTGTCAAATGTATTTGGAATAATATTTTTGAACAGAGTAGCAAGTTTGCCACTAAGGTAATTTTGAATGTAGATGTAAGATGGTATAAATGTTATTTTGAGAATGTGATCTCTCTGTTTTTAAAAGTATTCTATGATTTTTCTCCATCCCCTTTTCTGCCATTAAACATCTCAACCCAAAAAAAGCTCCAAAAACTTACTATTCTGTCAGAGGTTGAATAAATATTGTCTGGTACTTGTAGAAAGTTCAAGGACCAGAATCGTGCAATGTTAAAGAAACTGTCAGATGGTGAAAGTCAAGGTGACGAAAAAGCTAGAGTTTTGCTGCTGCTTCAATTCACAAAGGGATCTTTTGAAAAGTGAAAAGAAAAGAAACACATGTTGTGTTGGAGGAGTCACTTGGTTGTATGACTAGTGAGTGGCTGCCAGCTCTAAGCACTGTGTGCCCAGGTCATGAGTTTTAGTCCCATCTGCTCTAAATGAAGAGCTTGAACATATCTCCAGATACCACACTTTCTCCTCAGTGGCAGTTTTTACTGTTGCCTCTAAAGAGGCAGTATCAGTAACTTCTGCTTTTAGAGGCAAACAGCTTGGACACAGCATTCTTTTGTATTGCAAAAGTTTGTTCCAGAAACTTATAGCAAAGCTAAAAAGAACTTTCTGATTCAAGAGGTCACAGTTTTGTGGTTTGCCTATTGACCTGGCAGTGCCTTTGACAGGAATTGGTGCAGGCTGGGTTGTTACACTAGCAGACAGTTCTTGCCCACTTTCATGGGTGTTTTGAGATCTACATGTTAAAGAAGTTTCTTCGCTGTCCAGGTGTCTGGTATTAATTATCCTTGCAGTTCGAACCCTAGCAGAGTGTCAGGCATTGAATCTTATAAAAAAATAATTTATTCAAATGGTATAGCTGAGGAAAAAACAGCTCGAGCTGGGGGCTTCTGGAGAGGGACCCCAAACAAAGCAACCCCTGGGCTATGCACCTGTCTTTCATCTGCCTTTTGGAACAATAATGATTCTGGTCTGAGATCTTCTAACACCTTATTGGATTCCTTCTCTGTCTCCAGGAAGGCAACATCTTCTCGAGTTGCAGCTTCTGCTGATGATTGTAGCCTCCTTAACTTTTGGTTTGCACTGCTTCTGGAGGCCCTTTTTTACTTAACTAGGTAAAAGTTCAGGAAATCTAGGTGAAAGTTCATAGCTTGTGGCCTAAGGCTTCAGCAAATCTAGCTATTCATGCTAAGTATTGCTAAACAAATATGTATCAAATCAGACAATATTATGATGTGACCCCTCTGTCCTAATGCTGATAGACTATGAGATACATGCTATTTAAAATTATCTAAGCTAAATGGCTAGTATTTCTTAACATACAGGCAGAAACCCAGTAATGCTGTATGAATGGTGTTACTTTTAGTTTTGTATTTCAGATTGGATGACTGAGAAAGGAGAAGGATTGTAGTTTTCCTAGAAGATCCTAATATAAGTACGTGAAATACAAGTGTGTATTTTTAATTTCGTGTGCTGTTGTCTGCTGTCTACCCCTGCTCTGCTATTTCATCACTCTTTGTTCTACATGTGAGCAATTGCATGGTGCTGCCGCTGTGATGAAGCCTCACACAGGTGGAAAGCTGCAGCCATTCCCTTAAAGAAGGTAAGGGTTATCTCTTGAGGCAGGGATGTACAAGAAAGAGTTTGAGTAGCAGTAAAAACCAGATGTTAAATCCATATTGTCAATAACACTGCTGAACTCTGTTCCCAGTCTAGGGCTGACGGTGGGCACTGGTGTAAGGGACGCTGGCTTTTCAAGTGTTTCACCTGGAGATTAAGGTGTTATTTCATTAGGCTGTTGCACAGACCTAGGGAAAGAATTCTCTTCCCTGTGCTTTTAGATGGAGGAACTACAGAAATTTGGTTTCTGTAGGCCAGTTCCTGAAGCTGCAGAGCCATCTAAACAACTTGATACCATCTTGTGGATTGGATTTTTTTTTAAAATAAATAAAATTAAATATGCACAAGTGTGTTCTGCAGCATGTGTGGGGAAGGACGGGAGGGAGCTGCGTTGTCTCACCCAGCAGAGGGAGCTGTCTTCTTTTCTCTGCATGGGCTTGGGTTGATTAATTTATTGAATGTCACAAAACTGGAAATTATGTTCATGGATACGTGTTCTGTAGCGTGATTAATTGGATCTGGTTGGGGAAGGTCTCTCTGATGTATCCTGTTCTTATATCCTAATCATATTTGTAAATCTACTGTAGCATTGGAGTTAACTGTCATATTCAAGGGCAATTTCAAAGAAAGTATGTGACTAGAAACTGCAAAAGGTAGAGTGGGGTTGAAGTGAAGGAGTGACAGAAATGAGATCCTGCAGGGCATCGTTGTTATTCAGTCCTGGATTTCCTTAGGTATTCTAAATACCAAACTCTATCAAGATACTCACCAGTGTGGCAGGTGAATTTGATGTTAGAAAGAAAATACAAGGCTAGATGAAGTCGTTTTCCCTCTGCTCTGTTCTACCTTGAGAATATAATTTTCATCCAGTCTTGTGTTTCTTTCACTTCTGTTACTGTGAAGAAAAACCTTGAGTTTAACAGTAAATTGTAATTACAGTTAGTCTCTCTTACATACATCTATACATTAAGTGTCCTTACCATAACATTCAGTTAGATAAGACATGAATAACAGTATAAAGAGGATGGAAGATAAGTGGGTAATGTGAATCAGGAAGATGATATTGGGATGTTCTTAGTTTCAGTTGTAAAAACTGGAGTCTGTTGCTGTTATTGGAATTCATAGCTAATTACTTGCCTACTCTTTGCCCTCCCAGAGTTTGCTCTTGGTTTGGTGAATGGTTGCTGTCTTACTGTTCAAGATGCATGGTAACAGGAACATACTGTGTCTCTGGATCCCTTTCTTATTCTGTATGCTGATATGAAATTTAATTTGGGAAGAACAGATTGAAGGTGGCAACATCAGTTTTATAGAAGGGAAGACAACACCTTGAATTTCATTTTAATCCCACTTGTTTTACTGTCAGCCTCTCACACATCATTTGTGTACTTCATAGCAGAATTGCACATAATGTGTTCAGAGGCTGGTTTTCTGTCCCTCTCACAAGGCACCTTATATCACATCTAGGCAGTCTGCATGCAGCTGAGCATTTGTTTGGTTTGGGCCCTATTACTGAGATTAGAAATTTGACCAGTCTTTGATTTTTTTGCTTTGACCTGTGTTGACTTCTCGAGCTACTGCCTTTTTTTCTGAATGCTCAGCTTCTCACTTCATCCCCAGTGAGCTATTCAGAACAAATCTGTCTTCTCATTTTGAATTTCTGCTTCCTCAGGCAAGTTCTACAGTAGCTTCAAATCTTCCTCATATGATTCAAATTACTTCTGAGTCTGTTCTGTTTTGTTAATTTTTTCTTATCCTTCCCCTTCTCTCAGTTTTTTGCCTTGACTGTTTTTTGTGAAGCTCTTGTGGCCATTTCTGGTATATCTCTTTTGTGTTCTGTCCCTTCCAGCCAGTAGAAAAAATAAGTCACTTAGAGCTATTTCTTCTATAAGTTCTTACTATGTAGTCAATTCTATTTGATCTTTATGCTGTTGATTCTTATCCTTTAGGTTCAATGAGTTTCAGAATAGGCATTCTGGATAGCTTTGTCTACCATGTACTGCTGTGTATGTGCTATAGGATATTACTATTACAACAATTTACAACTTTTTACAAGCCAAAATCAGAATTTTAAAAGTCTTTTTGTAAATTGGCATAAACTTCTCTTGAAAATGAAAGGATTCAGAGCAGTTCTGTTTTGAACAACTTCAAGTTCTGTAAAGATTTTTTTGTTGTTGTTGTTAGCTTTCCAGGTGTATGTAAGTGTATCAGTGTGATTTTTCTTGACTTTACAGGCACATTTTGTTTGTCTGTGCTGCCATTGAGAGCTTTTGGCAGACACCAACAGAAGGAAACTGCCCATGCTCTGCTTAGTTCCTCTGCTTCTATTCAAATTTCTGGCAAAATCTCCAAGAGTATTTCTGTCAGCTTTATTCTGCTTCAGCTTGATAAGGCCTGGAGCCACAGGGAAGGGAAAACTGAGAAAAACATATCAGAATTAATGCATGTTTTTCTAAAAGTAAGAAAACTCTTTAGAACAACTCAAAAGGGATGTTGCATCTTTAACTTGAACTCATTCCCTGCGAATTGGACAGCCTGCCTGAAAGAGAACCTTCTAGTCTAACCACAGATCTCTCAGATCAGTGGAGAAATAGGTGAAGGTAGCATTAGAGCCTGTGCTATGCAGAGCAGAAGATTATAAGTCACCGAATAACTCAGAAAAGCTGTTGCCTGTAGAGTGCTGGCTGGTCACTTTCCTGTATTCCACATTGACCTCTGGCTGGTGTGCTGTGTCTCTTAGATTTAAAAAAAAAAATAAAAAAATCTGATAAACGTGTGCCCTGACTTACAGTATTGATAACTTTTTTGTTGTTGTTGGCAAAGGACATTTTATTATTAGAAGTGCAGGAAATAATTGTCCTTCAGATAAAGGTTATCACTTTAACTTTTCTCTTGGCTTCGCAAATTGAAATAGATAACAGCCAAGATCTTTGTAAAATCTCTGCGTGTTGCTGAGCCATTTGCAGTGATGAAAACTGGACTGCAGCATTCCTATCTTTTGCTCTAGTAACTTTCTGTTCTTTTGAAACTGCATCCTTGGTAATATCATCTGCAAAGTGTGTCATGCTGTTAGGCATGAGTATCTGTAAGTTGGATCAGGAGCTCATGGAGCATCCTGTTAGTTGTGTTGCAGCCTCTGCTGTTGGATGCAGTTTAGGGTATACTGTGTTGGTTCAGTTCGTATTTTGGCGTAGTCTTCTTAGTTGAAGTTTAACCAAAAAAAAAACCAACTTTAATTCTTAATGATCTTCCTTTGTATGTTCTCTCTCTTCAGTTGCATCTTTCTCTGCTTACTGTCTGGCTTCATTTATCCACAGTAGGACAGAAGGAAGAACTCTGTCAGCTTAGAGCTGCTGTGGTTGTACATATAAGCTGGAACAGAAGTAGCTCCTACTGAAAAGAGGAAAGGATTCCTCTTCTTTTCCAATTTTATCTTGAATACATATTAAATCATCTGTTACTTCTGAAAAATCAGTCATTTGCTGTGTGTCTTATGCAGCTCATTTTTTGAATCTTTAATTTACCTTTTCAAGAGAAATATCTTTGCCTGAAAATTCTGTTACAGTATTTTTAATTTACTTGAGCTAAAAATGGTCTGCACACTGAGATGAATGAGCAACTCAGTGTTCCTCTAGATAAAGTGGTTCTGAAGGTGCTTTTTTTTTTTTTCTTTCCTTTTTAAGATATTAAATGTTAAATTGCTCTGCTTCTCTAATTGCAAAGCCAGGTCAGCAGGAAGGGGAAACTCTAGCATGAAACGTAGATTAATGATGTTGTGAAATGCAGAAGCAAATTTTGTTGATACCTTATGAGTTTTCTGGAGTTTGCTACCTAAACTATGCCCAAGAAATAAATACGTAGAGGTAATTTCACTTACACATTGCAGGCTGTGATCCAGTCGCTATTTTACAACTGAATTACAGCACTGCTGTGCCCTTAGAGCACCTTGTATGCCTCATTTTCCACTGATAACCTGCTGTGGCTGCCTGGCAGAGCTTATTTGCTTGTATCCCATACAGTTCTCTAGAGAAGTGGTTTTAAACGGCTCACTGGGCCCCTGGACTGTCTTTTGTATAGCTGTACTTGGTCCTTGGCCAGAAAAAAAGCTAGTGTCTTTCTCTTTTTCAAATTAAGAGCAAGGTAATACAGCATGGTGTGTTTTCTCCCAACGTGCTGTTGGGGTAGAAGTTAGAGGCTCATGTGTGTCCATCCTGTACTGAAATACATCTTCCAGCACACACTGATGCATTGTCAGCTGCCTGACAGGTGGCGAGATGGCACAGTAATACTATAATTATGGTGGTCAAAATTCTTCATCACAATGAAGAAACAGTGAAAAGTAACAGGCATCTGTGAATCCTTCGTAAGTAAGTCTTGTAAGATTGGTGGTAACAGGGGCTTTATCAGGAAATGCTTATTAGGTAGATTCAATCAATTTAACTGCTCACAAGTTGTAGAGGGTGAAGTGAAAAGGCAAAGCAGTGGTCATCTGGTATTTCTTCAAGAGGAAGTATTTTACTGAAATTTATTTTTTTTTTTTCCCCCCTTTGCTGCATGTACCTTTCAGATGCACTGGAGGTGTGTCTATCTGGTCTATTTGCTGTGTGGAGGCACACAGCAGAAACTGCTTGCTCATCTGAAGGAATCTTTTGGGAGCCCTGACCAAAATGTGATTTAAACACGTAGATGTAAAAGTCTTGAAAAAGTCACTAAGCTGTACACAAACTCTAGAAGACAAATGAAAGGTGCCCAGAATGGTTTGCTGAAGCCAGTTCCGTGGTTAGAGGAGTTGTGACTAACTTGGTTTGAGCGTTTGGATCTTTATAGTATTTCTTTCAGGATTAAAAGTAGATCCTCTACAGACAGAAGTAGAAATTGTAACAACTTGCAAGGTAAGATGTTACACTGTACCTTGCAAGGTAAAGTCTTCCAAGTTCAGCTGCATTTGTTAAAGGAAGATGTCTTCTCAGATGGACAGTTTAAAACTATTTGAGAAAACTCAGATAGTTTTCAGTATGTCTAGTGAAGTAATCTTCTGTACTTTGATCTCTCTTTTGATGCCTGAATTTGAGAATAACCTGATGAAAAGTGGTTGTGGCTGAAGAATGAAATCTCTTACTCTTGAGGGATGGGAAAGCAAGGGAAGGGAGTCTTTCTCTTGACAGTCTGGTAAAGTGCTTTTAGTTTGGAGGTGGGGTGTGCATTTTTTGTTTTGGGAATTTTTTTTCTGGTGTGTTGGTTTGGGGTTGGGTGGGGGTTTTTTGTTTACCATTTAGCTATTCACACTTTAAAGACATGAATGCGTTGTCATGTGTTGAAAAGAACATCAAAGTTGTTCTCTATTGCCACTTAATTCTGTACTCAAGAAGTGTGCATTTGAACCTTGATCTGTGAGTTTGGACAAATATTCTTTTCCACTAATCTGTTGCATTATCTGAAAAATTAACAACTTCCCCTCTGGCGACATTCAAGCTGTTCTTTCTGTTATGTCAGTCAGACTGGCTTTCCCCCTTACCAAGAAATATCAATTGTATGAATGAGTGCTAAATATGGGGTTTCCATCGTGAGCTGATCAAGTTATGCTGCAGTGGGCACAGAGGCTTCAGTGAGGATAGTTTCTGCTAGACAGTTTTTACAATAGCTGAGTATTGTGAGGACAAAGTTGCTTGCAGGAGCATGCCAAGTGAAACTGCAGCAGGTGCTGTAATGGAAATGCTTGATAGCTGGCACTAATGCCATCCCCTAAATGCCAAACATACACTTTTTGCAGTTGCCGTCCACACGTGCCCTGCCAGCACACAAAATCTGCTTTCTTTCATTTACAATAATAACTGTTTGTGTCCCTGCCAGATTGTCTGGTTCTTAAATGTAGTGGGTGGGTTTGAGGTTACAAACATCAATCTTGAATTCAAAGCAATATTGAAGTTTATTTTAATAGAAACTTGCTGGTTCCTTTTGTCTTGTGTGACATTTTGGGGCAAGAAATTCAACAGCTGTTTTTTTCAGAAGGTTGGCCAACTGCTGTGAAGCTCTGTGCACGTCAGTGTTGTAGATAAAGGTAATGTCAGTATAGTATATGGAGAAATATAGGCACAGCATTGAGAGGCTTGTCCAGAGATTTGAGCGGATTGCAAAGTTAGGAAGAGAAGCAAATGTTCTATGCTTCTGTTAGCCTTCTGTTGAGTTACGAGAGAGCCCGATCTTCCACCGTGTCTGAAGCTAGTGCACATTTCGTAAAGGTGAGGTATATGAATTGGAATATTGTCTCAGAAACACTCTTTCTGAACCAGGACCTATGAGACAGCCAACTTAAGGAATCTGTACTTTGGTGGTTCTACTTAAATATGGCCTGATACACATGCTTGTGGCAAAGCAACTCTTGAAAGAAGAAGGCAGGAGGAGCACAAGTGCGAATTCTTCTAGAGCCCTTCCTTGCCCACACACTGTATGTTGGTTGTCATTGCTTTCTTTCTTCAAAGTGCAGACAGTCTGGTGTATACCTAAAACTTGCACAACTGAAATGGAGAACCCACGGTATCTGCCAGTGTTGAACAGATTTGTATTGAAAATATTTGAAGGGACAGAAATGTTCCACAAGCAATAGTGCTCATTCTGTTTCTTGTTAACCGTGTTTTCTGAGGAATAGGTGCAATTGGGAATGTGTGTAGGTAATATATTCATAGCTTGCTTTTTTTTTAATTGAGTCCTGTTCCAAAATAAAGCCAAAAATAAGGTAAGATTTGTATTGTTAAGCATGATGCTGATCAGTTATCGGCTATGAACTTTAAAATTTCTGTCTGAATTTGTTGAAAGCTTGATATTAGAATCTGTAAGTTCTTACTGATACTAACCTATCATTGCTGAATAGTGTAAAATTTTTAATTTCTGTTCCTAAGATAGAGGAAAAAAAAAAAAACCCTGGACTACACTCCCATCAGCATAGAGTTGTTCATATATATGTGTATTTTCACTGTATTTTTCAGTCCTCATTTAACCATTCTAGCAATTCAATATAGCCCTCATCGCTGACTTCAGGAGAATGTTTTGAAGTGTAGAGGATTTTATCTGAAGAACCTTGTCCCGTTGCACAAAGCTTTTAGAAGTAATTACTTTTTTCTCTCTACATCATCCCCCATAACTGTGGGCTGAAATTGAACCAAAGGAACAAAACTATGATAAGGAGTCTTCACATTGATACTTTTTTGCTCCCTGAGAGGGTCAGTTTCAGTATCTTCTTTTCTCCCTTAGGGATTATTGGTCTGTGTATTTCTTACTCATTATAATTGTACTCCTCTTTTTTAACTAAAATGCTGTTCCCCTGCCCATGCTCTCCAAAAAAAAAAGGTGCAGAGGAAGGATTTTTCTGTTCATAACACAGAAATAAGCATTTGGGCTGAATGTTTATTATGTTAAGGTCTCAACAGGTAACAGAAATAATTAATATTTGAAGAAATTCTATCAAGCCATATTGGCTATGCAGGTAAGAGAATAATTTTGCTGCAGGAGGATGCAGCTTTTGCTGTCTAGATGTAACAAGCTTTTTTGCTTGAGAAACGTGAGGTTTGGGGAGGAGGAAAGAGGAAAATGAAAATGGAGAGATTAGGGGATTGCAAGTGCGAGACACAATATTTAGTTTAGAAGAAAGTAACCACTCCACTGTTCACTGTTGCACCTAAGTGGGCTTTTCAGGCAGAGGCAACAGTATCAAGAGGCACGAAACCTACTTGGTGAAGATTTGCATTTCAAAAGGGTTGGCAAAGCTTTTAATTCCCTCCACCAGGGAAGGCCAGGAAAGGCATTTCGTCAGAACACAGCATCCTGTCTTCAGTGATTAAAGGAAATCTGGGTGTAGGAAGGAAATAGGCAGCTGCTTTGGCAGAACAGGAGAAAGCTCAATAATACAAAATCGTTCTCATAATGCCAGTCTAAAATTGCATCATGAAAGAATTTTCCCTCTTTGCAGTCAAAAATTTTCTTCCTCCTGGGCTGTTTCATAGTTTTATTCTTACTATCCTGCTTGTTCCTGGGAACTTAACCGTGGCTAATACAAGTTCTTTAGTTGTGCTCACAGGTGGAGCTAAGGCAGGCTGTCTTTTCTGGATGTCCTTTGCTGTTAGTCTGAAACAGTATGATCCAGTTTACTGAGTAGAGGCCGAGAAAAAGGGTTAAACTACTCTGCTTTGAAAACAGTCTTGCTGACAAGTAGATAAATGCATTTAGCAGTTTTACTGCACAACTTAAGTATATAAACTCTATCGTCTCTGATTATGGGAATTCTTGAATCCTGTAGTTTTAAGTTGCACAGAGAAGATTAGCAACTTCTGAATGTAATTCACTGGAGTTGAGAGAAGAGAGACCTGCTTTTTAATTTCCATAATAATTGCACTGAGCTGGTGAAACTGATTAAAAAGGGGTTTGCTTGTCTGCCCTCAAGTCTAAAAAAAAAGCAGGTGTAGGATCTTGCAGTGAGTGGAGGACAAGAATGTCACTTGACCATAAAAGACAAAGGATTAGGTGATTTGTGATGCTTCACTCCAGCTGAAATGAAGAGATGGCAGTCTCGGTGGTCCTCCCTGCTTTGTGAACAAGATCACAGGAATATATGATTATTGTGGAGAACAGACCATATCAATTTTAAAAACAAACAAACCAACCCCCACATTTTTTTTTCCATATGAGAAGTCAGTAAAAGTCATAATTAAATTGGCTGATATGTATGTGTGTAAAAAAGATTAATGTAAAAATCTTTAAAATGTCAGAGAAGCTGATCATGGAAGAGAAATAATCCTTACCTGTTCTATATGATATTACATCAGCTAAACCTTTGGGCTGGTTCTGTGCTTGACTTGATCCTTTTTTGGATTTTAAAGTATGTAACTTGAGGAAATCTATGTGCCCTCAACACGCAAGTCGAGCAGCTTGCTGTCACCCCAATATTTTTATGTGGTAACTGGACACCCAGTGTTCAGACAGGAATGGTTTTGCTGAGGAATGAGTTCCTTAGTCCTGCCTGTGTAGCCTTCCTCTCAGCCAAGAGTCTTGTCACTGGTAAAATGTTTTGGTGTTTCATCTTATCTGCCTGGAGCTGAAAGTTAATGACCTACAAAAGCAGTAAGTTGTAAAGTGGACAGGAACTTGCTGCTTTCAAGCAATGAAGGCTGCTGTGCTGCTCAGCAGTGTAATATTTGCTTCCAAAATATAATCCTAATCATCTGAATCTCTGGTATACATTCAGGAATTTGAGTGTTAAGGATTTGCTGCCTTGTGTGTTGTCAAGACTGCAGTGGGTACAGTCTAATGCAGGGACAAACAGCTTCACTTGTGGAACCAGAGAAGATGTGGCTAAGCATGACCTTGACCCATGCCCACATCAGCACACAACTTTTGGATCCTCCTAAATGTTCTTTGGGTTACTCTGTCACTTAGATACCACAGCAGAAACTTGCAGCTTCACATACTGGGCATGAGCTCCAGAAATCCTCCTTTTACCACATACTCTTATGGTTTTATGACTTACTACTTAGGTTCTCCATCTTCAAAATGGGAAATGTATAACACCTTTTCTTCACACTTGCTTGAGTTGTCTGGTTAGACCAACAGCTTTAGAAGCAGGATTTTTCTTACCAAGTATTTTTTGCAGGTCTCAAATTCTGTGCAGCTCTGAGCTTCTATATCCCATGTGAGTAGGACTGATGCCTCAGAAATACCAATGAGTCTCTGCTAGTCTTCAGCACTGTTCCAAAATTTCATCTTTGTAGTTCATATTTAACTAGAAGAATTACAAACAAGTGTTCACAAGTTTCTGAGGTTCTTTGGTTTTCTTCTCTTGGATTTAAGGAGACTGTTATCTTTGGCAAAAATGAATCTTTTATACCCTGGTTCTCCCTCTTCAGAGTACAAGTCATGAATTATAACAGAAATTCAGGTTCATTGGTGTACTGCTGCTCTTCCACCTGTGAAGAAAAGGAGTAAGAGACTGATTCTCTTAAACCATTTTTATTTGGCCTTTAATTTATTAGCTCACAGCAAATTTGGTAAAATGCAACTTAAATCTGTGCACAGGGCATTTCTACCAGCAAGATGGCAATTTACCGTGGAGTTTTGCCAATTCTGCTTGCTCTGATGGAAGCATTTGTGGTACCAAGCATGAGTGCGTACTTAAGGAGAAGGAAAGCAGAAGCAAGTAAACAGCATGACAAGCCTTCTATTTGAAACTCCCCGTGAGAGCTGAGAGATTTGCAATTAATGTCCGTATGTTTGTTTATAATCAGTTTTGAAAGGAGCATTAAGGACCCTGTAAGCTTCTGAATGCTGAGACAGGAAATCGGTTTTTGAAATGTGTGCCTGAGAATTCGTTTATGCTGTTGTTTTTTTCTTCTGTAGACGGATCACTGTCTATATCAGAATTTGTGTGACAAAAGATTTCAGATATACGATTGCTGATCTTTTATTTTTTCTTGAAGGCTATATAAAGTCACTTTCTTTAATGTAATGGCAGTGTTTGCATGCAGGTATGCTATACAATTTCTCATTTCTCTGTCAAAACATGATTCTTCAATTTATGATGACTTCATCTAGGAACTGCTGTCAGCTGTGATGCAAAATCCTTTAATATATTTTGTGATATGCTTTTTCAGGTTATAGAAGCTAAAGATTGGAATTGGTATCTTACTCATATGTTAGCTTGTTTGAGAATATCTCTAGTGGTATAGTCTCAAGCATAGGCACTCACTTTGATCTTGTCTGTCTAGGTCCTTGTAAGTGCCCCAGTATTGCTTTGTCTGAACAGTGATATGACATCTTGTTTCCATCCCTATTCTACCAGTCCAAAGGCACCTTTATAAGGCTCACAACAGCCTTCTGTAGGCAGTATAGAAGGTAAAGTGTTGGTGTGGGTGAATAATGTAAAAAGCTGATGCTTTGGACTTCAGTAAACATCATCTTGTTGACTGCTGACAATTTCTGTAATTTATAAAACCAGTTTTTCATTCCAATTTGTCTTCTACCAAGGATTTTCTGCCTTTTCCAGTTTTATCTTATTAGTACATTACATATGCATATACAATTCTACAATCAAAATCTAGTTGAAAGTATGAAAGAGAAGTGAACCAGGATAGACCCTTGAAACACCCTCTAAGGCTGACAGTGAACCATGACTTCTTTGTAAAAGTGCTGTTCTCCACCAGTTATATGATCATTTTCTGATGAGTTTATCTAGCCTATGTTTCTTTAGTTTGCTGATGAGCATACAAAGCAGTTAAACATCCTCCCTTCCCTCAATCAAAATAGATTGCTTCCCATTTTTCCTGTTATCCTTTAGATTATCCAAACTTTATGATTGGGCTCACGGTTTTTTTTTCCCTCTGTGATAACTCATCTTGCTGCTCAGTTCCCTCCATATGAGTAAATTTTCTTTTCTGCTTTGGCCTCCACCAACTTCCAGTTTTCCTTGACGGTATCATGAAGTGTAATCTCTAATAAAATGAGCTGTGAGTTTCAGCTCTCCTCCATCCTTCTCCAAGTCCTGAATGCCAGTCACAGAGCTTGCTGCTGTCATAGTTGCTTGTCTCTGCATTAGCTCAATGTAAATGCTGTTCCTTACTGGGCTGCAAGAGCGTCAGTGCTGCTCTTGGGAGTAGGAAGGAGGAAAACCAGCTATATGCAGCAGTCTCCAAAGTGGGGTGGATGCAAAACAATCCATTGGGCTGTATGAAGAAGGTATTTTTTGTACCATTAATTAAAAAAACCACTTGTAAACCAGTTTTTCATCATAATCCTATTTCTATTTTTATTTATGTTTTATAATGTACATACTATGTTACAGTAGTATGTTACAGTAGTACCTGTATGTAATTTATAAGTAAATATCCTCATATTGAGGGTGTGTGTTCAAAAAATTTTTTGCTGATGGGGTGTGCAATTAAATGCTTGGAGACCAGTGATCTGGAGCTTCAAATTTCTTCCCTTCTCTTCCAAGATAGTTTTCAGTCAGTCTCTTGCCCAGTGTCCAGATCTTTGTCTTGTGGTTTTTTGTTAGTTTTGTTTTTTTTTTTTTTTAAATCCAGAGCATTATCATTTTGTTACTTAAAGGTTAAATCAGACTGGATTTGTTTATAAATTTGAAAGGCAGTGTTTTGTGCTCTTTAGATTTGCATGGATTTTAATAAAGTACCTTGATCTCTTGCTGACCGCTTTTGTCAAAAATCTGAATGTTTCTTCTGAATCTGAATGCTTCAGCTGAAATCTTTTGTCTGGCTTTCCTTGACCATAAAGTAAATCCTTTTTAAGTACTGAATACTTTGTTGTGAAATGAAGAGAGATTTCTCTTGCATCTTTGACCTGTATCATCATCTTTTTGTGCATCTCTTTGGATGTGCATCAGGCAGACAATGAACAGATTAAATAAGGATGCCTGTGACTTTTACATGATGAACTAGCTGAAACTAGCAGAAAGGTAGTCCTTGGAACACGCAGAAGAAGATGCCACTAACTTTGTAGTGCTGTTCTTCATTTTGTGCCCAAGGAGAAATGAGAGTATTCTGCTTTGAGATTGCAGTGATAACAACTGATTGCTTTTGTGCCTGCTTCCTGTTAAAAGCTCTGCTTTTCTCAGTGCAGCAAGTGATAGGTTGCAGGTGCCAGCAGAGCGAGGTTATGTGGTTTGGGGATTTGCTTTTGTCTTTATTCTGTTCACCTCATTTAGTCATAGCTCTAAGGCAAGACATCCCTTGGTCCCTGTCTGTTCAAATGGAACCAGAACAAATTGCTTCATTCTCTAAATTGTTGTGAATGAGGCAAAATTAATTTGAAAATATTTAGGAAATTCAGAGTTTTTGTTAAAAGGAAAGCTGATGCAAAAGTAATAGAGAGGATCTTGGATTGTGTAAACAGGGAAAGACCCTTGATCTGAGTGGGAAGAGGAATTTTTGATGGAAACTTGCTTTGTAAAAAGGAATATTTAATACAAGAATAGACAAATACTTGGAATACTTTTTCTGTTAGATTTTTCAAAAATGTATAAATTCCAGGAGACAAGGCAGAAAAGAAAGGAGAAAATTTATTGACATTTATTGGCATTGGACCCTAGAAGCTACTGTAGTGGTGGACGTGAAAGATATAAACAAAACAGTACTGGAGCTCTGGCTTTGATAGTCAAACATCAGTAAACTAGCAATGTTAAGATAGAGTTACAACTTTATTTCTTCTGTACACATGCTTCTGACACAATAGGTAAATGCCTTTCTCAAAAGAAGTGTAATCTATTGTTTTTCTGCAAATGACTTTACTGCCTTGTATGGTGTGTTAGTGTATGCTTGCACTAAATTATTTTTATGTATAATATTAAAATACACTGGCACTTATTGGCAGCAAAATTAATTTATTAGAACTTTTAATTGTGTGAATAATATTCTTCTCTAATGGCAATAACTGACAGTGTTACAGTGAGGTCTTGAGAAGTTATATGCATACGTAAACATAAGATGCATGGATGTGTATGTGGCATGTTCCTAATTGGAAATAACTTGGTGACAAACCTAGGATGAGACTGAGTTCAGACTTCCAAACTCTCATCCTTACAGAAACCTGAGAGATGAGTATCACTTTCTTTCTCAAGTCACAGTTTGAAACTGTAAAACCTTTCATCTGCCTGTGTAGGAAAATATCAAATGTAGGGTTCCACTCTTCATTAGTTAATACTACTAAAACAAAAATGTAGCTCAGGAAACTAATACAGATAACTTTTGTTCTCTTTTGAAGACTTTGGGAAAAGCCCCAATTAGCCTCAATGCTGGTTTTGTTTAAAAGTGCATTTGCAGGACCTTAGAAAATGTTCCAATAATACAACTTGATAAATAGGAGAGAGGAAGTGTTTCCTCCCAAGGGTGGGCACTGATGCTGGACAAAGTATTGATGTTTCCTAACTTTAAGCATTTACAGACCAGACATGGACACCCAAGACAGAAATAGTCTGTAACAGAGCTTCTTTCTCTCTGTTGTCGGTGACGGGAGTCCTGTGGACTAGTAGCCCCTAAGTTCATTGTCTGGTTTTAAGCGTCTTAAGTCCAGTGGGAAGAACCCTCTCTAGCTGTCATGTGCAATATATGGATGCCAGTTTCATTCTGTTACTCTGGAAGACCTGTTAAACTGGCACATATTAAAATTAAGCTCACATATGATCTGGTACATGTTAAACTTCTCTTTTGTATAGAACAGTCCTATCAAGGAGAGACATTGAGCAACAGTATCACTTGATCTTAAAATAGTTTTTTATGCTAGTCATTATTAATCTACTCTGCTTTTGTTTTTACTTGTTAAAACCACCTATAGAAAACTGAGATCACATATCTTGGCTCAGATGCTGGACAGTGTTTTGGGTGTGAAGGTAGTTTTAGTAACATTCCTCATCTGTAAATTTTTGTCTTCACCCCTCAAACTGCTTAAAAGTGCAAAGTATCAAGAATGTTACTGGTTTGGGTATTTTAGTGGTGATCACTTAAATGAATTCAAGCTGGATTAAGCTCTTTTCCAGCCCACTTTCAAATCAGCAAGTTCACTCTATGCAGAGTCTCCCAAAGGGTAAGTGTGTGCCTTCCAGCATACCATGTGAGTGCGTGCGCTAGGAGCAATAGAAAAAAAAAGTGAGGATCAAGAATTTGTCATAGGAATCAAGCTGCAATTTTATAATCTTCTTTCAGCCTGCATGTGATGGAGGCTGGGGGAACAGGACAAGAGCATCATGAGATGCTCAGTGGTGAGTCAGACATGAAATATTGTGTTAAAGTAAAAAACACTGCTCTGACTTTCACTTAAACAGGTTAGCAGATGGTCTGTGTCAGTCATATGTGTAAGGCACTGGTACAAGTGTTTTCTGTGATCCCGCTAAGAAAGGCACCCAGACTTGGTGAGGTATTGATTAAAAATATCATTGAAAATAACAAGAAGGAAAGGGAGAGCATATAATCTTATGTCCCTCCCGATGCTGGGGATCCCATGTTGTGCAGCATTGGATGGACCTCCAGTTGGGGCCTGGGACACTGTGCTGAAGCCTATCTGTGGAGAAGTTTGCCAGTATGATGGTCTTCAATGTTCTTGCAGGAGTTTCTTAGAAGAAAATATTATTAATAATTTCTCCTGTTGAGCAAAAAAATGTTTGCGTGAGAGCATGTTGCTTCACTTTAAGATAAAGACGTGGTGAGGCAATTGCTGCGGGGAGAGCTGCCTTACAGGGTACTCTGGTACGATTAACTGGCCAAGTTTCTCCTGTGGCCAGGGTATACGAGCAGCACAGACCTGCAGCTACTCAGGCTGACTACTGTGTGGGTCACTGGCTGTGTGTAGCAGCCTCCTGGTTAGGATCACCACAGTATGCAGCTGTTCAGCCAGGACAGCCTGCGCTGCTCCTTCCTGCAGCAAGGGAAGGGTGTATCTCACAGCTCTCAAATGACTGCTCTGCTCGCTGAAGGGCACTTGATTTGATCTTTGCAGTGATTCCAGTATTTTCTAAGAGGGCCAGATTTTCTGCCTCTATGCACACTGTTGTACAGAGTTTGCATATTGAACCAATTCTTTCAGGATGCTATTTTCATACTACTGATGGGTTAGTTTCAGTAAGAATCACAGAATCATCTCGGTTGGAAAAGACCTTGAAGATCATCCAATCCAACCATTAACCTCACACTGACCATTCTGAGCTCCACCAGATCCCTCAGCACTGTATCAACCCGACTCTTCAACCCCTCCAGGGATGGGGACTCCCCCCCCTGCCCTGGGCAGCCCATTCCAACGCCCAACAGCCCCTTCTGCAAAGAAATACTTCCTAAGAGCCAGTCTGACCCTGCCCTGGCGCAGCTTGAGGCCATTCCCTCTTGTCCTATGGCTTGTTACTTGGGTCAAGAGACTCATCCTCACCTCTCTGCAACCTTCTTTCAAGAAGTACAGAGCTCTGGAGTTGTGTGCAGTTTGGTACCTTCCATTGCCATGACCCTGGCCTCCTGGCTTTCAGCATAAGCCTAGTGAAAAAACATACTCTAAAAATTGTCAATCTCTTGATTAAAATGTACAGAAGGAAGCCTAAAACAAGAAATAAAGCATTTGTTTGTGAACCAGAATGATGATACAGAATCAAATTTTTCAAGGAAAGATGTTGTTAGCAACCTTATTTATTAAACAGCCCTCAGAGGTGGGAGGGAAGTTCTGTTTGAATTTTTCATGCTCAGTTGTCAATTTTATGTTTGCGGCTTTAAAAATGTTATGTTTGTTTCTGCTTTGAAAGTAGGTACAAAGTATGGAATGAGTATATAATAAAAGATATCTGCATTTCAGAATATGCTGAAAGATATTTTCAGATACAGTGCAGGGCTAGAAGAGATAGCCCATCATCCTATTCTGAAGCAGGATAAATTTAACCTCCATGGCTGGCATATTCCAGTGCTGCTTATCCTCATTTTCTCTTAATACCCTAACCTAAAGTTTTTTTACCCCAAATTAAAGCTGTGAGTAATCTTTTGTGTGTATGTGTGAAATTGAAGAACAGTTTGTCACTGTTTTCATTACTGTAACATATTAAATAACCAAAATTTGCTGTTCCCTACCACCACCACCTTAAAACTAAACAAGTCTGTCTTTCCAGTTTTTCCCTAATGAAACATGTCTTAAGCTGTGTCATTTTGTTAGTCAGTCCCCACCTTCAAGTATGGGATCTGAAGCTGCACCCCATTTATCAACAGAGATGTTCGTAGGGCAGAATAAAGTAGGATGCCATATTATTGTTTCATGCTTTGTGTGACATTGTTATCAATACACGTAGCAGCCTGATTTTCTTTTACTTTTTTTGCAGCACAACACTGTTGGTTCCTGATTTGTCCTCTGTTATAAACATGAGGTTTCTGCAGTGTGCTGCTGAAACAATTCTCCCTTTCTGGCTGCCATCCCAATCTTTTTTATTTTTTTTTTTAAACTCAAGAGCAGTATTTTCTACCTGTCTCTACTGAATTTCATAATACTTCAAGTGTTTCTCCATTTGGAAATGCAGTTGTGTCTCCCAGAGCATTTGCAACCCTTTTCTGCCCTCTAAACTGTGAACTAAATTCACAGAATTTAGTTGTCTGCCAGTCACTAGAAAATATTAACCGGCATCAGGACCTCATTTCATAGGGCTATCCCAGGTGATACTGAATTACTGATACCTATTCACTACGAATATTTTTCATTTGTCCATCCTCCTTATTGTCAATTCACCTTTAGCCTTTCTCCCTTGTTTGCTTATGAGCATGTTTTGCAGGACAGTCCATCATGTGTGGCATCTAATAGCCATCTTTCATCACTCACAAGAGATTACCAGGAAGACAAAGCTAGGATCTTCACAGTGGTGCCTGGTGGGAGGACAAGAGGTGAAGGGTATAAATCAAAACAAGATCCTTCAGCCTGATACAAGTACATTTTCACCATGAGGATGGTCAAGCAAATAGAACTGGTTGATCAGAGAGGTTGTGCAGTCTCCACCCTTGGAAGGTTTCGAGACATGACTGGATAAAGTCATGAGCGGTCAGGTCTGATTGCCCTGGTTTGGGCAGGAGGCTAAGGTCCCTTTATGTTTCTACACTTTCTCACATCCCTCAGAGCTTCTCTTTTTGCCCTCTGTGTTTGTCCTTCTGATCATTGGACAATTCATGTTCATATCCTAGAGATGGCTTTCAACAGTTCCCTCTTTTCTGTGGGACAATTGTAAGGTCTTGCTGACAGCCTATCAAAATTGTATATTAATTTCACCAGCTGTACCAGCATTATGCTCTACCTGATTTTATCTAAGTCTGTATTACAACGTGACACCAGATTTCAAATATGTCACCATCCACCTGCAGGAGTTTGCTGGGCCTGGTGGTACTTCTCAGCAGTGGCACAGCCACAGTGACTCTGTCACCTCCTGGACTGCAATACTGTGCCTGAAAGCGAGCATGAAGGCAGTGAGCAGGGCCAAACAGTTACACAGTGAACCTCCTTGCTGCCTTATGACTTTATCAAGACCGTGCTCATGTCCTCCCCATGGCTCCCTGCTAGCTTTCTGTGCGGATGTCACATATTGGTGCTCCTCCTCAACGAAAGTTAATGAATCAAGTCCATGCTGCACAAGGGTTGTCACAGGTTGAGGCTACCTGGCACAACAGCACAGCTCTCTTGGGCCAGTATCTGTGAATGTTGTATGGTTTGAACTTTCAGAGGTGAACTGAAGTGATCAAAAAAGCTTTTCTGTTGAAGTTTTGCACAGGCATCTGTAAATGCGGGGATGCATATTCCCATCAGTAAATGGTTAATGTACATCACCTCTCCCTACTTCTCCTACCACCTTGGACCATTTAACGTTCTCAAACCTGCCCAAAGAAACTGAGAAACAGTGGGACACTGTGGCTGCTAGAGGAGATCGGGCATTTCACAGAATCGAATCGTCTAGGTTGGAAAAGACCTTGAAGATAATGCAGTCCAACCATTAACCTCACGCTGACTGTTCTCAACTCCACCAGATCCCTCAGTGCTGGATCAATCCAACTTTTCAACCCCTCCAGGGATGGGGACTCCCCCCCTGCCCTGGGCAGCCCATTCCAACGCCCAACAACCCAATGTTAGCCAGTCTAACCCTTGCCTGACGCAGCTTGAGGCCATTCCCTCTTCTCCTATCACTTACTACTTGGTTCAAGAGACTCATCCCCCCTCTCTGCACCCTCCTTTCAGGGAGCTGTAGAGGGTGATGAGGTCTCCCCTCAGCCTCCTCTTCTCCAGACTAAACCCCCCCAGTTCCCTCAGCC
>NW_020799091.1:125141042-125159747 GCF_003259725.1 Athene cunicularia
CTCTAAGGCTGACAGTGAACCATGACTTCTTTGTAAAAGTGCTGTTCTCCACCAGTTATATGATCATTTTCTGATGAGTTTATCTAGCCTATGTTTCTTTAGTTTGCTGATGAGCATACAAAGCAGTTAAACATCCTCCCTTCCCTCAATCAAAATAGATTGCTTCCCATTTTTCCTGTCATCCTTTAGATTATCCAAACTTTATGATTGGGCTCACGGTTTTTTTTTCCCTCTGTGATAACTCATCTTGCTGCTCAGTTCCCTCCATATGAGTAAATTTTCTTTTCTGCTTTGGCCTCCACCAACTTCCAGTTTTCCTTGACGGTATCATGAAGTGTAATCTCTAATAAAATGAGCTGTGAGTTTCAGCTCTCCTCCATCCTTCTCCAAGTCCTGAATGCCAGTCACAGAGCTTGCTGCTGTCATAGTTGCTTGTCTCTGCATTAGCTCAATGTAAATGCTGTTCCTTACTGGGCTGCAAGAGCGTCAGTGCTGCTCTTGGGAGTAGGAAGGAGGAAAACCAGCTATATGCAGCAGTCTCCAAAGTGGGGTGGATGCAAAACAATCCATTGGGCTGTATGAAGAAGGTATTTTTTGTACCATTAATTAAAAAAACCACTTGTAAACCAGTTTTTCATCATAATCCTATTTCTATTTTTATTTATGTTTTATAATGTACATACTATGTTACAGTAGTATGTTACAGTAGTAGCTGTATGTAATTTATAAGTAAATATCCTCATATTGAGGGTGTGTGTTCAAAAAATTTTTTGCTGATGGGGTGTGCAATTAAATGCTTGGAGACCAGTGATCTGGAGCTTCAAATTTCTTCCCTTCTCTTCCAAGATAGTTTTCAGTCAGTCTCTTGCCCAGTGTCCAGATCTTTGTCTTGTGGTTTTTTGTTAGTTTTTTTTTTTTTTTTTTTAAATCCAGAGCATTATCATTTTGTTACTTAAAGGTTAAATCAGACTGGATTTGTTTATAAATTTGAAAGGCAGTGTTTTGTGCTCTTTAGATTTGCATGGATTTTAATAAAGTACCTTGATCTCTTGCTGACCGCTTTTGTCAAAAATCTGAATGTTTCTTCTGAATCTGAATGCTTCAGCTGAAATCTTTTGTCTGGCTTTCCTTGACCATAAAGTAAATCCTTTTTAAGTACTGAATACTTTGTTGTGAAATGAAGAGAGATTTCTCTTGCATCTTTGACCTGTATCATCATCTTTTTGTGCATCTCTTTGGATGTGCATCAGGCAGACAATGAACAGATTAAATAAGGATGCCTGTGACTTTTACATGATGAACTAGCTGAAACTAGCAGAAAGGTAGTCCTTGGAACACGCAGAAGAAGATGCCACTAACTTTGTAGTGCTGTTCTTCATTTTGTGCCCAAGGAGAACTGAGAGTATTCTGCTTTGAGATTGCAGTGATAACAACTGATTGCTTTTGTGCCTGCTTCCTGTTAAAAGCTCTGCTTTTCTCAGTGCAGCAAGTGATAGGTTGCAGGTGCCAGCAGAGCGAGGTTATGTGGTTTGGGGATTTGCTTTTGTCTTTATTCTGTTCACCTCATTTAGTCATAGCTCTAAGGCAAGACATCCCTTGGTCCCTGTCTGTTCAAATGGAACCAGAACAAATTGCTTCATTCTCTAAATTGTTGTGAATGAGGCAAAATTAATTTGAAAATATTTAGGAAATTCAGAGTTTTTGTTAAAAGGAAAGCTGATGCAAAAGTAATAGAGAGGATCTTGGATTGTGTAAACAGGGAAAGACCCTTGATCTGAGTGGGAAGAGGAATTTTTGATGGAAACTTGCTTTGTAAAAAGGAATATTTAATACAAGAATAGACAAATACTTGGAATACTTTTTCTGTTAGATTTTTCAAAAATGTATAAATTCCAGGAGACAAGGCAGAAAAGAAAGGAGAAAATTTATTGACATTTATTGGCATTGGACCCTAGAAGCTACTGTAGTGGTGGACGTGAAAGATATAAACAAAACAGTACTGGAGCTCTGGCTTTGATAGTCAAACATCAGTAAACTAGCAATGTTAAGATAGAGTTACAACTTTATTTCTTCTGTACACATGCTTCTGACACAATAGGTAAATGCCTTTCTCAAAAGAAGTGTAATCTATTGTTTTTCTGCAAATGACTTTACTGCCTTGTATGGTGTGTTAGTGTATGCTTGCACTAAATTATTTTTATGTATAATATTAAAATACACTGGCACTTATTGGCAGCAAAATTAATTTATTAGAACTTTTAATTGTGTGAATAATATTCTTCTCTAATGGCAATAACTGACAGTGTTACAGTGAGGTCTTGAGAAGTTATATGCATACGTAAACATAAGATGCATGGATGTGTATGTGGCATGTTCCTAATTGGAAATAACTTGGTGACAAACCTAGGATGAGACTGAGTTCAGACTTCCAAACTCTCATCCTTACAGAAACCTGAGAGATGAGTATCACTTTCTTTCTCAAGTCACAGTTTGAAACTGTAAAACCTTTCATCTGCCTGTGTAGGAAAATATCAAATGTAGGGTTCCACTCTTCATTAGTTAATACTACTAAAACAAAAATGTAGCTCAGGAAACTAATACAGATAACTTTTGTTCTCTTTTGAAGACTTTGGGAAAAGCCCCAATTAGCCTCAATGCTGGTTTTGTTTAAAAGTGCATTTGCAGGACCTTAGAAAATGTTCCAATAATACAACTTGATAAATAGGAGAGAGGAAGTGTTTCCTCCCAAGGGTGGGCACTGATGCTGGACAAAGTATTGATGTTTCCTAACTTTAAGCATTTACAGACCAGACATGGACACCCAAGACAGAAATAGTCTGTAACAGAGCTTCTTTCTCTCTGTTGTCGGTGACGGGAGTCCTGTGGACTAGTAGCCCCTAAGTTCATTGTCTGGTTTTAAGCGTCTTAAGTCCAGTGGGAAGAACCCTCTCTAGCTGTCATGTGCAATATATGGATGCCAGTTTCATTCTGTTACTCTGGAAGACCTGTTAAACTGGCACATATTAAAATTAAGCTCACATATGATCTGGTACATGTTAAACTTCTCTTTTGTATAGAACAGTCCTATCAAGGAGAGACATTGAGCAACAGTATCACTTGATCTTAAAATAGTTTTTTATGCTAGTCATTATTAATCTACTCTGCTTTTGTTTTTACTTGTTAAAACCACCTATAGAAAACTGAGATCACATATCTTGGCTCAGATGCTGGACAGTGTTTTGGGTGTGAAGGTAGTTTTAGTAACATTCCTCATCTGTAAATTTTTGTCTTCACCCCTCAAACTGCTTAAAAGTGCAAAGTATCAAGAATGTTACTGGTTTGGGTATTTTAGTGGTGATCACTTAAATGAATTCAAGCTGGATTAAGCTCTTTTCCAGCCCACTTTCAAATCAGCAAGTTCACTCTATGCAGAGTCTCCCAAAGGGTAAGTGTGTGCCTTCCAGCATACCATGTGAGTGCGTGCGCTAGGAGCAATAGAAAAAAAAAGTGAGGATCAAGAATTTGTCATAGGAATCAAGCTGCAATTTTATAATCTTCTTTCAGCCTGCATGTGATGGAGGCTGGGGGAACAGGACAAGAGCATCATGAGATGCTCAGTGGTGAGTCAGACATGAAATATTGTGTTAAAGTAAAAAACACTGCTCTGACTTTCACTTAAACAGGTTAGCAGATGGTCTGTGTCAGTCATATGTGTAAGGCACTGGTACAAGTGTTTTCTGTGATCCCGCTAAGAAAGGCACCCAGACTTGGTGAGGTATTGATTAAAAATATCAGTGAAAATAACAAGAAGGAAAGGGAGAGCATATAATCTTATGTCCCTCCCGATGCTGGGGATCCCATGTTGTGCAGCATTGGATGGACCTCCAGTTGGGGCCTGGGACACTGTGCTGAAGCCTATCTGTGGAGAAGTTTGCCAGTATGATGGTCTTCAATGTTCTTGCAGGAGTTTCTTAGAAGAAAATATTATTAATAATTTCTCCTGTTGAGCAAAAAAATGTTTGCGTGAGAGCATGTTGCTTCACTTTAAGATAAAGACGTGGTGAGGCAATTGCTGCGGGGAGAGCTGCCTTACAGGGTACTCTGGTACGATTAACTGGCCAAGTTTCTCCTGTGGCCAGGGTATACGAGCAGCACAGACCTGCAGCTACTCAGGCTGACTACTGTGTGGGTCACTGGCTGTGTGTAGCAGCCTCCTGGTTAGGATCACCACAGTATGCAGCTGTTCAGCCAGGACAGCCTGCGCTGCTCCTTCCTGCAGCAAGGGAAGGGTGTATCTCACAGCTCTCAAATGACTGCTCTGCTCGCTGAAGGGCACTTGATTTGATCTTTGCAGTGATTCCAGTATTTTCTAAGAGGGCCAGATTTTCTGCCTCTATGCACACTGTTGTACAGAGTTTGCATATTGAACCAATTCTTTCAGGATGCTATTTTCATACTACTGATGGGTTAGTTTCAGTAAGAATCACAGAATCATCTCGGTTGGAAAAGACCTTGAAGATCATCCAATCCAACCATTAACCTCACACTGACCATTCTGAGCTCCACCAGATCCCTCAGCACTGTATCAACCCGACTCTTCAACCCCTCCAGGGATGGGGACTCCCCCCCCCTGCCCTGGGCAGCCCATTCCAACGCCCAACAGCCCCTTCTGCAAAGAAATACTTCCTAAGAGCCAGTCTGACCCTGCCCTGGCGCAGCTTGAGGCCATTCCCTCTTGTCCTATGGCTTGTTACTTGGGTCAAGAGACTCATCCTCACCTCTCTGCAACCTTCTTTCAAGAAGTACAGAGCTCTGGAGTTGTGTGCAGTTTGGTACCTTCCATTGCCATGACCCTGGCCTCCTGGCTTTCAGCATAAGCCTAGTGAAAAAACATACTCTAAAAATTGTCAATCTCTTGATTAAAATGTACAGAAGGAAGCCTAAAACAAGAAATAAAGCATTTGTTTGTGAACCAGAATGATGATACAGAATCAAATTTTTCAAGGAAAGATGTTGTTAGCAACCTTATTTATTAAACAGCCCTCAGAGGTGGGAGGGAAGTTCTGTTTGAATTTTTCATGCTCAGTTGTCAATTTTATGTTTGCGGCTTTAAAAATGTTATGTTTGTTTCTGCTTTGAAAGTAGGTACAAAGTATGGAATGAGTATATAATAAAAGATATCTGCATTTCAGAATATGCTGAAAGATATTTTCAGATACAGTGCAGGGCTAGAAGAGATAGCCCATCATCCTATTCTGAAGCAGGATAAATTTAACCTCCATGGCTGGCATATTCCAGTGCTGCTTATCCTCATTTTCTCTTAATACCCTAACCTAAAGTTTTTTTACCCCAAATTAAAGCTGTGAGTAATCTTTTGTGTGTATGTGTGAAATTGAAGAACAGTTTGTCACTGTTTTCATTACTGTAACATATTAAATAACCAAAATTTGCTGTTCCCTACCACCACCACCTTAAAACTAAACAAGTCTGTCTTTCCAGTTTTTCCCTAATGAAACATGTCTTAAGCTGTGTCATTTTGTTAGTCAGTCCCCACCTTCAAGTATGGGATCTGAAGCTGCACCCCATTTATCAACAGAGATGTTCGTAGGGCAGAATAAAGTAGGATGCCATATTATTGTTTCATGCTTTGTGTGACATTGTTATCAATACACGTAGCAGCCTGATTTTCTTTTACTTTTTTTGCAGCACAACACTGTTGGTTCCTGATTTGTCCTCTGTTATAAACATGAGGTTTCTGCAGTGTGCTGCTGAAACAATTCTCCCTTTCTGGCTGCCATCCCAATCTTTTTTATTTTTTTTTTTAAACTCAAGAGCAGTATTTTCTACCTGTCTCTACTGAATTTCATAATACTTCAAGTGTTTCTCCATTTGGAAATGCAGTTGTGTCTCCCAGAGCATTTGCAACCCTTTTCTGCCCTCTAAACTGTGAACTAAATTCACAGAATTTAGTTGTCTGCCAGTCACTAGAAAATATTAACCGGCATCAGGACCTCATTTCATAGGGCTATCCCAGGTGATACTGAATTACTGATACCTATTCACTACGAATATTTTTCATTTGTCCATCCTCCTTATTGTCAATTCACCTTTAGCCTTTCTCCCTTGTTTGCTTATGAGCATGTTTTGCAGGACAGTCCATCATGTGTGGCATCTAATAGCCATCTTTCATCACTCACAAGAGATTACCAGGAAGACAAAGCTAGGATCTTCACAGTGGTGCCTGGTGGGAGGACAAGAGGTGAAGGGTATAAATCAAAACAAGATCCTTCAGCCTGATACAAGACATTTTCACCATGAGGATGGTCAAGCAAGTAGAGCTGGTTGATCAGAGAGGTTGTGCAGTCTCCACCCTTGGAAGGTTTCGAGACATGACTGGATAAAGTCATGAGCGGTCAGGTCTGATTGCCCTGGTTTGGGCAGGAGGCTAAGGTCCCTTTATGTTTCTACACTTTCTCACATCCCTCAGAGCTTCTCTTTTTGCCCTCTGTGTTTGTCCTTCTGATCATTGGACAATTCATGTTCATATCCTAGAGATGGCTTTCAACAGTTCCCTCTTTTCTGTGGGACAATTGTCAGGTCTTGCTGACAGCCTATCAAAATTGTATATTAATTTCACCAGCTGTACCAGCATTATGCTCCACCTGATTTTATCTAAGTCTGTATTACAACGTGACACCAGATTTCAAATATGTCACCATCCACCTGCAGGAGTTTGCTGGGCCTGGTGGTACTTCTCAGCAGTGGCACAGCCACAGTGACTCTGTCACCTCCTGGACTGCAATACTGTGCCTGAAAGCGAGCATGAAGGCAGTGAGCAGGGCCAAACAGTTACACAGTGAACCTCCTTGCTGCCTTATGACTTTATCAAGACCGTGCTCATGTCCTCCCCATGGCTCCCTGCTAGCTTTCTGTGCGGATGTCACATATTGGTGCTCCTCCTCAACGAAAGTTAATGAATCAAGTCCATGCTGCACAAGGGTTGTCACAGGTTGAGGCTACCTGGCACAACAGCACAGCTCTCTTGGGCCAGTATCTGTGAATGTTGTATGGTTTGAACTTTCAGAGGTGAACTGAAGTGATCAAAAAAGCTTTTCTGTTGAAGTTTTGCACAGGCATCTGTAAATGCGGGGATGCATATTCCCATCAGTAAATGGTTAATGTACATCACCTCCCCCTACTTCTCCTACCACCTTGGACCATTTAACGTTCTCAAACCTGCCCAAAGAAACTGAGAAACAGTGGGACACTGTGGCTGCTAGAGGAGATCGGGCATTTCACAGAATCGTCTAAGTTGGAAAAGACCTTGAAGATCATGCAGTCCAACCATTAACCTCACACTGACTGTTCTCAACTCCACCAGATCCCTCAGTGCTGGATCAGTCCAACTCTTCAACCCCTCCAGGGATGGGGACTCCCCCCCTGCCCTGGGCAGCCCATTCCAATGCCCAACAACCCAGTGTTAGCCAGTCTAACCCTTGCCTGATGCAGCTTGAGGCCATTCCCTCTTGTCCTATCACTTACTACTTGGTTCAAGAGACTCATCCCCCCTCTCTGCACCCTCCTTTCAGGGAGCTGTAGAGGGCCATGAGGTCTCCCCTCAGCCTCCTCTTCTCCAGACTAAACCCCCTCAGTTCCCTCAGCCGCTCCCCATCAGACCTGTGCTCCAGACCCTGCACCAGCTCCGTTGCCCTTCTCTGGACACTCTCAAGTCATTCAATGGCCTTTTTGTAGTGAGGGGCCCAAAACTGAACACAGGAATTGAGGTGTGGCCTCACCAGTGCTGAGTACAGGGGTCAGATCCCTTCCCCTGTCCCTGCTGGCCACGCTATTGCTGACACAAGCCAGGATGCCATTGGCCTTCTTGGCCCCCTGGGCACACTGCTGGCTCCTGTTCAGCTGGCTGTCAATCACCCCCCCAGGTCCCTCTCTGACTGGCAGCTCTCCAGCCACTCCTCCCCAAGCCTGTAGCGCTGCTGGGGGTTGTTGTGGCCCAAGGACAGCAGCACCTGGCATTTCGTCCTATTGCAACTCCCCCAGTTGGCCTCAGCCCATCGTTCAGCCTGTCCAGTTGCCTGCCCCAAGGAAGAAGCAGCAATTTTTCTTTTCTCTGCTCCTACATTTATCCATTTGTTGTTTCCTATCCACCATGATGCTCTGGGGCACGTGATGGACGTTACCCCCTCACCCCCTGCCACCGCCGCGCAGCACACCACTTCCAGGGGGAAGCGTGCTGTTCCTGCCATGCTCACTGCACTGGGGGAGCGATGACTGGTTAAAAATAAATTTGGGAGCAGATGGCGAGGCAGATTATTGTTCATCCTAGGGCGATGATGATGATGTGCCAGCTAACTGCTGGTTGTCTATCAGAATTAATCAGGAGCTGTTGCGGCACATGATCATGAAGCCACTGCTCCCCCTGGAAAAAGGGAAGGAAGAGCAGAGAAGCGGCTCTGTAAAACGAGTTGTTGGAGAAGAACTTGGTTTTGAAGATAGGAGAAGTTTCTGATGGAAAAAAGACTTAAAAAAATAAACAAAACAGGAATGGGTTTTTTTCTAACATACTCATAATCTTTTATGTATCTGCAGGTATGCCTAGCTCCTAAAAAAATAACTGGGAAAACTTGATCTTCTTGATCTTCTTGCTTTTGTCTCTGCGGAATTGTAGATCATCAGAAATAAAAACATTTATAGTACCTTTATGAGCACTGTCTATATGGATAGTAAGAAACATCATCCATGGATGTGTCTGGTTTGGATTTGTGGTCTGTGTCAGAGGAAGGGACTTGGCACTTGCTGTGCTCAAAACACTTCACAAACGTTAGCCCTCTATACCCTCACAAAACAGACTAGTCAAAAGCTGATTTAACCCATTGAGCTGAAAGGCAATATCAGAGGTCTAACTCCAGAGTTCTGATGCTTTAGCAATCTGGAGGGTAGCTTATCCATGTCACTTTTTTTTTTTCTGTTAAAGAGGTTAATGAAATGCTGTAAGAATTAGCAGATGCTTTTTGTTTGATCAAATTAAATAGGGAATACATTTTAAGCTATTGTTTTGTAGTGAAAATCAACAGTAAATTTCAACGCTTATTTTTCAAATGATCTGATTTGGGATGTTAGCATTAAGAAGAAATTAAAGCAGAAATAAGATAGAATGACGTAAAGAGAGGTAGTCCCTCTGGACTCTCTAAATTTGCAGATGTCAAAGAGGCTTTTTATTGCTTTGTCTGGCATTACTATAAACTTCATCAATATGTCCTGAACAGTTCCATGAGTGAGATGGCAAATCACTAGCAGGTTATCTGCAACAGCAGTAATCTTTAGGTCAGAAACAACATGAAAATATTTCAGATACTAACAAGTTCTTTTCTCTTGCTGGTGTTGCAAAGTATGAGAATGGAAATAAGTTACTTTACTGGCTTATTTCTTGTTATGCATAGATCAGGATGAACTGGAAAACTGGTCTCGCTGGCTTTATTTCTGATCAATTCTCCTGTGTGCCACTGCAGGAAGGTCAGACTTACAGTATTTTGGATCTCTAGCACCAGAAATGTCCTGTCTTTCTTATTTTTTTTAATTAAATGAAATAATCTCAGGAACCAATTTATTTTATTGTCCTTGTCCTTCCAAACTGCTTCTTTGGGCATGCAAGTTGCTGGAGTGAGAGGATGGTTTAAAGAAAGTTAGGTGCACATGGGATGGCTTGCTCTTTAACTCTTTTTAAGTGGTTGGAGGCTGCTAAGATGGCGTTATGTACAAACCCTGCAGTGCAGAGGTGCCTGGCTTCATTGCCGAGCATTACTCAGTTTTACCATGCAACCTGTGATGAGAGACTGTAGTACAGAAGGAAAAAATTGCCTGTAGCTGTAGAAGGTATTTTTCCCCTAAAACGAGCAGTAGTTGAAAACAGCACCTCCTTTCCAAGCAGGTAGTAGAGGTGAGAGTGGTGGGAATTTGGTCTTTGAAGGGCTGTTAGCAGAAATCTTGGTTTTTAACATGTTCCTATGTCACTTGTGGTTGTCTCGCTAGGCCATGCTGTTGTTTCAGGCCCTCTCACCTATGTAGGCCCACGTGATTCCCACTGCATAACTCAGAAGAAAAGAGGTAAGATACTTCTGCAGGAAGATAAAAAATAAATCTCCTCCATTGCTTTCTCTGAGGCAGCGTGGGAAAGAGCTACCCAGACCTCAGTCCCAGCTTCACAAGAGATCTTGCCTGGTATCACGGGCCAGCATTTGAGCAGCCTCAGCAATTTCTCCTGCATGTTTTGCCTGGTGCCCTGTTTTTCCCCCCTAATTTCTTTTTCCAACATTTTTGCAGGCCTAGTGTGTGTTAGCTTCCCTTTCTGTTCCAGGCTACCTCCTGGCATCTGTGTGATTCTGCCACTTAGAAACTGCCAACTTTTTTCTCTCCACGGCAATTCTGGCACCTTCCCACAGTTTGGACCTCAGCTCACTCCTGAGGAGCCTCTTTTTCCATTTGCTCTCACTCTTCTACTTAATGAGAAAATGCGAGCCTTCCTGCCAGCCACTGCCTCAGCCATGAAGTGCTGCCCAAGCTTTCAGTGCTTCTCCCATCACTCATTATGGCTCCAGATAGACAGAGAAGGAAGGAGGGTGGTCAGGCACTGAGAGCACCATCTTTGGAGGAATCTTTGCCATCTCATTTCTTTTGACTTCTCTTCACTCCCTTCTGCCGGCTCTGGCCACAGTGCTGAGCACCAGGTTATGGACCTGCAGGTGGGATCTAGCTCGGGCGTAACCCTTTCCCAGCCATAAGAGGTGACCCTTTGTGCAACATTCCTTGGACCAGTTTGGGGGTCTCTCATTTGGCATGCCTGGTTTTCACAAGGAAGGGGGGAAAGATATTTCTTTTGGAAGTAAAGAAGAAAGAACTTAAGCACGAAGGAGTTAAAAAAAGTTTTTAAGAGAACAGGGTGTGACATGACTATGCAGAAAAATATCTAAACATACAAAAAAGAATAACATATATTCCAGTTTTCTTGATGGCAGGTAATAAGTAAGGCTTCATATGATAAAATGTGAGAAATAGGAAAAGAATCAATAGATTTATAAATCTGTTTTTTATGGCAGCAGTTAAAAGGTGGGACTTCCAGGCAAAGGGTAGGTGCACAGGTCTCAGAAGTGGATCTGTTACCTTTTGTATAGCTAAGGATGCAAGTTAGTTGAGCAGAAAATGCACCATCCTTCATATTCCCAGCAAAAAGTCAATTGCAGGGTAATACCTGTTCTTATCATATGCTATTGTATATTTTTGCAGGGCTGGGGTACCTTTCAAAAACCACAGGCTAGGAACATGATCTCTCACACCAGTAAATAGCTGGTGAGTGTTGCCCATGAGCTATTCCAGACCTTCAGGAAGGAGAATAATGTGACATCTATTCTCTTAATAGACTGTCTTTGTTCTTAAGTAACCAGCATCTGAAAAACCTGCTTTGTTAGTTGTGAGAGGTCTCCAAAGCCTCATGGAAAACAAAAAGGGAAAAGTAAACTGAAGAGCAGCTTGTCCTCTTGGTGTTGGTCCATTGTGTGATGCCATTGAAAGTAAGGCTGGAAACAACACTTTGGAAATTGCTGCCTTGCTTCTTCTTTCTTGCCATTGCCAGCTGCTGCCATCCCAAGGCTCGCCACTGCTTGAAGCACTGATATGAAAATGCATGCTTCTGACATTGGCCCTGTTAGCCTTTCAAATACTGCCTTGGGATGATGGTTTAAGGATTTAGTTCTTGCTCTTTGTTCTTAAATAGATTTCTTGTGTGTACATGAGCAGATTTGCATGAAATGCAAAGTCTCAGCATCCACGGCATATTCCCTTGGGTACCCTTCTTTTTAACTGGATTTTGTTATAATGGGGAGAAAATGACATTTTAAAATTTTTTTATTAATCTATATTGTTCTCTGTTGGTGGCCTTAGTAGCTTTGTGGAGGAAGCTCGTACAGTAGGGAATTTTTCTTGCTACACATTAACTCTGAGGAGAATTTGAAAGTAAAGGGTTTCAGTAGTTGGTATTTCTGAGCCACCATCTATTGAATTTGAAGCCCTTTTTCTCTACAAGGTGTGCCAGAGTTATAAATCCCTCTCCTCAGGGAATCTGTTGTCTGTTACTAAAGGGATTTGGTAGTAATGGTGAACATGGAGGAATAGATCTCCTCCAGAAAATCAGAAGTGCTGTTGTGGTTTAACAAATGGATCTGAGGCATGGCAAGTATTTCATATTTGCCATTGCCTGAAACAGGGGGGTCTGGAACAAGTCCCTGAAGCTTTCTGTTCCACAGTCCATAAGTACTTGAGATTTTCAGGGAAGAAAATACTTTATGTATTCAAAGATGTTGCCAAGGGTGTCTTATCTCAGCACTTCCTACTTTTATTGTTAACAGCAGGGTTCATTTTGTGCCAAGAGGGTCCAGAACAAGTGCTGGACACTATTCTTGGCCATCTGTAGTAACATTCCAGCACCACCATTCTCCCAAATTATGCCTAGGATAATGGAACTGCCTGAGTAAACCCTGCTCTGCAGCTTGATAGAGAGACCTTCTGTTTCCAGGACTTCTAGTCCCTCAATTTTTATACATTTACACACTACTCTCAGGAAGAATAAATAATACATGAACATATGCACTGGCTAAGTGAAATTTCCTTCTGATTATATTGAGACACTGGTTAATGGCAATTATAAAATATATTTCTTTCATCTTTCACTAATCCTGCTGTGTGTTTAAACAGAGTATGCCTCTCTTTCTTTTTTGTTGTAAGTTGCCATCTTGTTTTTATCTTTTAAAGAAATTGTTTTGATCATTTTTCATATGTTGGTGAGTTGCAGTTTTGAACCCTCTTGAACAGGTTGCTGGCAGGATTACCTCATCTGAATCAGAAATAGTGCTACTGCGTAAGTGCCCTTAAATGCTGTGTCTGCTACATCTAAATTACAATAATAGAAGCTTTGTAAAGAAACTGATTGACATTAATCCCAGATGAAATGGTTACTCTCTGTTTAATACCTGGTGGGCAATTCAATACTCTGAATCTATATTAAACAAGAAAAATATTTAAGAAGCATTATTAAGGCTCAAAATTAGGTACTCAAAAGTCAGAGCTATATCTTGGTGAGCATATCTTATGAAATGGTGTTGAATTGTATGTTCAAATACTGTTTTTTGCACTTACTGAATTCATAGAATAAACCTTTTTTGAAGGCTGATTGCAAGGTAGAAGTATGTAAGACTCCTCCCAAAACCTGTTACACATGTGAGCTAGACAGTTGAATGGTGTCCCAAAATCCTGTCTTAAAACCTTATGGTCTGATAGTCGGAAGTATCGATCTCATAGCTGTTGACTCAGTAGGATTTATGCCAGAATATGTACAGACTTGGGAGAAACTAACTGGATTTAGATTTGGGGCATGTAAAATTAAGCGGAATTTGTTTTTTTTCCCTTCATTTTGGGGTCTTGATCCCATTTGTAAACAGTAGATAACTTTCTTAGGAATTCAGATACTGCAGAAAAAATCATAAAGAGATTAAAATCTCTCTTCGGTTAACAGTATTAGTTACATTATTTGTTTCTAGCCCCATTTCTAGCTGAACTGCTGTGCTTGACATTTTATAAACGTTCACACGCTTCCTCACTCATCTGAGGCATAACTGTGATATAAAAGATGTTTTACCAAATTTTAGTCTAGGATCTGATAATAGGATGCGTCAGGCAGCTGTTAGTATTGGTTGTTGCTATCCTTCCTACCCATAATCATAATTGTATGTACCTGGCAGTACCTCTTCAGGAAAGGAAGAGAGGGATAAAGGAGTGCTTTACTTTCTTAGCCTGTTACAAAGAGAGCAGTCAGTTTTGGAGGCAGGATGCTGTATTTAGCAGTCCACATTGATGTCTGCTCAGGCCTCATCTGGCAAGTGTCATGATTCAGTTGCAGTGCTGTTCGCAGGGGTGCTGCATACTCGGCTTCAAACTACAGCCACTGCACTGACCATCGCCTCTGGGCAGCATCATCTTGTGTGCTTTTCAGTTCTCTGCTTTCAGGTATCACCCACATGTTCTGCATTTGCTGCTCTGTCACTGTCTGCCCAATGCTGTGCATCTCAGTTGCAATATACCTTATCTTCTCTACAGTTAGATATTTTAAAGTGAGCCTTTTCAGACTGATGGGATAAAGTCTGATGCATTTTCAGTTTCAGTGGCAAAGCTGGATGTTTTACTCCAAAAGTGGAGTTAGCAAATCTTCCTCAAATGCTTATATTTCCTACGCAGTGTTAGTTCTTGTACCCTAAGAAGCTCTGACAACGGCATCTGCTTTGGACTATCCCAAACAGGACTAATATAAAAACATACACTTTATATGTCATGTTTCAAGATGGAGTACTGCAGTCAGCCGTGGGCTGTGGAGTGTCCTCATGAGCTTGAGATCCAGTGGACCATGAAACCTATCTGAGATCTGGCATTACATTTTATGTAACGCTGTGCTCTGTAATTGGCTCTTTTAATGCATGTGCAGAGACACTGAATTACTTGCAAGAAAGAATGGTATTGCTGTGGTGTTCAGGAGACAGATTTTATTGGTGGGTTTCTCTATTTTTTGCCTAAAACTACTGGGTTTTTGGAAGCCAAATAGAATACAAATGTACTTGGGACTAATAGTCTCCAGTACAGAGGGAGAAAAGAGAGATGGGGCTGGGGAAGGTTACCTGATAAAGTCGACAAAAAGACTCATCTTTCCTTGGGGCAGGAGCACATTTCCCACTCAGGCATACTGGGTTGCCTTCTGGTTGAGATGATAAGGACAGTTTAATGAGGGCTGAGAAGTCTGTTTCAGTCTGGGAGTCACTAAAGATCAACAGCTCCTACAGTCTAATCTGCATTATCATTAGTCCTGTTAACAATCAACTGTTTTAACAATTAGCTCTGTTACTAGCTCAGGCCATTAAGGTCTTTAAAACTCTCTTTGCTTCAATTTAACCCCTCAGGTTGCTACTTCTAGTAGGTGAGTATCCTTATATACTGATGTGGAGTATATTATGGTAAATAATGATCCAGGTCTGTTGTAGCCGCTCGGCCTACTATTTGTGTCTTTAATGATTCAGGAGAGAAATGCCTTTAGGTGCTGTCATAAACAGTCCTCTAAATCTTGAAAATCAATGAGAAATGAAAGGAAGTTAGTTATAATTTGTACTGGCAGCACTGCCTATTACTTAGGTTGCTAAATATTTCCATTACATGAGCTTGGATTGTTTGTGGAGGGCAGGCGTAGGAATTGCTCTGTGTTATTCATTGTGTCTAAAACTTTCTCAAATACTTACTTTATGCTGAGATTTTCCCGTTCCATGCATCTAGCTAAATTTAAAGTGCTTAGGAAAATTCAATCAAAAAACAGTTTGGCCATATTGGCTGATAAGAAAATGGAAGAGGAGACTGAAAAAATGTATACTCCTTTGCCTGTGTTATGTTGTTCTGAATGGCAGGTTGTGCTGCGAAAAGATCTTCCATCTTTATAGCTTGAAACAGGAAATTAATCTGATGAGCAGGGCTCAAATTAAGAAGCAGAATTAGCTGATCAAAGAACGTGGGGCAGAGACACAAGTAGTGGGGAGAGGCTAAGATTGGAAAAAGCAACCCTGGAAAAGAAGGATGGTCAGAGAAGTCTGAGATGTGAGAGAAGCCCAGGCTGAGAAAGCAGGACTAGATAGACCAAGACTTGCTAGCAAGGAGAATCGGACCATCAGAGTGGGGAAAAGCCAGGAACTGGGATGGGAGCAGATGGAAAGAGCTGGGTAGGAAACTTAAGGCTTGGGGCTAGCAGGTAGGATAGCGGATTCCCACAAAGCACGTCTCTTTCAAGAAGCTAGAGCAGGACCCAAGGTGTTTCCTTCTCATCCTCCCTTTGTTGCCAGGAAGCAAGTCGGCAAGTCATCCTGCTCCCCCTTGCAGCACTAGCCCGTTGTCATGACAGAGACCTGTGTGGAACTGAGAGCTCCGGGTCTGCAGATTAACCATAGGGCTGTCAGCACAACATCACATGGCGGGAGGTATTTGTCTGGTTTCCTGTTGGTACGAACCAAGGAAATTTCTGTCCTTTCCTCAGGACCTTAATACTCTTTTTTAACATCAAATGAAGCACTCAGGTTTAGGGAGTGCTGGAATTAAAGATGCTAATACATCCTGTAACTTTTTCTCTGCGACATAATTTTTTTCCCCCCACAAAACATGTGTTTTGCTCAGTGAGAGGGGGGCTGTGCCCATATAATGCTCTTTTTGTCTGACTTGTTGTAGAAGAAGCAAAAATGTGCAGTGTGAGTCAGGGAATTACTTGAAGAAAATGGCTGTAGTAGCCACAGGAACATCATCTGATCCTTCAGGCCAGCTGAGTTTCTGTATGGTGTTGGACTAGTCATTTTAAGCTAAACTTTTCAAAGGCTGTCATTAGCTGTTGTACCTAACTCATTTGAGATCCCTGATTCTAGTAGTCTGGAAGGAGATTGGTAAAAATACTGCATGCTCTTTTCTGAAACAGAAGTTTCTGAAAAGTATTTCTTAGGCATCGCCAATCAAGGTCTGCTCAAATCAGCAGATACTTCTGAAATTGGGCCATCTGTTCCTTAGATCATTCTCCATGTAATGGTAATAATGCTACTTCTAAGTTTGTGGGAGATTTTGAAAATAAATTAGCTTAATGTTTTGTGACACAGTCAAGAATAAAGAGTTGGATGAGGATGAAGGCTGGAGGAATAAAAAGGAGCTGAAAGATTATAGTATAAAGTACAGTGTCATGCACCTTGCATCTAATGCAAATGTCACACAGAATCACAGAATTGTCTAGGTTAGTAAAGACCTTGAAGATCATCCAGGCCAATCATCAACCCAACATTAACAGTTCCCAGCTCCACCAGATCGGTCAGTGCTAGGTCAACCCAACTCATAAACACCTCCAGGGATAGGGACTCCACCCCTGCCCCAGGCAGCCCATTCCAATGCCCAACAACCCCTTCTGCAAAGAAATACTTCCTAACATCTAGTCTAAACTGGCATAACTTGAGGCCTTCTATAAACGTGGAGTTCATCAACTAGAAATTACAAAGGAGGAGAAAGGTCTGGGAGCATTGCTAGATCTTGTGATAATTGAGGCAGCACTTTCATGATCTGTTATTCTGTGATCTCAAAATACCATAAGAGAAGCACTAATGCCATTGGGCTTTGGGGAGAACTCTTCTGGACACTTGTATGTACTTTCAGCTTTGTAGCAGTAAGATGAGAGCAAACTGAGGAAAGTGCCCAATGAGGCTGATAGCATGGTCGGAGGAATGGGTGCCCAGCTTTAAAAAGCCAAGAAAAATGTGTGAGCCTTGTAAAATGAAGGTGGAAGGATGAGTAAGACAGTAGTTTGTGAGTATAGCTGAAGGATTAACAGCAAGATGGAAGCTAGCTGAGCTGAGGTGCAGGTTTTGGCACAACGGTAAATAGGTTTGAAATGAATGGGAATAAGTTGAGGTTGAAAATTAAATAGTTTGCAAGTATCAGAGGAGTGAGAGTCTGGGGCAATATCCCCAAGGACAGAGTGGAAGGAAGGCCACTTGTTGGGCTGGAGATGAGTCTTGAACCCTTTGAGAAGGGTGTGAACAGGACCTGGGCTCAGACTCAGGAGGATGCAGTCAGTTAGAAGTGTTAATTCTAGCAGATGCAGTACGCACACTTGGACATCGTGCATGCAGTGTGTGTGGGTGGTTGACCTTTTCCTTCTCTCAAGTGAAATCGAGTCATTAGGAATTACCTCTAAATATCTTGGCCCTATACTTCAGAGTTTGAGCTTCTTTAATCTTAGCATCCTTGGGGAGCCGCTTTACCAGTGTATCTGCCCTGGAGAGTCTGAGAACAGATGAGGAGATGGTTGGTTTTTAACATGCAGCCAGAGAGGTCTGTTGAGTGCCTGAGCAAGTGTGGAAATGAGGGGATGTATGTGCTCTTCATTAGTATTTCCAAGATGCAGGAAAGCCTCATGTCTGTTTGCTCCAGGATATCAACTTCTCTTGGTTAATGCAGCCTATTTGAATGGAAAACTCTCAGTTGTGTAAGGGCTGAGGGAAGAAATACGTTGTTGGCGTGGGAACAGTGCCATTCTCAGCCTTTGGATGGCCTCCACTTCATGTTTGTCATATGCAATTCATATCTGTAAGGAACATGTGTCACTGCTGATGTGATGTGTCATGTCATAAAAGCTCTGGTGACATTTTGTGACCTCTTAAAGTCTAACGAAAATGGTTTGCAACATATAAATGCCATCTGCCATGGCAAAGCAACTTCCCAGTTCTCTAATCACATATGCCTCTTGTGAAATGCTGCATCACCTCGAAAAAAAACGGCATATTAATGGAGGAAGCTTGTCATTTCACTCATTGCCAGATTCTTTACATAATTCATCTATTAAATTTTTTTTGCTTATTAAGAACCCTGAGGGGTGGAAGTTGCAGCAAAGCCATAATAGCTTTAGGAGTTCCGTTTCATTAGAGCTGTATTTACTTTCTGATTTTTTGGTACTCTGAATTGGAACCATTCTCCCTACAATCTTAATCTTTTGCAAATACTCATGGGGTTCACAGATGGAAGCGTGAAAAGTCTGAGCTGTCTCAGGAACATGTAACAGAACTTGGGGGGGGGGGGGGGGGGGGG
>NW_020799091.1:125159797-125213336 GCF_003259725.1 Athene cunicularia
GGGGGGTGGGGGGGGTGTAAAAAGAGGGAAGTTTTCCTCATTAACCTGTGTTTGTTCATGTAGTCTACTATGGGAACTGAGATGTGCTAATTATTTTAAATTGATTCAACTTGTTTGCCAATTTGTCACACCAGTAGCCTCAGATGTGGGATAAGGAGAGCAAACTTTGGCTTCAGTGTTTGCCGGGCTGACAGCTTATATAATGTGCAGTTTTTGAATCAGTAGGGGCAATTTTTACAGCCTGAAAAAATAAGCAAGAGTGTTTCATGCTTGGATGGGAGAGAAGAGCACTTTATCCACTTATCCTTTACTTTGTATACTGCTGTTGTTGGGTGCTCTAGCTTTTACATGCAAATAAACTTTATAAAGAGAGAGTTTATTGCAGAAAATGTGTACATATTACAGACCACATATACAACACACTCGCATTAATTTATGAGTAACAATGAGCAAAAGCTACTTCAGATGGTGCTGACGTAGAAAACTGCATCTCTACAGACTGTGGTGGAAGGCAACAGACCAACCTCCTGTCATAAACAGTTCTTTTGTGTGTTTTCCAAGAAGCGTGCAAGCATTGTCTAGCCCTCACAGCCATCAGCAAAGAAGTTAGGTCTGGTTTTATCACTGTATTACAGGCAGAGAAGGAGGTACACTGAAAAATGAAGTGACGAGACTAACAAATCTGTGTAAGCAGCAAAACAAGATACCAGAAGTGCCGACTTGCCAGCCTGTCTCATTACATCGTGCCTGCGTGTCCTGGGCAAACCCCATTCTTTCTTTTGACTCTGTTTGTACATAGCATCAGTGATATAGCAGGCTTCAGCACTGATTCTGATTGTGATTTTCAGACATAAATGTATAATTTCCCTGATATAACCTATCCTCAGGCTCCCTATTGGTAGAAAGATCTCTTCCTTTCTTCACTGGGGTAACTGAGAGATGATTCTAGATGTGTATAGGTGTCACAGAATGGATAAATTTAAAAAATCTCAGAGGGATGAAAAAAATCAAGAAGCCTGTGAGCATTACCCTGGATGTAAGTGTTGTGGGGAGGCAGCAGTATGTTCTCAGTCCAAGGGTAAGTCATTATACTGTGCTTCTCCCCTCATAGTGGACCACAGGGTGAGGTCCTACTGTACATTTACTGCCCCAAGGGTACTACTCGTGTCATGGAGCAATGAAACTGAAAAGCCTGCTGTGCAGGAATTCAGCAGGTTTTTGGTAACTGCGTTGCCATACAACCATTTCAGTTGCCTTCATGTTTGAACTTTTTTTTGGTAGATTGTGATGACATCTGTAAAAGGAGTTTATTTTTAATTGCAATTCATACAATTCTTACCTCGCCATTCTTAATTTCAATCAGTTAATATGGGGGTTAGGTGGGCTAAGTTTTTGCATTTGCTGCTCTGCAGTAATGACTGTTTTGCATGTTTTGGCCCTGAAACAGGAGGAGAACCAATCTTCTTTGCATTAATTGCAGAGTGAAAATGGTTATACTAGCAGTTACTGCAGGCTGGTTGGTGCAGTTTGAAACTACCCAAGTTTCATTGTGAAATTAGCCTGTTTGTGTGGCTTGGGAGATAACTCGTGCAAGCACCTGAAACAGATGATATTTGAACTCCTAAGAGCACATTGTATAGCTTTTTGCCATAGCCCAGTCATAGCTGACATTTAAAATGTGCAGCAAGAAAGAGGGATTGAGTTTAGAAGATATCTCAGTAGAGGTACTGCAGCCCATCTGGGCTTTTCAGAATGAGGAACTGTACCCAGCTGGGTATCACTGGATGGCATCTTTGTTGTCTGCTTAAATAATAACCAGGTGCACTGTGTGTAGGAAGGGATTGTCAGGGGGAGAAAAACTTATTTAGCATCAAGCTAAGAAAACAGCAAAGCACTGCTGTTTAAAAGGCTGTATAAAGAGCTGGACCTGTTGCTTTCCTTCCAGTGCTTAGCAACTTTTTTCATTTTAGGAACTTTCCGCTGTACTTTCTGTGAGACTGAAGTGGAAGAAGATGAATCGGCAATGCCCAAAAAGGATGCAAGGACACTCGTGGCAAGATTTAATGAGCAGATCGAGCCCATCTATGCGCTGCTTCGTGAGACGGAAGATGTTAACTTAGCCTATGAAATCCTCGAGCCAGAACCCACAGAGATTCCTGCCCTGAAGCAGAGGTGGGAACATACCTGGTCTTCTCTCACTGTGCTGCTTCCTTGTAGCACGCTCAATTACTCCATGAGACTTTCCCAAACCTTGTGCAGCCTCTGGCTGCATTGAGAACTTAGTTGTTCAGTACCAACTATGCAAACAACTGACAGATTCCCCAAGGAATGTGTGGTTTATAAGAAGATAAAGGGCCATAACAATTTTTTACTAAACAAGGTAGATGACTATTCTCTATTCAGTCTCCTGCATGTAGTTTTCTGGAGAGTGGGGTACTCAAATTATCTGCTGCTTGCTGTGCTGCAGCTGGTATGTATACTAAGCCCTTGCCCCAGTATTTAAGAAATACAAACTGCAGCCATTTGGCAAAGCCATGAAGGTGCCATCTACACTGTCTTCTTTCTCTCAAACCCTTATTTTTCACCTATTCCTTTTGATTCTACCCAACTTTTGAAACTAATCTGTCTGCATTCTACACTTTGCTTTCTAGTTTGAAGACATTACTTGTAATAAGGGTATTTTTTCTTCTAATTTTCTCCTACTTGTTACACACCTCTTCTTTTTGGGAGGAGACCATGTTATAGTCAAAAACTCTTTGAAATGTTCCTACCCATGGGAAATGACACTTTCTTTCAGAACATTCCTAGCTGTAGAAAAACAGATGATGTTTAAATAATGCAGAAGGATGTGGGGAGCTGTCAGTTTTGTCAGCTGTGGTGAAATGTGATGCACTTCTCTGTGTTTAAAAAAAATTAATTAAACACGCAGGAGGGTTGGAAAAAGTACCACAAGGGGAAGCATTCCAACAGTGCCTTGGGGTGCTTGGCTTTAGCTAATGGTAGAGCAAGCAGGATACTCCTTTGTTCTCTCAGGCTAACCTTGAGAATGAATGTTCCTAATTTATTTATGCTAGACAGTTTCTAATTAATATAATAAAAAATTATTTGTCTGTGGTGTCCTGGTTTTGGCTGGGATAGAGTTAATTTTTCTTCTTAGTAGCTAGAATAGTGTTGTGTTTTGGCTTCAGTATGGCATTTGGTTCAAGAAGAATGTTGATAATACACAGATGTTTTCAGTTGTTGCTAAGAAGTCAAGGACTTTTCAACCTCCCATGTCTTGCTAGTGTGCAGGTACACAAGAAGCCAGGAGGGAGCAAAGCCAGAGCACTGGACCCAAATTGGTCAATGAAATGTTCCATATCACATAAAGTTATGCTTAGTATATAGTGGAGGGTTGGCCAGGGATAAGTTCTTCCTCCCACCTGTACAGTTCAATATCTTAGCTATTAGGAGCAAGCATTTCCCTACTCAAGAGAAATGGTTAAAACCATTTTGGTATGGAGAACAGTGGTTAAAATATAGATATGGGAAGGCCCCTGCTTCCCGACTGATCTTTCTCTATCTACTAAGCATGATGTGATATGTTATGGAACATTTCATCGGCTAATTTGGGTCAGGTGCTCTGGCTCTGCTCCCTCCCGGCTTCTTGTGTACCTGCACACTAGCAAGACATGGAAGGTTGAAAAGTCCTTGATTTCTTAGCAACAACTGAAAACATCCGTGTATTATCAACATTCTTCTCGAACCAAATGCCATACTGAAGCCAAAACACAGCACTATTCTAGCTAGTAAGAAGGAAAATTAACTCTATCCCAGCCAAAACCAGGACATATGCATAGTCTCTTTCTAGCCAGGAAGGTAGCTAATTTTCCTTATCATTCTGATACATAAACAGAAGCAATATAGAGAGGGGAAAAGATTTTTATAAGGTCACTCAACATGACTTTGGTGATATGGGGAGTCTTTGAAGTTTTATGCTCAAGCTGAATCACTAACCTTTGCTTTAAAAACCCTTTTCTGTAGTTTGAGTAGTAGAACTGGGATAACCTTACTAAAAAGAGTAATTTCTCAGTCTTCCCCTTCTGTGCACAGGAAGTTATAACAGCAGAAGCCTGGTGCAGTCCCATGATTAAATAGCAGCACCCACTTACTTGACTCTTGAATACTTAAAAAACATTGTAAATGATTAATTACTTTGTGCAAGGAATGACAAAACAAATAGCTGGCTTTTTAAATGCTTACTTGAACACAATTTGCTTCAGCACATACAATGATTTAATTATTTATTAACTCTTATTAATTCAAAGTAGCTAATTGCATGAAAGCGCTGCTGTGAGATTTTTTTCTTTTTAAAGTGTCAAACCCTGGGTTAATCATTCCGTCTGTTTTTATGGAGCCTTGAGTGTCTGAAATAATTGACAAAACTGACATTTTGTGATTCTGAAACAAACAGAAAAGGTCGCGAAGTGCCTACATCATCTCTTTGCACTGACACAGGCAACTTCATGTGTTTTCAGGAGAGTTACAGCTCTAAGCGACCACTCTGACATTGCATAACTGTCATTCACCTGCCGTGGGAAACTGGGCAGATCCTCATTTATATCTTTCTAGGAGGTCATTAATTTTCTTAACCTTGTCAGAGCATGAATTAGCCCCACAGGTTTTGAAATAAACCTGCTTTGCCCAAGCCCTTCTCTGTGGTTTTCTAAAACAGATGGATTTTGATATCCCCTCCATTTTCATATGTCAGAATTGTATGGTTTTATCCAACAAAAATCTTCACAGAATTGGTTTTCTGTGGTCATGTTATCAAGGACCATGGGCTGGCTGTTACGAAGTTGAAGCTCTTAAGAGCAGCTAAGTGAAAAACTGCTTTATTTCAAACATGGCACAAAAAGAGTTATCCCCATTACGCAAGATCTTTTCTTAATAGTCTGGGCAGGATTGAGATGAATATTTCAAGTTATTTCCCCATTGCACAGTGTGGTTTCTCTGGGCCATACCTCGGCTATGTTGAGGATTATTTATGTCGCCTTTAAAGGCAGCTAACCACTCACTAAGGGATTTCCATCGGGTTAAAAAAAACAATGGGTCACAAAGCAAACATAGCCACATCTGGGCCACTGAGCTGCCACAGTTCCTGGTTGCAGGACGGCCATGCAAAGGCTAGACCTAGGTGGGGAAAAAGCAGATCTGCTCTGAGAGAGATATGTATTTAAGAATGCACTCCCTTCATCTGCTCTGCACTGCCCATAAGGCAACTGGCACCTCTGGCCTTTTGCTCGTGCCTGATCCGTGGTGTTTAATCCTGTACTTTGGATTGGGGTTGCTGAACAGTAGGATTTCTTCTGGCAGTAAGCAGTATTTCCCTGGTCATGCAGTCTCAAGGGGATGCTGACTCCTACCAACAGTATCGTTGAAGATGCAGTTCCACAAACAATGAAGTAAATTGAGACCCATTTGCAAAACTCACCGGGGTCCGAAAGCAGACAGCAAGTGTCTGCATGGTTCCACCTAAGTGTGGGACATTGCAGTAGATGGCTTAAAGTAATTGGTACTGTAGGTGTCTCTTAGAGTTGTTACTTTCATTTTCTAAATGTTCCTGATGTCATGGAATAAGTGCTTTGCTGCTAAATGATACTGCGTAGGAAAAAAAGTCCATTCAGGCACACTTACAGGGACCTCTGTGCAAAAGTATTATTAGGCAGTTCCTGGCACTCCTGAGTATTTAGCTGTCACGCTGCAGTCATGGGGAGGGAGAGCTTGGGGGAGAGCTGCATTGTGTATCTTGTGAAGAAAGTGGATTACATAAAATCGTCAGGGAAACGCTAGTTAGAGATTTCTATTGTGTGGGAAGCAGAGTGGTGCTTTTCACAGAACACATGCCTGTCTTGGAGAGCTGAAAGGTACCAACACTTGAAATAACACATTGGGAAGAAGGTCTCTGTGTGGTTCCTTGGGTTATATAAGCAATACATGTGCATGAGTCTTCTGCCCCAAAATTCAAGGCTGCTGTGAAGCTCTGCTAGTGGGTCTGGCTGCAGGAGAGAACCAGTGGACAGGTGCTAACATGGATGCTGTAAAGTATTTTGCTAACAGACACCAGAAAACTCACTGTTGGGAGAAACTGCAGCTGAACATGGTATTTGTTATCTGGGGAAGAAAAATTATTACTGACCTGCATATTTTCCCCTCACTGTTTACCCCTAAAATTCCAGCAGAAGTAGCTCATCAAGCAGTGGTTAAGTTTTTGCTGGATTAAAAAAATGCATATTACTCAGGTCTTTTTCCAAGTGCAACCTTATTTTAAGCTTGTGGGTTGGAGGAAGGGTTGTAGGTAGCAGTGACTGAACCATGCTCACTGACAACTTCTGTCAGCTCAGCTGTCAGCAGAGCAGGAATGCTCCAAAGTATCCTTGGTGGATTTGCTCTGGACAAGAGGAGGAGTCCAGGCAGGTCTGATACCTGTGAAAAGCCTGAGGTACCACTGGCAGTCAGATGACTGAAATTATGTGGCTGAGGGTGGGCGCAGTCTGCAGTCAATCTGTTTCTCTGAGAAGATGAAATATGATTTTGAAGTATAGGAACGGTCATGTTTGGCTTCCCCCACCCAGACAGCAGTGAGTTTCCATTCAGCTGCTTTCCCTGATTAATGCATATGTAACAGCACAGGCCAGAGAGAGTATTTTAGGCTTATTGCCATCGCTATGCAGAAAATACTCCACCTGATGTCCTCTTTCCATCAGATCCAAGCAGGAATGTTTCTTTTCTCCATCAGTCTCCTGAGCTAGAAAGGAGCCTGGAGGAAAATGTGCTGGCTGCATCTTCTCTCAGAAAGTAAAGGAGGGCTTAGGCTTTGACTGCTGTACCCTTCCCATCAGCCATCACCTTTCTCCAGCTTTTCCATGATGGAGACAGTTCTGTCTTCCCTTCTCCCACACACCATGATCACACAAAGCCCTTTGCCCAGCCCTGGTCCTCTGGTTTGAAGGTGCCCTCTGATCTCTTCTCCTTAACTCCCCAGTCTTCCTAGGAGTGTGTCTGTGGATAGTACAGATCTTCTGTGTAACACAGGAGATGTGACTTACCACAGGCCTCGTCACTCACAATTCAGCAAAGGTTTGAACTGCGCTTTTCATGGTGAGTTAACTTCTCCATGAGTCCTGTGATTAATAATTGTTCACAGGTCTGAGCATGTTGGGTCTCTGAGCCTATCATCTGACTTGTTTAGTGCTTTTTTTTAACGCAGTATGGGGTTGCTGTGAAAAGGCCAGAAAGAGACTTCTTTAAATACCAGATTACTGTTCAACTATGTTTAGCTGCTGTGAGTTTTATTTCAGGGTACTCCAGGATTTTATGTTTGTTTTTACATGACTACATCAGCAGCTGTAGTGCTGTCTCTTCTTTTCAGTGTCTGTTGCAAGAGTTGCCATGGCCACATTTAGGGTTTCCCATTAGAGACCTCCAAGTTCCCCAAACCAGCAAGCTGGTATAGAAATTCCTGGCACCATGTGTTAGAAATCAGACTTCAAGTTCTTGGGGCAAATCATGGGAGATAACTAATAATAGTTTAAGTGTTGCAATGCTGGCTGAGGAGGGGCTTGTTCTGAGTGCTCTGTTATTATCTCTTTCACTTTTATGTAGCAAGGAGCGTGCAGCTGGTGCTGGTTCGGGGACAGCAACTGGCCTTGCAAGTGGACACCATCGGGAAGCATGGACTACAAAAGGACCATCATATGAGGACTTGTATACCCAGAATGTTGTCATCAGCATGGAGGACCAGGAGGATCTTAACCGGTCTGCAACTGAAGGAAAGCCAGCCAGAGAGAGACCGATTTGGCTACGGGAGAGCACGGTGCAGGGGGCTTATGACCCTGATGAAATCAAAGATGGTAAGAAATTTCACAGAGCAGAAGTACTGCTCTACTTACATGATGCTCTTAGAGTGCTGTCAAAAATATGTTCCCCTGTGTGTGTGCAGCTGCTGTTCCCTACACTCCAGATTTTGTCTGCTCCCTTCTGCTGTGCAAAGCACCTGCGTGTAGGTAGATGTAAAAAAATCCTGGTTTATTAGCTCCAGGATTGAGATGTAGGTCAGCAAAGCTGAATTACCCACAAAATTGTTTGTGCTTCTAATTATCTGTTATGTCTTCCACCTTGAGAGTTTATTGCTTTTGGATGAAGGTCTTTCAGTCTCACTGAGAAAGCTGCCGCCCTAACAGGTCACTGCTGAAAACCAGCATTTATTAATGTTCAGTGACTCTGAAGCCTACCAAATCTACCAGCAGCACTGGTTTTGTGCTCCTAGCCACCTTCTTGCCAATTATTTTTCAAAATGTGTTTTATATGAAGAATATGTCAGGCATAAAGCTTCTGAAAGTAGAGTAGGAAGATCTGTCACCATGGCAGGTAAATCCTTATTACTTTCCATTTGTTTGTCGTTACCTTTGCTTTTATTTTCATTCCTGTTGGGGTCAGGTTGTCTATAGACAATAGGCAAGATCTTGGAACCACTAGTAGAAACATTTCATTTTGGTAAGTGTGCTATTTAAACTTACACACTAAAAATAGGAAGTAGAGACCTTCTATGATTTTTACAAGAGTGAATCAATAGATGTATTCTTCCAAGTCATTTGAGGATTACAGAATGAAACTGTTGATGCCTTAGGAAGAGAAGTTGGCTAAAGGGAACCACATATGTAAGCATAGAACCTGAAATGAGTGCAGTGCTCAGGAGAGGAGTGAAGAAAATGGATGTTAAACTGTGATTAGAAGATCTCTTAACAATCTTGTTTGCATATTAACACCTTTCAAGCATACGGATGCCAAAACTTTTTCCAAATTGATTAAAGGAAGTAAGATGATTGAAGCAACCTCCTCTTGCAGTCTGTAGCAATGTTGTTACTCACCAGCCGTGGTGTGTTTTCACCCCATTCTTCTGCTAGACATTCAGCTCGCCTGTAGTTTTAAACTGGCTCCTTGAGTTGACTTTTGGTGTACACAGCATAAATGTTTTTGAGATGCCACTGAAGGACATGGAAGAGGAGTACACGTCCTTACAGCATGATGGCCTCACTACTTAACCTCCACCACTGCTGGAGATCGAAGAGGGGACTTGTGGAAATAGCCTGAAATTGCTGCTGCAGCACGTTTCTGTAGCTCTTGGATGACATAGATAGGGAGAAAGGAAACTTGGGACGGTTGGCAGAAAAGAATCGCTGCTTGGATCTGAAAGGAACAGTTCTCACAACCAAGAGGCAGCCCCACTCCTGGCTTTATGGCTCAGACTTTGAGGAGTTACCCCAGGCTGTGGTTGTTTCACAGCTCTCAATGTGATGAGAGCTACGATATTATCTCACAGAGATGCTCTCCAACAGCCTCTTATTCTCTACAGTCACAAGCAACAGGCTGAGCACAAGACCTTCATTCTTCCTTTCTTTCAAGAATGTTGCCAATGCATTAATAATAGTAGTTGCAGCCATCATCCATTACTACAGCTTCATTTACAATAAAAACACGAGTCCCATGAAGTTAGGGGTGGGTCTTTTGGCCTTTATTTTACCACAGGAAAGGAGTGACCACAAACTCCCCTGGCTTTTAGTGCTAAGTGCAGAACTTACCATTTCTCAGTGATTTTTTTTCATCTCCAGTTGAAAAAACTAAGCAGTGAATTTTTGACCCTGGGGGAAAGGCTTGGGTGCCAGCTGCCTGGATGTGGTGCTGAAACCATGAGGATCCAGGTCTTGGAGAAGCAGGCAAGTGGCGTTAATGTATGAAGGCAGAATACTGTCACCTCAGCTCCAGCAATCGTTCATGGGCAGCGACTTTAGGTGCAGGAAAGAAAGTTTGCCACGGGGAGTCTGTCCTACTTTTGAGGCCTTGTTTTTACATAACGTTCTCTGTATTTGATTTTTTGTTCTGGGTTTTTTTCTTTTTTTTTTTCCATACTGCCTGTAGGTTTACTGGTGCTGGGGGAACTCATGGGCCTCTCATTTAAAGTAGGATTAGGGGATGTTTTCTGAAGAATGAAACTTTTTGAACAGAATTCTACCATTTGAATCTGTGAACTGTAGACACCCTGCCTCCCCAAGCCATGTCAAACTCTCCCAGCTATTATACAGCTAAGCTTACTGAAAGAGGAGCACAGGCCATGTGTCTTCAGCTAGGAAGTTGCAGTCCCCTTCAAATAAGAGGTGCAGGTAGGGAGCCAGAGAGACCGCCTGGGCTGCGTTTCAGCTTGGAGAGCCGGAGCTGTTTTAACACAGCCTTCCACACTGTGCTGCGCAGCTTGGCTGCAGGCTGGAAGCTGCATCTGCTTGGTGAGAGAGATCCTGCTCAATGCCACCACCACGTTCCTGTAATGAGCTTTTCCTCTTCCTGCCTCATAGGTGCACTTCCGAGCTTACCAGACATAGCTGCTTTGAATGTTGTTTTATAACACATGGTTTCTGTGTACTGCCTGGATTCATCTGCCTCTCTGTCTTAATCCTTATAGGTGGGGAGCTTGGCAGGGCAAGGCCTGGTTTTAGGTCTGTATTTATGGTCTGTGTCCCATGGTCTTGGTCATCACCGCAAGTCCTCCAGGCTGTGGTCATAGCACCTGGAAAAAAAAGGGACAAAAAGGAAGCAGCCTGTGCTTGTTCACCTCTGAAACAGCACCAAGATACTTGCTGTATCTCTGATGAGTGGCATCATTTGGAGTTTAGTCACAGGGTATCTGTATCTCGTGGTTTGAGCTCAGAAAGTGACTGCACACCATGCAGCTCTTCACTCACTCCTTCTGCCCCAGCGCTGGGAAGGAGAAGAATGCATCAAAAAGCTCAGGAATGGAGATAAGGACAGAGAGGGGTCACTCACCCCTTAAAATCACAGGCAAAAGACAGGCACATTAGGGGAGGAAAAGAAAGACATCACTTTCATTCAAAACACTAACAATGATGACACTTAGCAGACAGAATGGGACAGTGAGGAGCATTACCAAATCTTAAAGCACTTCCCCCCAACTCTCCCCCTTCTTCCCAGGCCCACCTTTGTTTCTGATGTTTCTGCCTTCCTCCCCCAGCGGTGCAGGGGCAGGGGATGAGGGGTGCAGTCAGTCCTGCTGCTTCTTCCTCCAAGGAGGGGGCAGCACTCTTCTGCATCCGCCCCTGCCCCGCGGGATGTCCCTCCCACAGCAGACAGCCCTCCACAGACTCTCTGAGTCCTCCTTACAGGATGCATCTTCTCAAGATACTCTGGCGTGGATCACCTCTGTGTGTTGCTCCTCCCAGCACCAAACTACAACAGTGTGGGCTGCTTCTTCCCACAGGGTCCTGGGGTCCCCCACATGTGAGTCTCTGCTCCTCCAGTGACCTCCATGGGTGGCAGGGGGGTCCCTGCCATCTCACCACTGGATACAGGGGGCTGCATGCTCTGGTGCACCTTCCGCCTTCCTCCTCCTTCCTTCCACTGAACTCGGTGCTCGCACAGGTGCCCTTCTCGTAACTCCTCCTCACCAGTTCCAACCCCCTCTCAGATCCCCCTTCTTAAATATGTTATCACAGAGGCGCAGCCACAATCGCTAACTGGCTTGGCCTTGGCCAGCAGGTCTGACTTGAAGCCAGGGGAGCTTCTAGAAGCTTTTCACAGGGGCCACTACTGTAGCCCCCTCCCTTGCCACCAAAACCCCCACCACATGCACAAACCCAGCACAGTATCTCAGAGAAGTGTCATCATCGGGTGCATAGTCTGGGTATCTGGAAGCCCAGATTTAGGTCCCAGGGACTGCTTTCTGCTCTACAGTGAGGCAAGTGCATCAGCCCAGCTGAGGGACACCTCCCTGAGGGGGATGTTTTCCAAGTACCCACCCATCATGTGTTCGTTGCCTTCTCTTGCAGTGTTCTCCTGGCCAGAGCTCTCAGCTGGGAGCCTCAGTGGCTCCAGGGCTCCCAGCTCACAGGAGATCTCAGAATCACAGAATCATCTCGGTTGGAAAAGACCTTGAAGGTCCTCCAGTCCAACCATGAACCTCACCCTGACCGTTCTCAACTCCACCAGATCCCTCAGCGCTGGGTCAACCCGACTCTTAAATGTCAATACTTGCTCTGCAAAAAACCCCGTAACTATCTTGTAAGGGAGAGAGGGAGGTGACATGGAGAAAGGGTGTGACTTGGCCAAGCGTGCTCAGCAGCACTAATGAATACAGGTGCAGAAAGCCTTCAGGGCCATCACCCAAATCTCTGTGAGGAAACACTAACTCCCTTCTGTCTGTCTGCAGGGGGCCGGGATCTGGATGCCTTCCAGGAGCGTGAGGAGGGCCGGGCAGCTCTGGATGATAACGAGGAGGTGATGCGTGCCCTGCTTATCCACGAGAAGAAGACACCTTCTGCTTCAACAGTCACCGTCGGAGGTGCTGCTCCTCTCTCCGGTGCCAATGCTAGTGACTCTGAGAGCGAGACGAGCGAGTCGGAGGAGGAATCTCCTCCCCGCCCTCCCGCCACAGCCACCACAACATACGGGCTGGAGGATGAGGAGGAGGATGAAGAGTTTGAGGTGGTGGCAGAAGACCCCACTGTCACGGTGGCTGGGCGTCCACACTCCTACAGCCAAGTGAGCCAACGCCCTGAGCTGGTGGCCCAGATGACGCCAGAGGAAAAAGAGGTTTACATAGCCATGGGGCAACGCATGTTTGAGGACATGTTTGATTAACTGCTCCCTGCCATGATGGTTTTTAAAAAGTGACTTTTTAAGACAGAGACTCCCTAGTAAAACAGAAGACTGAAGCGCATCTTTCCTCTCCTGTGTGTGGGGACACTGGGGCTCAGGACTGCTAATCTCAGGCCTCTTGCTCACCAGAGCAGGGGCGCTGGAAGGCTGCATGTGCCAAAACAGGGAGGGGAGGACAAGTCTCAGAAATGGGGTTGCTTTCAAGGTAAAAATCTGCTTCAGGGTGCCCCACGCAGGCACAGCTTTAACGTTCTCCCAGGCCCCAGCAGCTGCCTCCCCCCGATTGTTTTGAGTTGATCTTTGTTTCAGATCCTACAGATCCCAGTGAAGTCCACACCCACACCCTCAGAGGACTTAAAGGCTCTGCAGTCTGATCAGAGTGCTCCACAGAGGAGGGCATAAGTAACATCAGAGCTGCCTGTGCTCAGTGAGGGGAGAGGGAAACACTTGTCTGCTGGTGGCAGACTCGGGCAGGGCTTGTAGCTGACCACCTGCCAGCAGCCACTGGCCACCCCAGTAGCTTTTTCTATGCAGGCCTGTAGGCGGCAACTTTTTCTTGCTCCCATTTGCTCCTTACTTGGTCTCAGCACCTCAAGGTCAGGTGTAACTTGAAACACACAGAATAAAAGCCTTGGCAAGCACACACAGTCCCTCTTAGTCCACGTAATGAAAGCCCTCCCTAGATCTGAGCTGTCAGAGCACTCCGATTTATCAGGAGATACCTTCATTTTCCAGTATTGCTGCTTGTTACTGCTGCCTGGCCCTGTCCAAGCCCCAGTGTTGCAGACTGTTGGTAGTGGGCAGGGCCACAGCCAGGCAGTGCCAGACAAATAGCATAGGTAGTTTTATTTACAGTCAGACCAGGGCTGTATCATTTGAAGAGGAGTTATGCAATTTTGAATTCTGCTTGGGCACACACTTTTACCATAGAAAAACATTTATCAGTGCCTAAAGAGCAATATGATATTTTTAATGCTTTTCTCTTTCAATTGAAGATGTTGTTTTTTAAAATTGTTGCGTTTTCCTATCCAGTACTACAATAAAACAAAATGAGAAAAGAATTTTGTGTTCCAGAGGGTAGGGGTGGTATTATGTGCTGTTCCGTTTACATGGGCAGCATGAATTTGCTGTTCACTGAGACTGTAAATCTGTTTTATACTAACTATGCTTTCTATATTCTGCTAACCTTGTAATGCCTCCTTTGTGGTTTTGTTTTCAGCTTCTTGATATTTTAAATCCCCTCTTTTTTTAAACAGTGTTTTAAATTTGCTTTTAAGTCAATTTGAAGAGGAATAAATAAACAGAAACTTCTCCCCTTTGTCTTCTTTCAATTTGTTATGTGCCTAGTTGGGAATGTTGTTTGCTTACCATTTTGATTTACTCGATTCAAGAAAAAAAAACAATTTGAGGCTCTCCTTTGAGGGAAGGACTATTTGAAATCCCACTGCACACTGTTTCTCCTTACCAAAGCTTCCTTAAATGCCTCCTGGAACCTCCTGCACTACCAGGAAGGATGTTTCATTACACTGGTGCTGTGGGAGGCCTTTTTTGATTTTTGCACTTCAATTCCTTTCCTCATTCCTCGAGGGAAATGTAGGCTGATGGTGGAGGTCTCACAGACATCATATTGCTAGTTAAAATGGTACTCTTGTGGAGACAGACTTCCAAGATCTGGTATCAAGCTTCTAGATATCAAGCCACAGAGCTGGTAAGTCAGACTCAATCATCAGCTGACAGAAAAAAAAGTGCATACCAATTCTGTCTAGATTTAGTCTCACTGAATTCAAGGTTAACACTTCAGAAAAGCAGGTAGATTTACAAAGAGTCGAAGATGGAAACTGAGAACTAATCCTGAATACAGAACAACTACTCATACCGAGTGTTTAGTCTGCAGAATCACAGAATCGTCTAGGTTGGAAAAGACCTTGAAGATCATCCAGTCAAACCATTAACCTCACACTGACCATTCCCAACTCCACCAGATCCCTCAGCACTGGGTCAACCCGACTCTTCAACCCCTCCAGGGATGGGGACTCCCCCCCTGCCCTCGGCAGCCCATTCCAACACCCAACAACCCCTTCTGCAAAGAAATACTTCCTAAGAGCCAGTCTAAACCTTCCCTGGCCCAATTTGAGGCCATTCTTTCTTCTCCTATCACTTGTTCCTTGGTTCAAGAGACTCATCCCCCCTCTCTGCACCCTCCTTTCAGGCAGCTGTAGAGGGCCATGAGGTCTCCCCTCAGCCTCCTCTTCTCCAGACTAAACCCCCCCAGTTCCCTCAGCCGCTCCCCATCAGACCTGTGCTCCAGACCCTGCACCAGCTCCGTTGCCCTTCTCTGGACACGCTCGAGACATTCAGTGGCCTTTTTGGAGTGAGGGGCCCAAAACTGAACACAGGAATCGAGGGGCGGCCTCACCAGTGCTGAGTACAGGGGTCAGATCCCTTCCCTGTCCCTGCTGGCCACGCTAGTGCTGATAAAAACTAAGTTTATTAAAGCTTAAGTGAAAAAATACAGGGGTTTACTGTAAGAGCACTGATACTACATCTATATCCAGCATAATAATCTATAAAGTAGTGGGTTTCCTTAAACACATTTAATTATGGTTTGCATGTTGGTTGTCAGTTTTATCACTTGGCAAGGCCTGTCCTGCAGATGAGAGAGTTGCTGTGTTGGTTTGTAGGCTATGCTGTCCATCCCTCACCACCACATGCAGCCCTCGGGAGGACTGGCGAGGTCAGGATACACGAGCAGATGCTGTGATTGTTTCCTGCCCTCTCTAACAGCTTCTGGCTCTTGGAAAGGATGGCTGCTCTGCTCCTCCAGCCAGTTAGGGCTGTTGTCGAAGGACAAATATACGCAGCAACTGCCCTGTCATTACAAGTGCTGCTTGAATGAACAGGAGCACAGTTGAAAGTGCCTTTTTTTCTTTTTTTCTTTTTTTTGCAATTGAAGCAGGGCTCTGCACGCATGCCAGGAGAGGAAGAATGACTGCTGCTGCAACAAAGCCAGCCACCACCAGCAGGTTGGTGCTAACGCAAGGGATGAAGCCATCAGTTTTGAGGAAGGCCCCAGCCATTTCCTCTGGCTGCTGAACCCCATGTGCTGCATTAAGACCAACCCAGTAACACCGTGAGTGCTCAAGCGCTGAAGCCTTCCTGGGCAAATGTTCTGTCTAACCCTATTCAAACCAGTTTCTGTGTCTGCTTTCAGCCTGAAGTGCGTTTTATGTGATGAGTGCACTTGAGGCCAGGGCATTGCAGCTCAGGCTGGAAAGAAAAATGCAGTTCTCAAGCTGCTCGTGTTCCCCTCCCCAAAGGTCAGAGGTGCTGGGTGCCTCTCCCAGCTGGGCAAGAGCTGCCTCTGTCCCTGCTCCCACTGCAGGTCAGGGAAACTGTGTTAGAGTGATGGTGTCCTCCCTGGCCCAGCACAGAACAGGCCAGGGAAGATCAGTAAAGCTGCTGATGGGGGGGAAGATCACCATCAATGCTGGAAAACAGGAATCACAGAATAATCTCAGTTGGAAAAGAACTTGAAGATCCTCCAGTCCAACCATTAACCTCACACTGACCATTCCCAACTCCACCAGATCCCTCAGCACTGGGTCAACCCGACTCTTCAACCCCTCCAGGGATGGGGACTCCCCCCCTGCCCTGGGCAGCCCATTCCAACGCCCAACAACCCCTTCTGCAAAGAAATACTTCCTGAGAGCCAGTCTGACCCTGCCCTGGCGCAGCTTGAGGCCATTCCCTCTTGTCCTATGGTTTGTTCCTTGGCTCAAGAGACTCATCCCCCCTCTCTGCACCCTCGTTTCAGGGAGCTGTAGAGGGCCATGAGGTCTCCCCTCAGTCTCCTCCAGACTAAACTCCCCCAGTTCCCTCAGCCGCTCCCCATCAGACCTGTGCTCCAGACCCTGCACCAGCTCCGTTGCCCTTCTCTGGACACGCTCGAGACATTCAGTGGCCTTTTTGGAGTGAGGGGCCCAAAACTGAACACAGGAATCGAGGGGCGGCCTCACCAGTGCTGAGTACAGGGGTCAGATCCCTTCCCTGTCCCTGCTGGCCACGCTAGTGCTGATAAAAACTAAGTTTATTAAAGCTTAAGTGAAAAAATACAGGGGTTTACTGTAAGAGCACTGATACTACATCTATATCCAGCATAATAATCTATAAAGTAGTGGGTTTCCTTAAACACATTTAATTATGGTTTGCATGTTGGTTGTCAGTTTTATCACTTGGCAAGGCCTGTCCTGCAGATGAGAGAGTTGCTGTGTTGGTTTGTAGGCTATGCTGTCCATCCCTCACCACCACATGCAGCCCTCGGGAGGACTGGCGAGGTCAGGATACACGAGCAGATGCTGTGATTGTTTCCTGCCCTCTCTAACAGCTTCTGGCTCTTGGAAAGGATGGCTGCTCTGCTCCTCCAGCCAGTTAGGGCTGTTGTCGAAGGACAAATATACGCAGCAACTGCCCTGTCATTACAAGTGCTGCTTGAATGAACAGGAGCACAGTTGAAAGTGCCTTTTTTTCTTTTTTTCTTTTTTTTTGCAATTGAAGCAGGGCTCTGCACGCATGCCAGGAGAGGAAGAATGACTGCTGCTGCAACAAAGCCAGCCACCACCAGCAGGTTGGTGCTAACGCAAGGGATGAAGCCATCAGTTTTGAGGAAGGCCCCAGCCATTTCCTCTGGCTGCTGAACCCCATGTGCTGCATTAAGACCAACCCAGTAACACAGTGAGTGCTCAAGCGCTGAAGCCTTCCTGGGCAAATGTTCTGTCTAACCCTATTCAAACCAGTTTCTGTGTCTGCTTTCAGCCTGAAGTGCGTTTTATGTGATGAGTGCACTTGAGGCCAGGGCATTGCAGCTCAGGCTGGAAAGAAAAACGCAGTTCTCGAGCTGCTCGTGTTCCCCTCCCCAAAGGTCAGAGGTGCTGGGTGCCTCTCCCAGCTGGGCAAGAGCTGCCTCTGTCCCTGCTCCCACTGCAGGTCAGGGAAACTGTGTTAGAGTGATGGTGTCCTCCCTGGCCCAGCACAGAACAGGCCAGGGAAGATCAGTAAAGCTGCTGATGGGGGGGAAGATCACCATCAATGCTGGAAAACAGGAATCACAGAATAATCTCAGTTGGAAAAGAACTTGAAGATCCTCCAGTCCAACCATTAACCTCACACTGACCATTCCCAACTCCACCAGATCCCTCAGCACTGGGTCAACCCGACTCTTCAACCCCTCCAGGGATGGGGACTCCCCCCCTGCCCTGGGCAGCCCATTCCAACGCCCAACAACCCCTTCTGCAAAGAAATACTTCCTGAGAGCCAGTCTGACCCTGCCCTGGCGCAGCTTGAGGCCATTCCCTCTTGTCCTATGGTTTGTTCCTTGGCTCAAGAGACTCATCCCCCCTCTCTGCACCCTCCTTTCAGGGAGCTGTAGAGGGCCATGAGGTCTCCCCTCAGCCTCCTCTTCTCCAGACTAAACCCCCCCAGTTCCCTCAGCCGCTCCCCATCAGACCTGTGCTCCAGACCCTGCACCAGCTCCGTTGCCCTTCTCTGGACACACTCGATTCATTCAATGGCCTTTTTGGAGTGAGGGGCCCAAAAATGAACCCAGACATTGAGGGGCAGCCTCACCAGTGCCGAGTACAGGGGTCAGATCCCTTCCCTGTCCCTGCTGGCCACGCTATTGCTGACACAATCCAGGATGCCATTGGCCTTCTTGGCCCCCTGGGCACACTGCTGGCTCCTGTTCAGCCGGCTGTCAATCACCCCCCCAGGTCCCTCTCTGACTGACAATGGAATGTTTTAATCTTTTCTACTAAGCTCTCAAAAATTGGCTTCCTCCATCCAATTCTCCTTTTCCTGTGCTGCTGCCTCCTTCAAACAGACTCAGATTAAACACTGTTCCTCTGTGAGGGTCAAGGGATAAGAAGATCCCCTGGAGGAAGGGCAGAAAAACAGCATCACCTCCTCCCCGACATGAAAGGAGCCCTTCCTCGGTGATGCCTGCAGCGCCAGGGCGTGCTGCGGAGAAGTTTGACAGGGCCTGGGAGGGGGGAAGCAGCCAGCTGTGCTTGGGTCTCCCGCCGTGCCCCCGTAGGAGGAGAGAGAAAATTGTCTCAGGAATCAAATGCAAGACGAAGCCTTCATGGAAATGGAAAGTTTATGAGGAGGTGGAAGGCCTTGTCAGCAGCAGGGCAAGCCAGCGGGCTGCCCGGTGTTCTCTCCTGGGCAGGTTGCAGAGGAGAAGCAGCAGCAGCAGCCCTATTTCTCTGCTCTGGTATGTTTTGGTGTAAGCAAATGGGGCTGTGGGTTTGGTCCCTTGGAGGAGGGAGGTGTCACGCAGTGCTGCAAAAAATTGCTCTGGGCTGTTCTAGGGCTGGTATCACCTAATCCCCCTGGAAACCGTGTTCCTGGCTTGTTCACAGGAGGCTTTGGGTCATTGATCTAAGCACAGACAGCCAAGGATCCCTAAGCATCACAGTATACACCAGTTTGAAATGTATTGACTGTGAGACAACACAGCCTCTTCTCCAGGAGTGGGGGAGCTGGGGCTGAAGAGTAGCTTCTGTCTGCTGAGCTGCTTCCAGAATGATGATCAATATTTATAAAGTCCAAGGAGATCATCACTCATACAGTCCTGACAGGAGGCGTAGCCAGATGCTTGAAGCTGTTTAAGAGGTGATTGCAGAGAGTCATGGAGAGGCCACTGCCTAAAAGGAGTGGCAGACCAAAGCTTGGGGAGTGATGTCTGATTGCTTGGTGCTCCTAGAAAGCTGCCTGCCTGCCTGCCTGCCTGCTCCTTCCTAGCAGAGAGCAGAGCACCGGCAGCGCCAGGCTGTCGGAGACTACAGTCCTGTCACTCTCTGTGGCAGAGCTATTTTCTCTCTCTTTCAAAGTTATCCAGGGAAATCTGGGCTTTTGCTTGTTTGGGATACCTAAATAAACTGCCAGAAAGTGGTTTCTTATTTACCATCATTAATTAGATTGAGAGAGAATGAACCTAATTTATATTTAAACAAAAATCAGATTCTGGAAGCATCTGCTGTATCATTAAAAAACATTCAGGACAGCACATATTTGTGCTTCCATCCTGGAAGCAGCAGACAGAGAGTCTCTGAACAAGGTACTTTAAATATAATAGGTATTTTTGCTTAAAATATGTTTCTGACCTAAATATAATTTCATTTCCATCCCTTTGAACAGTTTGATGCTAATGAACCAGCCAGGGATGGCAGAGAGGAGGCTGAGCCAGCCGCATTGGAAGCGGCTCGGCTCCACTGCAGTGCGTTAGAGACCCTGCGTGCGCTTCACCCTGGCTGCACACAGCGCCAAATGCGCAAATCCTGCTGAGAGCTGCCCACAGCAGCAGGAGGAAACCTTGGGCTGCTCAGCCAGAGAAACGGGCGGGGATCCAGCCTGAAAATTAAGGCTGATCAAATATTGTTCCACAAGCATTAATTCCCACATACAAAAAAAAAAAAAAAAAAAAAAAAAAAAAAAAAAAGTACGTCTGGCAAGGAGGAAAAATCACATTTCATACAGATGTGATTAAAGCCCTGACATATTGCTTCTGCTTATTTTTTGCCTGGAATCCATATTGCCAGCCTCTGCCATCCCATTACTTGCTGGAAGAAGGAGGGTGAGCAGTGGTAATTTTGCAGTGAGCTAAAATTGTGTGTAGAGCTGAGAAGCCTGGATCAGTTCCAGCTGGTAAAGTGATCATCCTAGTCTCAAATATTTTTTCCTGCACTTCTGACAATGGAAATTTGCCTGATCCAGTGCCAAATTTGCCAGGCACTGTTAGCAGAGTCCACAGTTTTTTCTATGTCCTCTTAACAGACATTATGGGTATGCCAAAAAATATTTAATGGTTGCTACCAGCTGACCTGGGCAAGCTTAGGTTGCAGTGTCTGTCCCATATGGGGCAATGACAGGTTGGGCCATTTTGGTCAGTTAATCCATACCTCTTCTTAGCAAAGGTGCTGGTTGTTCTTCTCCCAGTCAGTGCTGATGGCCTCTGATAAACACAAGACCTCTGCAATCACACCCAGGCCTCAATTTAAAACACAGTTTCAGTCCTTTCTCCAACATCCCCAGCACCAAGCAGCTCTGGCTCGTGCCACAGCCACCACGTGGCAATGTCACGCTGAGGTCCACCATGCAGGGCTTGGCCATGGCTGCCTCGGGCTGTACCACGGTCACCAGAGAGGTTTAATGAACGGCAGGTCTCTGCTTTCTCCAGCCTTGAGGCCTTGGCTGGGCTCTGGGGCAATGGTACTAGGCACCCTAATTTCCTCCAGTGGGGAGGGAACTGCCATCAGCCCCAGGCTGGCCACTCCCTTACACACAATCTTTGCTGCTTGAACTAGATATGATTTGGTAGGACTGAATTTGATCTTTTGTTCTTTTTGTCCCTTGGGAATGTTTTGATTTGCTGAATTTCTCATGTTTCCCTGCTGTTCCTAACAAAAAAAAAAAAACAACAAAACCACCATCTTTTTTTAATGCAAATAAGGCTGTAAAATCTTTTTAGGGAGATGTATCTGCTCTCCCTGTGCTGTCACCACAATTATTCTTCCTTTGCCATGCAATGCTTTCTTCCAAGAAGAAGTGCTTTCAGCATCTCTCAGCCTTTCTGGTGATGTCAGGAGATGAAAACTATCCCCATTACAACAGGGGAGAGTAGAGGGAAATGGGGTTAGAGGAAAATATGGCCTTTAGACAATGATGCATCTTGAGAGATGTTTCGGGAGTTGGCTCATGGTGCATTTATCCTGGTACATTCCCTTGCCTCAGAGCCCATTAGGAAGGATAATATTCTCCAAGTGTGCCAATATCTTGGAAGTTATACAAAGGCATCAGGAAGGTCCCAAGTTAGCCATTGACTTCAGCAGGAGCCTGCAGGTCCGTTTGGATGATATGACTCCTACTTTCACCATGCTGGAAAGTTTGGTGCAAGAATACCTCACAGCAATGAGCTGCTAAAATGAGTTCAGTGTCACATTAGAAAGTACTTTTTTCTTTGACTGTTTCATCTGAGTGTGCTGTTACATCTGTGTGTGAGAAACAAGCGCATAAAGTCATGTAGGGTCTGCCCCAACCTCCTGAGACATGTCTCCCTTTGTGAATGTTACCACATGAGGAATTTTGTATGGTTTAGATAGGAGCTACTGCCAAGAGCAGCAAATAATAGTTGAAGTTTCTGTTCTAATGACAGTGACGTCATTGCAGCCTGTCTGAAGTATGGAATAAAAGAGCTTATCTCCACAGATGGCAGACATGGATTCTTCCAGTTGGACAGGTATCAAAACGCCACAGTTTCAGCCCTTTCAGTGTTGTTCATTTGGTTTTTTAACTCTTTGCACTTTTTGCTTCTCATGCAGCAGGCACTAGCATCTTTAGTGCACCAATGGACCAGGTGCTAAAGACCCCTGGCTCAGCACGGTACTAATGAACTCCTCAGGGGATTGCTAATTCCCATGCTAATGGAGTCTGCCCCTGCGAAAGTGTGAGTCAAGCCATTAGAAATACCTAAACCAAGCCAAATGAATACTGTGTGCCGAAGCACATTTGTTCAGGTCATTGAAACCAATGAACAGGCAGTTCAGGGAGCTGGGGAGACCTCCTGGCCCTCTACAGCTCCCTGAAAGGAGGGTGCAGAGAGGGGGGATGAGTCACTTGAGCCAAGGAACAAACCATAGGACAAGAGGGAATGGCCTCAAGCTGCGCCAGGGCAGGGTCAGACTGGCTCTTAGGAAGTATTTCTTTGCAGAAGGGGTTGTTGGGCGTTGGAATGGGCTGCCCAGGGCAGGGGGGGAGTCCCCATCCCTGGAGGGGTTAAAGAGTCGGGTTGACCCAGCGCTGAGGGATCTGGTGGAGTTGGGAACGGTCAGGGTGAGGTTAATGGTTGGACTGGAGGAGCTTCAAGGGCTTTTTCAGTCTAGATGATACTGTGATTCTGTAGACAGGAGATGAACGGCTCCCTGTTTGCAGAAAGTGTCTAGTGCACTTCAAGTCCGCAGTGCATGTAAAAACTTCTTCATGTCTAACTCAGTAATGAGAGCATCAACACTGGAAATACACCTGGAAAGGAAATAAATCATGCATTACTAAGGTTTTATTTATAAAGTTTGTTGAGTAGAAGGGGGCTGTGAACCAGAACCTTTCTCTGTCCCATATGAAACACCCTTTGGCACCTGGGGATGTAACAATAACGCAGAAATGGGAGCCACTCTGACCTCATGGCTGCCGATGGATTGCTCCAAAAGGGAAATCCAGCATTTTTTAGAGCTAGAAGGAGCCAAATGCTCAGTGAGACCCGTGCAGTCTGTGCCATAGCAGTGACAGCTGCAGAAGCACAGAGAGAGTTGTTGTGATTCAGATACTCATTCTCGTCCTCTCTGGTTTTTATAGGAGCCACAGCCGCGCTGCAGGATTCATGGAACACATTAGTGGAAAAAACTATACACGGAGCTCAGTCCTCTGCAGATGGTTACTCTAATTTCTTGCTGGCCTGTCCACTTCCCCTCCCTTCCCCCAGGCCTCCCCTTGTATTTTGAAAAGGGAAAATATGAAAAAAATTGATTTGTCCTTTAAACTAGGAGAACAAAACAGATGATACCCAAGCCTATAGCTTAATGGCAAGAAATCAAGGAGAACAGGTGGTTTCAGGTGGCTCTCAGTCCATCTCGCTGATAACTTTTCCTCACACCAAGGGCTGTAATGATGCAAAATCACAGAATCACAGAATGGCTGTGGTTGGGAGGGACCTCTGGAGGTCACCTGGTCCAAACCCCCTGCTCAAGTAGGGCCACCTTGAGCAGGCTGCACCCAGGACCATGTCCAGATGGCTTTTGAATATCTCCAAGGAGGGAGACTCCCGGGGCAACCTATGCCAGTGCTCTGTCACCCTCACAGTAAAAAAGCATTTCTTGATGTTCAGACCGAGCCTTTTGTGTTCCAATTTGTGCCCATTGCCTCTTTTCCTGCCACTGAGGACAGTCTGGCTCCATCCTCTTCACGCTCTCCCTTCAGGTGTTTATATACATTAATAAGATACCCCTCTTGAGCCTTCTCTGCTCCAGGCTGAACAGTCTCATCTCTTTCCACCTCTCCTAAGATGAGAGATGCCTCAGTCCCTTCATCATCTTTGTAGCTATTCGTTGGACTCTCTCCAGTATGTCCATGTCTCTTGTACTGGGGAGCCCAGAACTGGACACAGGACTCCAAGTGTGGCTTCCCCAGTGCTGAATAATGGGGAAAGATCACCTCACTTGACCTACTGGCAATACTTTACCTAACACAGCACAGTACACCATTAGCCTTCCTTGCCACAGGGGCATATTGCTGGCTTATGTTCAACTTGGTGTCCACCAGGACCCCTCAGATCCTTTTCTGCCAAGCTGCTTCCCAGCTGGGTGGCTGCCAGCATATATTGGTGCACTGAGTTGCTCTTCCTCCGAGTGCAGGACTTTGCTCTTACCCTTGTTGAACTGCATGTGTCAGCCCATTTCTCCAGCTTCTTGAGGCCCCACTGGATGGCAGCATGACCATCTGGCGTATCAGCCACCCCTCCCAGTTCGGTGTCATCAGCAAACATGCTGAAGACACACTCTGCCTCATCATCCAGATCATTAATGAGATGTTCAACGGGTTTGGACCCAGTATTGGCCCCCTGGGTTACAGCACTAGTTACTGGCCTCCTACTACACTCTGTGGTGCTGATAACCATGCTCTGGGCCTGACCCTTCAGCTCCTTTTCAGTTCATCTCACTGTCTGCTCATCCAGCCTGTATTTCATCAGCTTCTCTGTGAGGATCTTATAGGAGAAAGTGTCAAAGCCCTTCCTGAAGGCCAGGTAGACAATATCCAATGTCGTCCCCTCACCTACCAGGCCAGTCCCTTTTTCACAGAAGGTTATCAGGTTGGTCCAGCATGGCTTCCCCTTGGTGAATCCATGCTGGCTACTTCTGATGATACAGACATCTTCTCGGAGGTATGGATGCTTGGAGCAAGGGTTTTTCTCCCAGCTCTGCTCCCTTAACCGCCCAGCAGCGCTGCTTGTGAAGCTCCCCTCTCTATGACAAGTGGTGCATCTTATTCTGAAGCAGTCACAGGAGAGTGAGCTATATTCCTAGAGCTGAGGGCAGGTCTCTCCTCTTCAACTCATCCCAAGGGGACAGGGCAGGGGGCGACCCATGCACATTTACAAGGCAGTTCACAACCGCCCATGGAAGTGGAGAGGAAAGTGGAGAAGTATCAGGAGAGCAATAAACAGGGCACTTATCTCCTCCTTAATCACAGCCCAGCCTTCAGAAGGTCTGCAGGGAGAGCTAATGGATTAAATACAGGTATTAAATGAAATCTTGGAAACGTTTTCCTCACCTGGCAGGACCAAGAAGCCGAGGATACGAGGGAGCACTCCCAGCATGTCTGGGCTGTAAGAGGCAGCCAAGAGAGCAAGGGCTGTGGTCACTTGTAGCCAGCTGTGGGATTTAATAACCTGAGTTTGCCCTGTTGGTGCCAAGGCCAGTCCTGAAATTTCCTGAGTATGTCCTTCAGCAATCCCAGATGGACCTAAGAGGGTGCTCCTTCTCAAGTTACTTTTAGCAGGAGGAGGTTGGTCTGTGTTTTATTTCACTATGGGTACTTGCTGCAGTGTTTGACCATCTGCATGGCTGGTCCCCACACATGATGCACATGAGCAAAGAGCTGCAGCTCTTTTGCAGCCAAAGACTACAACAACGTCCTAAGAGATGCCTTGATCAGTTACTGATATGACCTGCGCAAAATCTTGCAAGTGTGTCCTTAAAATGCTTGTTCAAGTCTCTAGGTCCCATTTCATCAGAAGGAAGGCTCCAAAATGTGTGGCTGAAGATGAGGGGTGATGTCTGTCCTGGTGTGGCTGAGTGCAAATGGGAGCTCGCCAGGAAGGTTTCCATGCGTAAAAGCTCTGTTCACAACTGGGAAGTGGAGGTGGAACAATGTATTATTAATCATATACCCTAGTGCATTGGGTTTTAAGCTTTTCTCCTCCTTCCTCTCCTGGGGACTCCTCCTTAAAAACATTAGGAAAAGCAGTGCTTTTCATCATCTGGGGGGTTTCCAGAATGTGTGAACTAGCCCTGCCCCTCAGGTGACTGTAGTACAGCTGGGTGCAAGGGGTTATCTGCTTTGTCCTTTACTATGTGGATGGGATGGTTGGAGTCCCTTCATGACCAGGCAGCTTGCAAGTGTTCATGGAGAGGTCAGCTCTGTCTGCAGCCAAAACTAACGACGTGAACTCAACTCCAAAAACTTAGCTTCAAGTGCTGTGGGCGAAGATAACACATCTGTTGGGAGAAAGCAAATCCCATTAATAAATGGTATTATAATTCAAAGTATTTTCTCAATATAAAGCTAAATTAATGTAATTCACTTCTTAGGGACAAATCAACAGCAATCGGGATAATCAAATTGATCTTTAAAATAATCCAACACAAGTAGAAAAGCCTATTTAGCTAAGTAATGATGCCAGTCATTTTATTCAGTCACTTTCAGAGTATAAAGAGAATCCTTCATCTTTGGAGTCAGTGACATTAGTTCCTCCAGCTACTTCTCCTTTTCATAGCACGATTTCACTGGCTAGGATGTCTGTCTCCCGCAATCCTCATGCCATCATCACCTAAATAAACCCCCAGCAGAAGCCATGTTTCATTAATAGACACCATTAACACCTTCTGGGTCCATTATAGAAGCACTGGGAACTGAACTGTCATTAGAGGTTGCTTGAGCATTATCAGGAATATAGACCCACCCCGCCCTTACATTTTAAACAAAACCACACTGTGCTCGCTGCTGCCGCTGTATTGACAGTGGGGAAAGGCCAGGCTGATGATGTGTAGCCAAGATCAAGGTCAAAATCAGTTCTGCAAGGAGCCATGCTGGGTAGCTGTTGTGAGACCATGGGAGGCAGCAACAGCACAGCAAAGCTGACCCCACCAGTTGGACCTACTGTCATAATTCAAGCAACAATAATTAAAACAAAGCAGCAGGGTATTATCTGGATAATAAACTTGCCTTAAAAGAATGTCTGTTCCCAGACCCCTGAGCTAACTCAGCCAGCCCACTGGTCCCACTGACAAGGCTGTATCATTAACATGCTTGCTCAAGAGGCAGCCCCAGGTGAAAACGGGATGGAAGGAGAGTCATGGAAATATAAGAACTAACAGCTAATCCATCCACCAGATACATACAGGCTTTCCTACCTCTTCTTTAGGTTGTAATACACACAGGCCCACCATCGCACTCACTATGCAATTTTAGGTCCTTGGCTTCTTCTGAGTGCGTTTGAATCACTATTAATTTGCCTCCTGTCATCATTTTAGTTCCGAAATTAAGAATCGTTATTTCCTTCTGTTTGTGCTCCTGAGAAGCAGTTACACCTTTGTATAGCTGTGCTAGTCAGCATGTGCAAAGGTACCTAATACAGACAGGTGCTTAGTGTCATCTTCTTCCTCACCCAGGCTACTGTTTGGGCTTTTCTAACCATCTCATAGTTTTGTGGGTAGGTGGTCTACCTGCTTTGACTTTTGGAACCATCTTCTTCCTGTCCAGGAGTCTCCAAGCTCCAAAAATGTTTTTGACCCACTACTTTTGCTCTATACTGTTTTTAACCCCAGAACCCCAGCAGGGAATTAGCCCTTTAATTTTGTCCTTGACTGTGCCACCACCTCCACTGCCCTGGTGTCAGGGAGAAGTCCACAGTCAGGAATTTTCTTCAGAAACTCTCTGTTGATCAGGACTGCTGTTCCCCAGCTCTGAAGAGAAATGACAATGAAGTTGCTCATCTGTTACGTGATCTGCCATCTGGAGAGACTATCCCACACACAGAAGGGAGTTAACATGTGCCGAGGGACTCAAGCACATCTCAACGGTTTGAATATATGTGAACTTTCAAAGAGTATTAGCTGCAAAAAAAAAATTACAGTGACATTCCAGCACCAGAGGCACTGGAGATGTAAATTTAAGGATGTAGCCAATGCTACCTGAGCTATGGCTTCCCAGGGACATTATGTCTCCCATCTCTTTCCTCAGTCTGGACACTAGAAGATGGATATGTACAACCAACTGTCTGCTCTCCAAGCTTCTGGAGACCATCCAAGGTGAGCAGAAAAACCTCAATAACATGGAGGTAGCAGGTGTGCCATCAAACCAGATGCCTTTGGAGTCCATCTGGCTTTACACAGAGAATCGTTTCATGAAGCATCCTTGTGTGCATCCCATGCAGAGCCCACTGGCTCCATGCTGTACAAAAGCTGCCAAAGTGCTTCTAGAACACAGCTGGTAATAGCAGCAATGGCTGGGCTTGCAGAGTAGGGAGTCCAAGCCATAACACCACATTGGACTTGAAATGGAACTACAAGAGCCAGCTCCCATGTCTCCATCTGCAGCACAGCAAACCCACAGCCTGGACAAATGACCTGTGAGAAGCTGGGATTTTATTATAATTTCAAGTATGTGTGTTTCCACAGCAGTGTCCAGAGCATGACGGGCACTGTGGCACACTTGGTCACCCATCAAGGGGGGAGAGGGCTGCTGCAGGCTGCTCCACGGTGATGGTGATTCTGTGAGCTCAGGGGAGGAGCTGGTCCTGAGGGAAGAATGGGAAATAAGGAAATAGCATGCCTTACGGCTGCCTTCCAGTACTTAAAGGGGGCTACAGGAAATATGGCGAGGGACTCTTTATCAGGTAATGGTTTTAAACTGAAAGAGGGTAGATTTAAGTTAGATACAAGGAAGAAATTCTTTCTTGTGAGGGTGGTGAGGCCTTGGCACAGGTTGCCCGGAAAGGTTGTGGCTGCCCCCTCCCTGGCAGTGTTCCAGGCCAGGTTGGACGGGGCTTTGAGCAACCTGGGCTAGTGGAAGGTGTCGCTGCCCATGGCAGGGGGAGTGGAATGAGATGATCTTTAAGGTCCCTTCCAACCCAAACCATTCTATCATAAAAGATAAATCATCACTCAAAGCTGTTGCATGAGCCAAACTCCCTTCCTGTATCGCAGACTTTCTTCTTCATGCAGCCACTAAGAATCTCAGCTGTGATTATTTTCCAGACTGTGCTGGTGGCAGATGCCTGTGGGGGGGACTTTGAACTGAAGGGTTTAGCTGCATTGGTGCAAAATCCCTGCTGTAAACTAGGCTGACGTCTGCATCTCCCTTTCATTCCTACAGCAGCCCTTTTCCCTCTCCCCTTTCTCCTCTCTAATAAAGACATCCTGGCATGCATCACGTTTTTCAAGAACGCTCATAGTTGCCAGTTGCCCTGGCTTTGCCTTTGCGTGGGCCTGGAAAAGAAAAGGCAGCCTCTTCCTCTGCCCCCATTAATTCCCCTATAAATTGGATCACAATGAAAGGGAACCAGCGGTGTAATTGAATTGTCCTCCGAGCACAGCGAGGTGGAGAGGGATGCTGGCGAGGAGGAGACCTGCCCACAAGATGGCTTCTTTATTCCCTTGTATTTTACTTTCTGGGGAGGTCTCAGCATTAACTTCCTCTCTCCAGGTCCCTTCTTGTGCTGACCAGGAGCAAATTGCCAAAGTTTGCCATGCTGCAGGTTGGGAGAGTGAGAAAATCAAGATGCTCTCCCTCCGTACTGGAGGTAGGGGTGGGGGATGGGGATTAATTAGGCAATCATTGTGCAGAGCTCTGAAATATAAAGTGCTCCCTCATTGTGGCTGTCAGGCAGCCCCTGTAACTTGGCAGAGCATCGCTGGATCCTGTCCTGTCTCCAGCGAGTGGGAGTTGGTGGGGGGGAGGAGGGATGAGGAGTGGAGAGATCTGTGTAAGGAGTATTTCCCGCTGAGAGACAAGCTTGTTAACAAAGAGAGCAGGGGCAGCAGCCAGAGTCGCCGCAGCTGATGTGGGTTGTGAAATGGCTCTGGAGCTCAGTTTAAAAGCACTGGAGTCTCAGGCACACAAACAAACCGCCTTGGGTAGGAAGGCACCTCACATGAACCAAGCACCAGTGCCTCGGTGTAACTGTGCTCTTCCCCCAAGGCAAACACACGGTAATACAGATGATGGTACAATTTTTCCATCAGGGCTCGCAGCTTTGCTGCCATACCTGCTTTCCTACACAGGGTAGTAGCAGGCAGATGGACGGCTGCTCTGCTCTGGCTGATGCATGGTAATGAGGTTGCTATCTCCTTGTTCCTTGAGCTTTTCCTTGAAGACAGTGTTGGCTCTTTTCTTCCTCTTAACTTCTTTGCATTCCACCAAAACTTTCTCCAGCTTCTAATCTTTCAGGAAATAGTTACCAACAGTGGGGAAATCACATTAAAGTGATGTTTTACTGGGGAGCTACTAGCTGGCATGGTAGGAAAGCTCAAGAATTGTCTTGAGCTGGAGTCAAGGGACACTGGGACTTCATTTCCACGGTGACCTCAGGTGAATTTATTCTCAGAGACTCCGACACAGGTGAGCTTATGTAGGATGGAGAGATCAGCAGTAGGGGCTTCCTGCATGGAGGTTGGAGAACACTGCACAGCTTTCCTGGCCCAAATGGCTGGAACAAGATTGGGGAGGAGAGTGAGACAACCTTGAGCCTCTCTGAAGGCGGTGAGATGAAGGGATCAGCTCCCTATTCAGCAATGATCCACTGGAAATGAAGAAAAAGCAGCAGGTGACACAGCTGAGGAACAGGGTTGGCAGAAGGAATCCTAGTCAATATACTGGAAAATCCTCATGGATAGATGGGACCAACCCAGCTTTCTATGAGCGATGAAAGAAAGGAGAATAAGCAGTGGTGGTCTGCTGAAATGCTGCCAACCTGTCACTGAGATACCAAAGCCTCCTTCCACTCAGTGTTGGCCTGACCATCACCCAGTGCCCTGTGTAGGCTGTAGGTGCTGGATTGCCCATCTTGCCTTGCAGGGAGATGTGCAAGGCAAGCTCTTGCTTCTCCAGTGCCTCTGCAGCCTTCCCTCGTCTCTGGATGTGGTGTGTGGAGGTCCCCAGCTGGCTGCTGCAATGGAGTTATGTCAAGGAGAAAGCAGGGGCTACAGGTCCATCCTCAGCTCTCTGGGAGATGCTGGAGGAAGGATGGTGGCTGCTTGTAAGAGACGCAGTTTATCTGTCACAGGAGGGAGGCTTGAATACATGCCAGCACTGAGAAAATTATGTGGCAGCTCTGCAGGGAAGGACACGTTCCTGTGCCTGGATGCCTCCTGTACAGTGTCCTGAAGAAAAGGGATGTAGGTAGAAGGAACCCTGGGGCCTGTCTGTAACATCCCCAAGCAATATCTATGGCTAACAACTCCTAGAGTTTTGATCCACAAACTTGCTGCTGCAATCCCCAGCTCCATTCCTCATCTTTCACCAGCTCCCGTGCCCCTTGCATAACCAGGCATTTATTCCCCTCCTGCTGGTTACCCAGCATCTATTTCTTTACGTTTTCTCGAGCTTATCCCGTCAATTTGCTCAGTTTGTCTGTGCTTTTTCAGTCCTAGACTTCCTTTCTCCACCTCACCTCTCAATGCAGAGGCAGGGGGTGAAAAGCTGCAGCCTAGGTACTTGTGATGAAATGGAAGCAACTGAAAGTAGAATCACTCTAATCGCTGCCATCACCAGACTTGTCACTAAAAGGGGTCTGCTTTTGTTTTATAGGTAATCTGAATTTAAATAGTCACAGACACAGCATGCAGCACCTGTGGGAACCTCTCACTAGCCCTTCAACTGCTGCTGGACACTAGAGACCATTAGCTGCATGAGGTTGTAGCTACAATTACAAGCATGTATATTTTCATGATTTGGGTTTTTCTGTGCTCTCTGTCCTGAAATTCCCAAGCTGGTCTTCAGTTCCTCTTCCCCATCAAGACTAAAAGGTCTTGTTGCTAAAATATTTCTATTCCCTCGCTTTAAAATGTCTGGAGTAGAAAGTGTACATGTTTTTGACTTCCTCTCCAGGTGTCTTATGATTTAATTAATCCCAAGTCACATTTGAATATCTTATGAGTTGGAGGCTTGATACTAATCCACTTGCATAGGAAAATACATATGAAGATAATTGTTTCTGTGTCTCTTTATATGGGAAGAATGTTTATCGGGTGGAGAGTCACTGCCTTACATGTTTCTGATGAATTACTGTTTTCATTTAAATCCTATAAAATAATTATGTATGTTGATATGCTTTTGAGAATTTTGGCCCCTGAATTATTGCTGGATCAGATACTTAATGCTGACCGGTGTTCAGACTACTGCAGGTTGCGTGGCTCTGCCACATCAGGCTGAGATGGACTGGTAAAGATCTCCCATGTGACGAGTGGCCCTCAGCTGCCTGGCTGTACTTCTGACCAGAAGTGGTAGGAAATGCTTTGCAGGAACATGGCCATTCGGAACTCCTGACGGAAGTAGATAGGAGCAAGGAAGTATCTGGTTCAAGTGACTTCATTTGCTGTGGGACCAGGCCCTGGTTCCCAGCCCTGTGTCTCCTCAGCAGCCATGTGCTTGCGGCCTCCAGGTCCTCTGCTCCTTGCCAGCCCTTCTGGAATAATTTTTCCTGGTTTAGAGCTGAATATTCATCTTCCAGCCAGCTCTATTTACTGGTTAATACTCAACCTGTGTCCAAATCAGATTCCAAGTTCAGTCATCACCAAGGACGCAGCTGCTGAACAGGCAGAATAAGAAAGAGATGCAGACCAGAATGGCAAGCAAACACACTCAGACTTTGACACTTGAGATGTTTATAACCCAGACTATTTACAGTGAAATGTCAAACATCATTTGAAGATGAACAAACAGTCTTGCAATTAAACACGTAGGAGAAATAAAGGCAGCTAAAAACATGCATGAGATGCCTCTGAGCCTGGTCACTTGAAGGATGGCTTAGAAAGGATGTCATAAGTCTGACAAATCCAGTCCCTTCAGTTCCCATGTTGTAAGGAACTGCAATATCAGACAACCTAAAAAATGCAATCTGATTTCTTTTCTGGTGCGCATAAGACTAAATCCCACTGTCTCACCTCCACCTGACTGCAGGATATCCTGGACTGTCATTGCTTCTGATGGGTTTTTCTTCTAAGTAACTTTTACAGAGAACTTGCCACACAGAAGTCCCTGCTGGGAAAAGCTAGATATTGACAGCAATCACCGCAACCTTGAAAGCTTAAGGAGAAACTGTTTCTTTATGTCCTACACATGGAGGATATCTTTGAGTAGACCAAATTGAAAATACCATGTCTCATTTTGTTTGCACTCACAGCACTATTCTCTAGTGCTGTGTGAATGGCAAATCCCAGGTAAACCACTCTCAAGGTGAAGGTGAGATTGTAAGTATGTGTGCCTCTGCTTGCGTGTATACACATTTATATATATAGACTATTAAATTACTTGTACGAGAAAGAAACACATGGCTTGCCTCTAAGATGTTCTCTGCATGAGAGGCGAGGTGTGGAATACAGTGCCCTTATGTGAGGTTGTCTTAGCTCCTGTATTTATGTATAACTAAGTTAACTCAAGGCTTACCTGATTTTAAATCTTGTACAAAGCCGTCAGGCACAATACTACAGCTTTGTAACTGTGATTTGATAGCACTGGAATCTATGTGCCATCTTGAGTCTTTTACTGGGCTTTGATGCTAAAATGTATGGTGTTGCTAGTCCTTGGTGGTGAGAAGGGGTTTATCAGTTCTGCTCTGAAATATGCACATTTTCATTTCTTGTCTTCATTGCTTGATCAATGGGCAACCTCAGAATGGGGTTAGAGCATATTTGTTTGGTGCAGCTCTCTGCCTGCATAGTCTGAAGGTGGAGGCGGGGAGCAGAAATAAGCCTGCAATCATGCTCTTGGCAATATAGCACTGACTCACAGCCTGGGTTCTAGAGCAGCAGCAGGAGGCAAGTGTGTCCAATTTCTTTACAGGATGTGATTTCCATGCTCATCAGATAGTGGAAACTGGAATAAATAGAATTAATGAGCTCTTGGGACCATTGCAGACAGTGTCAAGTTCTTAGGCAGAAGCTGCACTTTCCCACTCTAAGAGCAATTAAAGGAGTCACCAAGTGGGCAAAGAAGGGAAATCCTACTGGTATCCTACACTTTCTCCAACTTTCTCCTACATCAAATGCTCACATGTGACTGAAGGATGAGATTGGAAGCAAAGGTGGGAAGAAAAGCTCAGTCCTCCTACTGGAGAGAGGATGCTCTGGCAAAATCACTGCTGAGCCTGGTGCTGCCCCAGGAAGACTGCAAAAAAGTCAGAAGGGATCATAAGGGGATGCAGAAGTCTGGCAATTAGATGGAGAGGAGCAAGATGCAGAGCAGGACCCTGTAATAGCTGGGTATACCCATGTCTTGGAATACAGGCTGCTGTCTTCCAAGTTATATTGTCCTCAAAGGGATATATTAACACTATAGGGTGACAAAAGCCACATGACTACTGTCACTTCAGTGTCTTGTTTCCTTGATTCTCACACACAGACCTGCTCAGTCCATTTTCAGCCTCCAAACCCAGGATATTTTAGAGGAGTGGTATGAGCTGAGGTCACCCCGATTCCTTGCTGAGGGACAGTGATGGAGTTGGGAGGACGCAGACCTGGGAGCCCCGCAGCATGGCCAGGTCCTAGAGTTAGACAGTGGGAAGATAGAGAATGGTCCCTCTAGGAGAAGAGATGAAATAACTTAAGCCTGTTGCCCCAAAAGAGGATGCTGAAGCCCCTAGAGGAAGCATTATTCACTTTCTCATGTGATTTCACTGGATACCTCTAGTTCTTGGGCGGCATCTTTGAAACCACCAGGAAGGGCTTTTCCCACAACACACTCCATGTGCTGTGGAACTAATCACCGTGGGATGTTGTGAGAGCAGAAACCATACACATGTTCAAAGAGACTTGAAAAAGATCAGCAGATGAAGTTTGATGTTAGACAAGATGCAATTTCCGACAAAGCAACTGGCTATTTAGGAATGTTTCCTTCCCTGTGGCCCTGGTTCTTCACTGCCTCCTAAGCTTCTTCTACTCATTAGACTGGCAGTTGGCCCCAGTGACCTCTTGCTTTCACAGAATATCTTTTAAGTTTAAATTTTTAAGTTTCAAATGAGGAGATATGAGGCTTTGTCCTTTCAGTCTTCTCTTCTTGGGAGCTAGTAAGATCCTTGGTGAAGTAGCTTTGAGCACTGGATTTCTCCTGGGACTGTGGACCATGACTTACAACAAGGTCTGGTTTTCCCCAACATGAAGTGGGGGATTTTTCTCTGCTGGTTACAGAACTTTTGTAACTGATACTACCATGCCCCTCTCCTCAAAATTCAAGATATGGATCTCATCCTACGAATTCCAGCCCTGATTCTGGAATTGGTAGGATGATCCACTACAGAGATGACAGCTATTCAATTATTTCACTTAAAGATCAGTCTTCATAGTGAAAGAAGGAGCCAGGAAAAAAAAAAAAAAAAAAAAAAAAAGGAGGAAAAGTAGTAAGAAACACCTCTGGTGTGAGACTGATATTAAACCAATTAAAAAATTACTTTTCCCCCTTTGAAAGCAAAAAATCATTAACTCTGAAGTGCTGGCAATATAATACCAACTCTGAGTGGCAGTGCATATATTTAGTACTTTAGTTGTCCAGTTCTGAGAGATGCTAGGGGATAGGGTTTATAACAAGTATATTATCTCCACATCAAAGAGGTGTTCTTTCCATTTTAAAGAGAGTTCACGGTCACAGAAAAGTCAAGCTCTGCATAAGCCACAATTAACAGCAAGAATGGCTACTGGGCAAAGCAAATCTTTGGAGATGGACAGATGTTTATTTTCCTGGATGTTTAGGAAAAGATTTTGGGGCGTGGCATTTTCTGAGATCAATCCCAAATTCTTGTTCTGGCTTCAAAGACTGCCGGTGGGAATACTGAGCAAACAGGACTATTCTCCCTGATCAAAAATCATTAAAAGCATAATCTCACTGTGCTTCTGTTGTTTTGTCAGTCACCTTCAGGCTTCAAGGCTCAGTATATTCCCAGATAAAAATTTTTGGTCTTCAGCGCTTTGGGAAGACTCACTGGATCTCTTATACAGTTCTCTGTTCCAAGCCAGGTGAAAAAGAAGTTTAACTGTGACTATTCAGCAGAGGCATATTGTACACCATGCTGTATGCCATGCTGTATACCATCCCCAAATAAAGACATGGTAAAATGCACAGATCTGCTCAGTACAATGGGATAAAAACAGTTTTAAACCCTTCCTCTGTGGTGATAAAGCCACATCTTCTCAAATCACAGCGAACAGAAATGGGGCTGGGCTTGGCTAACAGAAGCCACACGGGGAAAGAAAAAGCATAGCTCAGTAACTAAGTTCAAAAAATCACCAACTAATTGAAATTGTGAAGGTTCTCTGGAGGCCATCTAGTCCAAACTCCCGCTCAAAGCAGGCCCAATTAAAGAAGGTTATTTATGGCTTTGTCCAGCTGAGTTCTGAATAGCTCCAAGAAGGGAGATTTCATAACTTCTTTGGGCGCCATTTCAATCTTGGATGACCATTATGATAAAGAAGCTGTCATAGTCAGCAGGATGACAAGCAAAATCACCAAATACTTACAAAAACACGTATCCAACCAAATCCCACCTTCCCAGAGGATTGGGTTTATAATAATTGGCACAACTGGGAAGAGGTAGAAAAGCAGTTAACTAATGCTAGAGGCACAACTAAATTTGGAAAAAATAAAGGTATGATTTGTAAAATGTTGGGAGTGTGCCTGGAAGCTGCCTGTCATGAACGAGAGAAGTTTAATCGTAAAATACAAAATTTACAAGATGAAATTACAGAGCAGAAATCCACCAATCTGCTGTTATCAATTAAAATAGAGCAGCTGCAAGGGCAATTTAAGGAATCCCAATTGAAACAGCAAAAACTGGGGGAACGCGTTGAAATGATGCTAATGCAGTGTCCGACCCCCCCTTGATATAATTCAAATCATAGAACTGATTGTGTCCCCTGAAGATTGGGATGGTATTATTTGGAGCGATACACATAATGACGGCTCAGACAAAAATGATTTTCAACAGCCTGAGTCTCCTCCACTTGCAGTCAGACCAATTATTAAAACAGAAGTAACAACAGGATCTTGGGGTGGTGTGAAGCCACATCAGCAAAACAACCCCTTTTGATCCAATTCAAATAGCCAGTTTACAAGGTCGTTTTGACCATAAACCGGGAGAAACTGAAACTGAGTACCTATGGAGAGTGTCTCTAAATGGGGGAGATAGAATTTTACTAGATGGCAATGAAGCCAGTGGTTATTGGGGTCCTGGTGTCTTTTTGGATGTTGGTCCCAACCCCCCGACTGACCCCCACTCACTAACAAGCAGAGTGGCCTATTGGGCTGGTGGCATCGATGTTTTAGAGAGAGGAGAACCTCTGTTGATACCTATCAAATCTCTAAATGACCTCTCCGCAGCTTTTACAAACGCTGCCTGTATCCAAGCCATGCATCAGCGTAATCCTACTGATGTTCCTCTTTCGGCACCTGTAGCTCCTGCTATACTCAAACTACTGATAAACGGAGCCCCTGCCATGCTCAAACCTTTCCTCATTGCAAAACAGGATGAGATCCAGAGAGACTTAAATTATACCGAATTGATAAATCTACCACGAACTGTTGATAATGGTGAGGAAGTAGACTTAGAATTAAAAGGATTACCCACTTGGGCAACATTAGTGCATGAAACTATAAACCATGCCCGAGAAATGGGATGGAATGAAATTCCCAATGAAACAAAAAAGACAGGTCGCACTGTTAGGCAAATTAAACAATCGCATCAAAATAATTCTCAGGAGCAAAAACCCCCCGACCGACAATCCAGGGGTCAGGAATGGAGAAATGAGCTATGGAAGCAAGCACTGTCACTAGGAATTCCTAGAGCCGCGATTCAGAGGCAGCCTACTGGCGTCATTCGGAGCCTAATTCAGGCATTTCAAAGATGTAACGCTCCAAATACTCCAACTTCCCCATCGCCAGCTCCCAGGAAAAAAGACAATCCTTTCCTCCCTCAAGAGGATCAGTTGCAAAACACAAGATCAAAAAACTGATAAGGTCCGGGCGGCAATTGGGCCTGCCAGCCCGGCAAGTAAAAGCTTATCAGTGGATAAATGAGAACGGCCCTTACATTCTAAGTCCAGTTGGTCCTCAACAACAGTTAATAAAATTTTTGAGACTGGTGCACAAATTTCAATAATTACACAGCGACATGCCGATAAGCTAGGCATACGACCTAGCCGGCGAAAGGTTAAAATTACCGGGGTTACGGGAGCTAGCGCTGTGTGCCAGACAGCAAAACTGAATTTGTGGTTCCCTGGTGAAAAACGCGTAACACCTCTTGGCTTTGCGATGAAGGAGCGCTATGAGAGCATCCTGGGTTTTGACGCGTTGAACGGCCGGACCTGGCGTTTGCCGGACGGCAGCCTGTGGTCCTTCGGTTCAACTGCCAACCCTCACCCTAACCAAAATCACCCAACTGCCCCAGTGCGTGTGCTCCGTGCAGCTCCAGCACCTCCCGAATCAAAAATGACTGACGTCCCACAGTATCCCCTTTCTGCTGCAGCACGAACTGGGATTTCTGAAGTAATTGCAGACTTAGAAAAACGACAGATTATTTCCCGAACTCACTCCCCATACAATTCTCCTGTTTGGCCAGTCCGTAAACCAGACGGGAGGTGGAGTTTAACAGTCGATTATCGACGTTTAAATGCCAATACAGCCCCATTGACAGCGGCAGTCCCCAACATTGCAACTTTAACCGCTACACTGCAAGCCGCCGCACATCCTTGGATGGCAGTGGTAGATGTAAAAGATGTTCTTCATGGTCCCCTTAAGGGAAGAAGATAAAGAAAAAATTGCCTTTACATGGGAGGGTATCCAATACCCCTTTAACAGACTCCCACAGGGATATAAACACTCTCCCACAATTGCTCATGCTGCGCTTGCTGAACTTTTACAGACAGTTTCACTCCCTGAAGAGGTAGAACTCTGTCAGTATATAGACGGTATTCTAATTGGAGGAACCTCTCCTAACATGGTGAGGGAGGTGGCAGCAACAGTTTGGCAAACACTGCATGGGCACAAATTGAAATTCCACCTGAAAAAAATGTCAGGGACCAAGTAAGGAAGTGAAATTCCTGGGCACTTGGGGGATTGCTGGAAGTGCAGCAATCCCACCAGATACTCTAAATAAAATAGAACAATCGGAAATGCCACAATCTAAAAAAGAATTACAACAGCTAATGGGTACTTTAGGATATTGGAGAAAACATGTACCTGGATTCTCCATCATTGCCCGTCCACTGTATTCACTTTTACGAAAAGGAAAATCGTGGAGATGGGACTCGGAACATGAAGAAGCGATTAAAACTCTGCTACTGGAATTAAAAACATATCGATCCCTAGGACCTGTTCATCCTCATGATCCTATTATAGCAGAATGGGGTTTTGCAGAACATAGTACTTACTGTAACTTATTTCAAATCGGCCCTGAGGGGCCAAAGAGACCTTTACTGTTTAGCTCAACTGCATTTAAAGAGACAGAGCAAAGATATTCAGAGTGGGAAAAGGGTCTTTTGTCTTTAGTCCGTGCAGTTAAAGAAGTTGAGAAAATTTGTCAAGAACAAGCTGTTCAGACCAGAGGTCCCTTTAATTTATTAGACACAATCCTAAAAGGGACTGCTCCCCCAGAGGGAGTTGCACAAAACCCCACAATCAGGAAATGGTGTGCCTATCTAGTGGGTGTAGCAGACGAAATGTCATTAACTGAAGGACACACAAAAGTTTCTAAATTACAAATGCCTGTTAATCCTGACCCGCTAGCATTACAACAACCATTTAAACCTTCACCAATTCTAGATGCACCCCCCTTCACTGAAGATTCACCAACAGAGGGTGTCTGGTTTACCGATGCCTCAGCAAAAAGAGTGGATGGTAAATGGCGATATAAAGCTGTTGCATTAGACATCAAAACAGGCAAACAAGTTATTGAAGAGGGTAAAGGCAGTGCTCAAGTAGGAGAGTTAAGAGCAGTTGTTTTGGCAGCACAAAATGAAGCAAAAACCATTTATATAGACTTTTATGCTGTCTGGGCTGGTGCCACACAGTGGCTTTGTCAGTGGGAAGCCCTAAACTGGGAGATAAATAAATCACCAATATGGAGAACTGCAGATTGGCAATTACTATTAACCATGGCCAGAAAAACGGCATTCCAAATAGGATGGGTAAAAGCCCATGCTAATGACAATAAACCAGCTACAAATTGGAACCAAAGGGTGGATGAATTGACAAAAATTAGGAAAATGGACACTGAAAATTCCTCAAACCCCACATGGTATCGATTAGGAGAATGGTTACATCAAAAATTAGGCCTCACAGGTTGAGAAGCGCTTTACTTTTCAGCTCAAAGCTGGGGATGGCCCCTCAGTAGAAAAACATGTGAAACCATCCTCACTGAGTGTCTCCAGTGTAAATTAAAATTGCAGATGGAACATCCTGCCAAAGCACCACCTTTACACATTAAAGAAGGGAAAACTTTGTGGTCCACTTGGCACATCGATTACATTGGTCCTTTAAAATCCTCTGCTGGGTACAAATATATTTTAACAGGTGTAGAGATAATATCTGGACTCCTTACAGCTACCTAGTGCCAAAAGCCTAATGGACAGAATACTATCCCAGGCCTTTCCTCATGGTTCTCAATTTTACCTGTCCCTGATTCTATCCAGAGTGACAAAGGCTCGCACTTTACCAGTAAAGAAGTACCAGAATGGGCAAAGCAAAGAGAAATAAAGTGGATATTTCATACTCCTTATTACCCACAATCTAATGGTATAGTTGAGCAAGCCAATGGACTGCTAAAAAAATATCTTAAACCACATGAAGGACAAGGGGACAGCCATCTTTCTGAAATTATACAGCAGTTAAATAATCGGTATGGTCCCTATGGAAGTCCAATTACTCGAGCCTTCTTAACTCCTTCTTCAGAAAAAAACCCTGAACAAATGAACACACCTGGTCCTCAGTGAAAGCAGGACAGCCTGTGGTGGCAAAAATAACAACTGTAGGAACAATACCAGTAACCCTGGTCAAGCCACGAGGACTTGTAGCATGGGATGCTATTGATAATAATGAAACATAAAATCAGTACTAGATGGATTTATCCAGCATCCTAAGGGGTAAATTGAAGTGCTAAGGCTTGGACAATAGGCCCAAGTCAGAGATGATCTATAGATGAATTCTGTATATTTTATAACTGATAACCAACATGCTAACAGGTATTATACTAAGTTATAATAAACCACCTATCCTGATGTAAAGGGTGGAAGTGTTGAAGCCTGAGCAACTGGCCCTGAACCTAAACCGTTAATTTAGAATGTAATCCTTAATGACATATGCATAGAGGATGTCTTGAATGTATCTTTCCTTCCCTTTGTATGTGAATAGAACAACAGAGCATGGAGGCAGGTGTCTGTCACAGAGACCTGATGTGAAACCTTGCGCATAGTCCCATCAGGTAAGCAGAGAAACTCCTTTGGCTTCTTCCTTGAGCCCTGGCCAGGCTCTGGGGGGAACCTAATGTGAGATTGAAACCAGATTTCCGCCTGGGTATACAAGGCTGGACCCGCTCACAGCAACTTTGGAAGCCTCACCTATGGGTGTGAAGCGCGGAAACAAACTCTACAACTCAGAAAGAGTTACAAAGCAGGCATGTTTTTTCCGGCCGGGGTGCAAGGGGATTTCTCCACAAAGCTTGCACACCGTCTCTGGCAAGTAACCAGATATTTATTACAACAAAACATACATATTCATTTGGAAGGGCTGGGTTATTACAATTAGTTCGGGGAATAGGTGTGATTCTTATTCAAGGGGAGAAGTATGTGGTCCTCTTGCAGTGTCCCGCTGTTAAGCAAAGTCCAGATGTCTCCTTCCTCTTCAGGAATTTTTCAACTTGGCTTCCTGCGCATGTTCTCTGGCCCTTCGGTTCCTCTCCAGGTTGTAGAGTCAGCCTTTTACCTGTTTGTTTTGTTAATTGGAACTTTTGTGTCTGTTAAGATGTCCCAGGAAGTCAGTCCTTTAGCTGGAGTGTCTCCCCCTTTATCTCAAAGACAGGGATTAGTTTACTATCTATCCTGTTTTCTGTAAGAATGTTATTTACTTAACATTGCCTGAGGACTAGCAGTCCTTTGGCTTCTTTTTTTTTTTTTTTTTTTTTTTTTTTTTTTTCTTTCCTCAGATCAGGTGGACCATTTGCAGGGAAAGGCTCTCCAAATCCTCGCTGTGACTGGGGCTACTCAGCAACTGCGGATCTGGATGATAGTAAAGTATGCAAGTGGTGATGTACCTTTCTTAATCACTATTCTCTCCCTGGCAGTAGTGATTTGATGCATTACCCTGTATGTTCCTAATTGTTTAAGTGCACTATTTTGTCTTACCGTATATTTTCTATATTATTCTGTTATATTATTATTTCGAGTAGGTACACCTACTCTTTCACTCTGGTGTCTGAGTCTAATCGATATCCCTAATCAACAAAACATAACCTGTTCAAGTCTCCCCCCGCCCCGAGAGTTCTCTTTTCTTCCCTTTTCAGAAATAACCAACTCCGCCAACGACATTGTGGAAACAAAGACCACATCCAGCAAGCCTATCAGCAGCACTGTGGAAACAACCCTCATCTTCAATATAAGAACCTTTGCAGCATTGTGCCTACCCATTTACATGCTATATGGTGAGTTGTAACCTACACCTATTGGGACGAGCCTAACCATCATTGAGCAACTTCTCCAACATCCTGACCTAATTGACCTCCTTCAACAAGCACAGAAAACTGGACAAAAGACTCTTATCATGGTCCAGCATGATATAGAAGAAATACATCAGGTGCTAACAAGAGTCAAAAGGGATGGAGAACATCGATGGTGGGAAAGCTTATTTAGATGGTCACCAACCACAACAGGACTATTTAATTCCATGTTCCACCCGGTCATGATTTTCTTAATTCTAATTTTAATATGTTTACTGTTATAAACTGACTTCTTAAAATTGGCTGAGTCAGAGTTCCCAATTACTTTATTTAGCAAGCGGCAACAAGCAAAACAGTGCGGGGCAGCCGGGGAGTCTCCTGCTCCAACAACGGACCGCACCCTCCAGGGCACTCTGTTTCCATCTTATACTACAAAGTATTACATAGTCATTATACACATATACATATTCATTACTTGAAGCCGCCTACTCCCGCTTCGTATGATAATTAGCTTATCAGTCCTTTACGCTTGCGCAGAAGTTGTTAAAACTATGGTCAGGGGTCTTCAAATCGTGGGGGGTGGTCTTCTGGGAGGAAGGCCGTAGGTCCTCCTCACAGTGTACGTTTCACCTTTTACTTGGAACGTGATGATCCTCTGAGTTTGCAGAGTTCTAGGCCCGGTAATCTCTTTGCATAATGAAATTCATGGTCGTGAACATCCTCCTGTTTTATTCAATTATGCGCCTGCAATTCTCCACATCTTCTGACATACAGATGCTTCCTCTCTTGTTGTTCCCCCCTCCCCTTTCCTGTCTTTTTTTTTTTTTTTACACTATCATGTTAGTGCAATTAAGCATTTGCTGTTAGTATTACACAATATGCAATAGTTCATATTACAGTTCACTGAATTTGATGAACAAATGGTTTACCACCATTTTACCGAATCCAAACCCCTTTGTTTCTGTATGTATATGTCTGGTTTGTGTATGCGCATGTACATATGTGTATAAATTAAGGTACCGTTAAGTACGTTAGAGTGAATCTTGTCATTTTAGAACCTGAATAAGTCGCTTTTCTTTCTGAGTTATTTTGTATTGACAAATAGTTTTTAGTTATTAATAAATCTAGATTATTTTTCTAAATCATTACTGTGTCAATGCTTTCATCTGCGACAGAGCTTTTCCTATGCCACGTCTAAAGGACATTCCACCTTGTGGCTGCTGCCTCTTCTCCTGCTACAGCACAACTCTGAGAAAAGTCTGGGCCCATCTTCTCTGTGCCTTCCCACTGCAGACAGCAGTAAGACCTCTCCATGCCTTCTCATCCTACAGATCAAAACCCCAGTTCTCCCAGCTGTGTGAGAGATGTCCTCTGAAAGGACAGAACCTCATCTCTCCTAATTTTAAACTTAAAAATTTAAACTTAATAAATTTTTAAAATGTTGTGTGAAAAAAAGAGGCCACTGGGGCCAACTGCCATATGTCACAAGCTGCCGTTCCCTTAGTGACCCATTGCTGAACTCTATGCTAATATCTTTCTTTACTGAGGAGCCCCAAATTGGACATGATACTCCAGGTGCATTGTTAGGATGGGTGAAAAAACCCGATTCTGCAACTGGAAATCCCAGATTTGGTGTTAGCAACATGCCACTAGTATCACAATAAGATGTTTCCACCTCCCTTGCTGGAAACACATGCCCATGACCAGACTGGGGATTTTGTGTAGGAATACTGTAAGAAAAAAAACAGTTTTGGCAGATAATGAAAAATAAAATTAGGTGTAGGCATCAGATCAGCCATGAGTCCAAACTGCCACAGGTCCAGGCTCTGAGTATCCTTCGGAATGCAAGTGTTTCTGCACACCACAGCAAAGGCAGCAGTTGAGTGCGAGGTTCAGGTGCAGCCTGGTTGCAAGCAGCCCGGCCAGTGTCAGAGTACAGCCCCCCCCATTGCTGCGGGATGGACACAGTGGCAGCAGATCATGGCATGGGAGGAGGAGCGGGTGATGGGACTGCAACAGCACTCAAGACAGGATGGGGTTGTTGAGGTAAAGGTACCTGGAGAAATTACATCAAAGAAGATCTTAGAGGCTGTAAATGCACAACCTTTGATGCTCTGTGGCTCTTGCAAGCGGAGGAGGAAGGCGTGAGGATGGATGCACCCAGGGGGCCAGGAGCTGCGGGGGATCTGTTTTTCCTCTGGACTGATGGTTTGCTTGGCGATTGTGGAAGTTCAGCAGATCCCTTCTCTGGCGCCGAGTGGATGGGTGGCGGGGGAGGGAATAATGGAGCTAGCTTGGTGGGTTTTAAGAAGCATCTGCTGAGCGCGTCGACTTGGAGGCAGAAAGCAGCACCAAAGGAAAAGCGAGGGACTGTATAGCCCTCCCTCCCACCCGCCATGCTGCCATGCTGCTGTTGCTGGCAGGCAGCAGGGTAATGTCTTCACGTGGCTTGAAACAGCTTGTTAAATATTGTTAAATGGCTTAAAATTCTCAAGGGGATTTGGATTAAAGTACAGACTTTCAGTACTTTTACTATTTATATTTGGGACTGATGGTTTTTTTTTCCCCCCTTTGTTATCAGGCTGTGACTTTCCATGTATTTCTGTGAGAAATCACTCACCCTAATTATCATGCCATTTAGAAAAGAGCAAGGGGCTGGCAGTGAGAGAAGATTTTGCTATATTATGCATGTATATATACATATTCCATTTTATTCTAATGGCCTGTTCCAGGCATGTGAAATGCCCAGGTCACCTAGAGGCAGATGCCAACGTAGAAAACGATTTTTTAACAACAAAACCTGTGTTAAAGCCAAGTCCCCATGTCCAGAAGGCTGAATTATCAGGAGAAATTCCCATCCCTTTGCTCACGACACGTGCATGTAGGATGCTTCTCTTCATATCCATCTCTCATCCTTCAGCATTCACTCACTCAGAGTTACAGGTCTGTCATTTTGCACATCAGAAATCCTCCTGAGAAGCTATTTTCAATGCATATGAGTGGTTTCTAATTTAACATTTGTTTTCAGAAGCAAATAGGTGATTGCCTCAAAAGAGGAGAATGAATGAACCCCACAAAACTCACATGGGCCTCACATAACTCATCAATGCTAAAAGACTTTCCCCTGCCAGTGTTGTTAAAAAGTCACCTGTTATTTATCCCGCCGCAGACAAATGTTTCATTTATGACTGTAAATGAGCAGCAAGCTTGACAAATAAATGAAGACACCAAGTCCCAACCCGTGTAGCCCCGTGCCCGTCGCTGCCCTTGGGTGTCGCACTGGCAGCTGCGGCCGGGCACAGGGAGACCTGGGCTTCATGGCAGCTGTCACACTGCTGCCGCAGTTTCACATTTCATAAAGTTGAACGCTAATTGAAAAGTGCTTACTCCTGTTTAACTCAAGTGCTTAGTGATGCCTGTGTGGTTTTTGTTGGGAGGAACTGCTGGCATCCCCACTGCAAATGAAGAAGTGAAGTTCACGCATAAAATAGCGATCCGCTGTGGGTCATGTATGAAAAATGCCTTTGCCTGTCTGGAGCTGTTGTATTTCTTCAGTGCACAGGGGATTCTTCTGACACTCCTGAAGCAGAGATGCCAGCAGGTTATAAACCAAAAGACATTCAATTAGAGTCTGTCTATTCTTCATCAGGGGTGCCCGGGCCTCCTCACCTGCAAGCCATGTATCAAGCCCCCTGCACAGCGAGAAGCCCCATGCTGCTCTACCTAAAACTGCTGAGGAGATCCCTGGGAGCTGTTTCCTCTTGCAAAATGACCCATCTGTGTATCTCTCTTCACCTCCCACCAGCACTTCCAAGCTGGGAGGCAGCTGTTGGGTTCCAGGCTACTCGGAGGCCCTTGGACCTGGCAGCCCACCCCTGTAGCTGGGGCTTGTGCAAACAACAACATCCCAACAGAGAGGAGCTGGATGCTACACGTTTGGAGCTGGCTCCAGTGAAACAATCTCGTACTTGCTGGGGATGAGAGAGGGATTTTCTTTTAAAAAGGGTAAAAGCAAATCACTCAGAGTGCTGGAAACTGATGGCTTCCTCTGTGGAAATGCTGACAAACTCCTCTGTGCGCAGACAGACCGCTTCCCAAGCTGGAAGTAGTCTATTTGGTACTTTCCCAAGAAAATTTCCAGAAGTTTACTACAGTCAAATAACTGTTACAAGGAAAAATGTCAGCATAAAATTAAGAATATTATTTTTGAGAAAACATAATTAGATTCCCCCAAATCCACAACGTGTCATTCCATGAGAGGTTTTTCGTCTCCAATCCATTTTAGCAAAGACAGGAAGTGAAAGTGGCAAGCAGGAATGGTCATTATAAACCTTATTATATGTAACAAATGTGAATAACAGAAAGTCTGATAGCTGTGCAAAAGAGTCACCAGCTAGGAAAGATCCAGCTGATGGAGGAAGATAAAACATTAATGAAAAAATCCCGGATTTAAGGATTAAGGGCAAGAAGGCACTATTTAAATATACTAAGACCTAATGGAATCCTTGCTATCATACAGGAGAATAGGATTCAAAGGGACCTCTTGGATTGTCAAAGCCTCATGCTATCTGTTGTGCCATACCAAATAACCCTCCTCATGGAAATATTGATATTGATCTTAAAGTAGTCCTTTTTTTCCCCAGATCCCAAGGGGTGGAGGGGAATGTGGAAACCATTTTAGAACTTGATAAATTGGTTGGTTCATACTTAGCTTTGGTTAAGTATGAAATCTTTGTGATTTTATACTTAAATTTGTCAGCATTTCACACCTATTTTCTCTGATAAAACCTTCACTTGTCAAGTTCAGTAATGTCTCTTCCCTTTGTTAGTCCCTGTAGATCCAGTGTTAAAGAAAGCAGAGTTGCCAATTGTGATACCCAAAAAGAAGACATATTAATTGAATATTTATGTTCTGTATTTGGAAAGAAATTGAATGTTCTGATTTCACAGGAAGGAAGAAATACTTTCTATCTCATCAATAGCAACGGAGGATGTCAAATAGCAACCATTATAACGATATACGGTAGCACTAACAGAAAATTTGCGACCAAGAATATTGAAAGAAGTGTCTGAGGAGCTTCCTGAATCACTGGTGGTGATTTGTAAAAAATATTGAAAGACAAGGGAAGACAATTGAAGGAACAGAAAAGTGCTGAAGTTACGTTGTTTATCACACAGCATGAACCAGGCTTGTCCTCAGAAATCATGGCATCCTGGGCACTGCTCCTCTGCATGTGCAGAAGGCTTGATTGTATGTCTGTCTTGTCCATCCCTCAGACAGAGCACCTATGCAGCTGGTGCAGCATGCCTGGTGTCATGCTGGCGACGTGCTAGCCAGCAGACTCAAACTGTGAGTCCATACTTAAAACCGCTATTGCAATGACCTGGATTTCCCAAGCCCAATTAATCTGACGTCCCAGGCAAAATTATGGCTAAACAGATACGGGAGGCGAATAAAGCGTTAATGAATGGTAGCACAGTCGGTGCCAGCCAATGCCAAAACTTATTTTCTTAAAAGCAATCAATGAAACCTCTTATAAAAATGAGATTTCATATTGATCTGATTAAAGCTATCTTTATAGATTGCTGGCTATCAGAGATGGCTATTTGACAGTTTCATGTGTCCTTCTGATTAAAAAACAAAAAGCAATAAAAAGTCAGTGTAGCCTGTACTGCACTGGTGAGATTAAAGACTGGTTCATAGATGTCCAAGTAATTGTCAAAGAGAAAGAGCTCAGTAAGTAGTTTTCATGAGAGCCTCAAGTTCAGCCCAGAGAAGATCAAGAACTGACTTTGTGTTCTATAAATACACACAAGGGTGACAATTTCTGGCAGTAGATAGCTAGCTCTATCATCTAGCTAAGCTAGATTTGTAAAATAGTGTAGCTAAGACCAATGCTACACAAGTTCTGGGTAGGAAGGAGAAAAGATTTTGAACAGGGAGCCTTCACCATTAGACCAGCTCATTAGGCAAGTAGTGGGTTCACCGCTCTTTGAAACCTTTGCTACCTGCCCGGACAGACTCTGTGCAGGCAGCCCCTCTGAGAGCTGGTGGCCAGCGCTAGGTAGCAAGTCCACCTCTGGGGAACTCCATATGCCTTACCATTTCGAAAAGGGTCACGGGTGTCTTTCCATCTTAATTACTTCAGTTTAATTCCACAGTGCGCAGTAGTTATTCAGCTCACACCACAGGAGTTACGAGCTCCCCAGCTCGTAATCGCGTCTGTATTTCAGAGTGCCCATCACTGCATCTAAGCTTTGTCTCTCTGTCTTTTTCTTGGTGGTGTGCACGGGGCAGCCACCGCACCCGGGGCAGATATAACACACATTCATGACACCTTTTGCAATAGAGATTATCTGATTGTTGCCTGCGTGCACCGTTTTCATACAGCCACCTGGGCTATTTTCAAGCAGCTGCTTGCAGACATTGCAGATAGACACCTGAATTTCCTTATCTGATCTGTTGCACAGGAATCACTTGGCTAGATATTTGAGGTCATATCACATTACTCCTGTAACTGCAGTTTCTGTGAGAAGGGAGGAATCTGCAGAACCAGCTCCCTAAGCCTTTAATGTCAGTAAAAGACCACTTCTGGGACAATCTGAAAAGCACAAAATGATGGGTCAAGGGGAATAAACTGATGGACTTGGCTGACCAGCAATGCCCACAGGACTCCCGAATGAGAACAAACACTCTTCTGGTAGGAAGATCATCTTGGCCCTGCCAAAGACGCCAATGCCATCTGGGATCTCACTGCGCCACATGGCTGCTGCTTAGCGGATAAGCAGGTCTCCACTTTTAAAACAAAAAGATGCATAAAGGGCAAACTTGGGGTACTCGTGGTAATGGTATCTCGGGCGTTTTTCCATAAGCCAGTGGAGAAGTGGCATCAGAGGAGACCTGTGGAGTGAAACAGTTGGTGTTTGGGGTGGGGAGGCTGGTTCAGACTCTCTCTGGTTTGGACCCATGGAGTGTGTTGAGGGTGTTTCTGGAGCATGCCTTTAGCTTCCGTTTCACATGAAAGGAATCTGCTTGTCTGCTCCAAGGCTGCTCCACTCTGCAAGCCACATCAGGAGATGGGGGACAACCCGGAAAGTCTCATCAAAATCGCTCCCTTCATCCAAACTAAAATGCTGATGTTGAGACACCTGCAGATGCTCACACTGCAGTATGCAGGAGACAAATGGAGCTGAATACTTAGAGTTACCAAACTGTGATAAAAATTGCTACTATTGGCACATCTTTTTCTTATGGGGAAGTTGCTTAACAGGGAAAGCTTTTTTCTCCTTCAAGCCATCATAGACGGTCATCTGACTTTGTAAAGCTGCCAGACTCTTGCTTCTGCTGTTAAAGTGATGGAACTTCTGTTCCTAATCATGCCTTGGCAGATAATGACATGGGAAGGACAATCTTGCTCATTTCCTTTTTCTCCCCTCATTTAGATAGGTAGCTTGAACAAAATGAATATATATACCATGGTTTCCTCATACATCGGTGGAAAGAAATACAAATGCCACAAGCAGATTATTTCTTGTATAGCTAACCCTCTCTGAAAATGCTGAATCAGCATATAGAAGTGTCTGCTTTTAATGCAAAATCAGTGTTGGGCATATTCTGCAGAATCTGATCCAAAGCCTGTTGGAATCCATGGAAAATTCTTTTATCTTTGATGGGGCTCTGAGCAGACTCACAGATCTGTTTCCCACAATGCGAAATGGACTGGCTTGGATGTTCTGTGATAGCAGGCTTTTCTAAAATGTCCACAAAATTAAGGCATACAGAGTGAGAGACAGACAGCAAGTAGGAGAGATCTACCTATCTGTCCTACATATTACAGCAAAACAAATCAAAACATCTGTCAAGACATACAGGGTTGAGTCTACAAAGCTCTAAGCACTGTTTGAGATGATGAAAGCCCTTACCTGTCATCGACCTCTTTGGAGAATCAAGCACTGTAAATGTCAAATCCCAAGGTTTAGTGAGGTGGGAAGTCTTTTTTCTACTCCTTTTCCTCTGGACATCAATGGCTTTGTTTTGCTTTCCTCTATTCTGGTTTCCTGAGCAGCATGTTGCAGGCAGGGAAGGAAAATGACTGAAGTATGTATGCCCAGACCTTTCCAGTTGGCTTATGACATGGCATGAATATACTGTAATGGCAGGAGTTTGTATTTATCTTCAGAATTTCATTTCCATTCTTGTTCTTTATCTGCCTGTCTCTTCTAATATTGACTGGATACAAGGAAATGACATTTCAAGAACCATTGATATATTAGGTAGGGGAGAGTTACTGGCAAGGATGATCAAAGGATGACATACTTCTCTTTATATGTATGAAAAAACATTTTAGTTATTCAGAAGCAGCACTGAAAAATCTACATCCCAGTTAAGGTGTAAACTGTGTGGCTTGCAAGGTGCAGGGAAATTATTGCAAGTCCCTTCTGCTTGAGAAGTGGCACCAAAGGTTCCTGTAACAGTAGCAGAGGGAGGAAACATCACAAATGAATGTGATGGGGAGAAGTGATATCATCATCACCCAGCTGTGTGAGCTTGTCTGTGGCTTTAGGGGTGACAGTAGTAAAAAGCTCCTTTTTTTTCTGATGCTGTGAGCATGGATTGCTGCTAACCATCCATGTGCATGCTAGGTAGCGTGACTATGTCCCCTTGCTGTAACTGGCTCCTCAGTGCTGTGGGATAGAAAGCAAAAATCTGATCCTTCTTTCCATTAAAAGGTTTTTTTTTTTTTCTTACTTAACATCAACTAGCAGCTTTGTGGGCCTTCTCTTCTAGTGGGTCAGTCACAAGTGTCCAACTCCCTCTCCATCTTTTCCTAATTGCAGCTGAAAATGTCACTGGTTTTCCTTTCCTGTGGTCTCTTAACATCCTTTTTTCTGTACACTACTATTTATTATTTAAAGCAGTGCCTGTATTATTTAACTCACTGAGCATTTTTGGGGTATGGTTTCCATGAAAGAGGCTGTGCAGCATCACTGTGCTGAACTGTGAAACAATACCAAGGGTGCCTCCCTTCCCTATTGGAAGAGCTTTCTACTGCTAAACTGTTCACAGGTTTAGAAACACCACATCTAGTTATTCTCAGCTGGTTTTGAAGTCCACAGACATACATGCATACATATGTGTCTGTGCGTATACTTCCATGTGTCTGTGGTACGTGTCAGGAGGAGGCAATAACCTGCCAGATAATCTGTAGAGCCTTTGCTCAGCTGCAGCTTTCTGCACCCTGTGCTGTTTATCATTCATCCTTGGCTGCTTCACCCGCACACCAGACTGTTTCCCATAGAGCTTTTGTCTGTAGCCCTGCATCTCAGAGCCCAGCCACAGCTTTTTCTCCCCTCCACAACCAATCTAGCCGCTTCCTCCTGAGGATCAAGCTACAGGTTTGTGATAGCACATGTGGCCAAGGGATGAAGCAAACTGTCTAACCATTGCACAAATCCTGACTCTTTTCTTCAGCCCCAAAGACATTTGGTTTTCTTTATTTTGGGGAGAGCCTGTGTCTTTATTCCTACAGGCTGACTGTTCTTTCTGCCGACCCACCATGGGACTATTTAGAGACTTCAGCTGAATTTTCAGGCTCAGGGATCAAGGGCTGCTGTGTGATTTATTTATTTTTTGCCTGTGATTTTTTAGTGTTGCTCTGACTTCTCCTCATGCCACTCCTCTTCCTCTCATTCAGCCGTAGTTTGCAGAGCCTTGGGCTATGCGGGCTCTGTGGATCTGTTTTAGTTCCCTGTCAATTATTCCTCCTTGTTTACGGTAACGGCTCATATCACATTTTATTACTGTGGCTCACGTGCCTTTCACATCATTGCTTTTGATACACTGAATTTATTTTGAAATGCATCTGGTTTTCAGTCTAGCTCCTCACTGTTTCCTAAATCCAGGGGCTTTTTGTTGTTGGTTTTGCATCTTTTTTGCTGGCTGCAGCTATGTCCATGTTCCAGGATTATTGCTCACGTTTCCATGAGAAACATGGATATTTTTTCCTTCTCTTCTCTTCTCTTCTCTTCTCTTCTCTTCTCTTCTCTTCTCTTCTCTTCTCTTCTCTTCTCTTCTCTTCTCTTCTCTTCTCTTCTCTTCTCTTCTCTTCTCTTCTCTTCTCTTCTCTTCTCTTCTCTTCTCTTCTCTTCTCTTCTCTTCTCTTCTCTTCTCTTCTCTTCTCTTCTCTTCTCTTCTCTTCTCTTCTCTTCTCTTCTCTTCTCTTCTCTTCTCTTCTCTTCTCTTCTCTTCTCTTCTCTTCTCTTCTCTTCTCTTCTCTTCTCTTCTCTTCTCTTCTCTTCTCTTCTCTTCTCTTCTCTTCTCTTCTCTTCTCTTCTCTTCTCTTCTCTTCTCTTCTCTTCTCTTCTCTTCTCTTCTCTTCTCTTCTCTTCTCTTCTCTTCTCTTCTCTTCTCTTCTCTTCTCTTCTCTTCTCTTCTCTTCTCTTCTCTTCTCTTCTCTTCTCTTCTCTTCTCTTCTCTTCTCTTCTCTTCTCTTCTCTTCTCTTCTCTTCTCTTCTCTTCTCTTCTCTTCTCTTCTCTTCTCTTCTCTTCTCTTCTCTTCTCTTCTCTTCTCTTCTCTTCTCTTCTCTTCTCTTCTCTTCTCTTCTCTTCTCTTCTCTTCTCTTCTCTTCTCTTCTCTTCTCTTCTCTTCTCTTCTCTTCTCTTCTCTTCTCTTCTCTTCTCTTCTCTTCTCTTCTCTTCTCTTCTCTTCTCTTCTCTTCTCTTCTCTTCTCTTCTCTTCTCTTCTCTTCTCTTCTCTTCTCTTCTCTTCTCTTCTCTTCTCTTCTCTTCTCTTCTCTTCTCTTCTCTTCTCTTCTCTTCTCTTCTCTTCTCTTCTCTTCTCTTCTCTTCTCTTCTCTTCTCTTCTCTTCTCTTCTCTTCTCTTCTCTTCTCTTCTCTTCTCTTCTCTTCTCTTCTCTTCTCTTCTCTTCTCTTCTCTTCTCTTCTCTTCTCTTCTCTTCTCTTCTCTTCTCTTCTCTTCTCTTCTCTTCTCTTCTCTTCTCTTCTCTTCTCTTCTCTTCTCTTCTCTTCTCTTCTCTTCTCTTCTCTTCTCTTCTCTTCTCTTCTCTTCTCTTCTCTTCTCTTCTCTTCTCTTCTCT
>NW_020799091.1:125213386-125232958 GCF_003259725.1 Athene cunicularia
CTTCCCTTCCCTTCCCTTCCCTTCCCTTCCCTTCCCTTCCCTTCCCTCTTCCACGCCTTTTAGCCACCTCTGCCACTACTTTCTCTCCCTTCTGAGCCTTAACTGCTGTGCTTCCCTGCCGGCCATTGTGTTGTTCACAAAGATGAAATGACTGGGGTGTGTGAAAGTGCTTGCCGACACTTCAATATTATCTTCTCCTGCAGGATATCACAGTTAACCCTGCATCTCTACTGCCCTTTACAACAACCTTATTTTCATTTTGAGAGCGCTCTGGACTCGCAGCAGCATGGGATTAATACCTCAGCTGCTGCTGTGTACAGGCAGAGAGCCAGCTTCCTCTCCCACCGTGCCGCCCAAGTGTCTCACACTTGACCACCTGTATCCCTGCATGATTAAAGGCAGAGCTGAGCTCTTTATCCCTCTTGCAGTTCCTCCAAGCCAGTATCTCCTTCTGTCAGGACCCGATTTCACCTGTGAAGCTGAACTTTCTAGTAGGCATATGTGATAATTTTAGAGGAGCCCCAGTTACCCCCTTTATCAGAAGGAGTGAAGCTCTTCTTTCTGATAGGCACTTTAAAAAATCCACTATAGCTGATCTGGGGGGAGAATGGGAGCAATGTACTCTGTTTATAATGTAAACGGATTTAAGACTTCCCCAGATGCTTATACTTTTGCCAACTCCAAATGATAAAAAAGCATGTGTCAGGTCTCAAAACACAAGATTGTCTTTAAAATTCATGACATTTAAGTATATAAATTTTGAATGTTTATTCACCCTCCGCATTCTGGTCCTGGAAGCGTATTTAATAGAACCTTCCTTTTTCTTTAAGAAAGGAAGATTTTACCTCAGATGCTGGGCAGGGAAAACATGAACTGGCCACAGAGGTTATAGCTCAGGAGCAGCTCAGTGCTCCAGTGACTTAGGCAAAACGGAATCTTACTATTCCAGGGCTGAAGGTCTTGGGCAAAGGAGAGATTTAAAAGGGTAGACCTGGATGGAAGAAGCAGGAGAAACCCCTGGAGAGACAAATTTATTGCTGGTGATAAGAGAGGGTGGCTACTTCTGCCTCCAAGACTTGCTGTACCTCACCAATTCCATAGACTCAGGCTCTTCTTTCAGCAATATCATGTAACTGGCTTTTCATGGATTAGGAAAAGCAGGCTGAAAAAAAAATGATGATTTTGCTACCCCTAAGAATCTATTGTCTTAGGTGACATGCCTTCTCTACCTCTAGAGCCCCCTCCATCTTACCTCCTGGCAGAAGTCTCTCTGGAAAATGATTTTAAGATCAGGCTACAGGGTGCATCCGTAAGATGGGGGAGACTGCCAGACACACCTTTTCTCCTCTGACTGGCAAAAACTTGGAGAAATTTGGGGAGCATTTCACCCAAAGTATTGTACCTGGCTACTGCAAGAAAAGGAAGCATCAAGATTGGGTAAGAAAGGTGTTTCAAAACCTCCTTTGTGTTCCAGAAGATGGAGGGCAGATCCTCATATTCATATGTTGTTGTATAAAACAGACAATTAGACATAGATAACTAGACAGAATTTTGATTACTCAGGTGGTCTTAAGTAGGACAAAGGAAAACTCTGGGTAGGAGCTTGTAACTATGGTGAATCCTCTGCACAACAGCAGGTTAATAGATGTGATCTGCTAACAGCAGATAAAAGATCTCAAAAGGAAGTCTGTGACACTGATGAAGCTGACGGAGTCAGACCAGAACAACCCCTTTCCCACCTTAATTGATGTAAGGCAACTGTTGCCTAGTGTCTGCTGCCATACAGCTCCACCAGTAGCATGATACTGGCCAGTGACTTGGGTTGGAGGGATTTCTAGCACTCTGCAGGATCTCACCAGTTGTCAGTGTCTCACAGAGCTGAGAAAGCTGATCCCGGGGGGCTTCTGTACTATATATGCCAGTGTCTAAGACAGGTCTGGCAGATTTCAATCACAGCTTGCAGCTTCAAACAATCATACAGCCTTTCTGCGTCTCAGTTTGGCTTTTCTAAGAGATAGCAATAATGATATTCTCTTATGGCAGAGGGGCTTACCTGATAGCAGCTAGGAAGCAACAAGACAAATCACAAAACAAATCTATGAAGCAAGATGCAGACGCAGAAAACTGGAATATAGACTATTACCCAATGTAGCACAACAAAATGTAATCTGGGTAACCAGCGGAATAAACACAACTGCTGGTGATTACTTGTGAGCATTCCCAAAAGGGATGTGTGACCCTAAATGTTATCTGTTGGGAAAGAGTATAAAACAACATTTCCTTTCTAGAAAAAAGATTACTTCCTCTCTATACCCATAATGGAGAGCAGGGAACTAGAACATGAAGAATGCTACATCAGTAACTAACAGATAGGTAGAAAAATTAATAAAGTAGTTGTTGTGTAAGCAGCTATGGCAAAATAAGGTGATAAATAACAGGCAACTGGGGATTATAATGCATCTGGCAAATCAACTTGATTATATTCTTTGACAGGATAACAAGCCTAATGGACAAAAAATACTCCACGGTAGCTTTTTTTATAGTTCCCTGAGATGTCCTTATATGTGGATTACTGAAATATGAATGGTACTTCTCAAAATCCAGCCCTTCCAGTGTGTGCCAAATGCAGGGAAGTGTGTCACGCCGTGCAGTGTTTTGCAGCCAACACAGAGTCATTTTAAACTACACGACTGTTTTAAGGATGTTTTCTCAACCTACAAATGTACAAAAGCCAGTGAATGAAAAGCGGATTACACCATACCCTCTTTCATATGAAGTGTTTGAATCTTAAACGTCAATATTCCAGAGGGGCTCAAAACCACAGCTATGCAGATATTTTGCTATTAGAGCAGCTAGTAGAGGTGATGCACAGAATCTTGGTCTATTTTGCCATCAGATGGTAGTTGGCAGTTTGTTGAAGGTGGAAAAATTTTTGGAGCTGTGAAAAGATACCCTCTTCCATATTAATCAAGACCGTTATTGCCCAAAGGTGCATATTTCTCCTTGCTGCCCATGACACCACTTACCTGCCTGATCTCTCATGCTGGGAGGTGGAATTGTTCATGCACCCTTACTTCTTTCAGCCAGGACATCTTTCCCCAGCCTTCTCTAGAGTCATTTTCAGACAGCTAGCAAGGGGACTAGGAGAGGTGTAAATGGTGTAAATCTAAGTAATGCCATGCCATACCAGACACTCACTGAAGAGGTTACAGAGCCCCATTTGGAAAACTAGCCATGGTCAGTGTACAGACATTCCCACCATAAAAGGTATTTGTTCCCTGTGTCCTGTTCTTGTCTCTATAAACACTCTGGGATCCAGTGGTTAAAAATTGCATAGCTAGTACAAGGACTTTTGTTAGTATTTTTTCTGCTAGGAGCTAAAACCATGAGCCAGGTGCAGCATGGATGACATGGAGCAGATCTGCTAACACAGGGGTACTAGAAAATTCATGAACCTCTCTGTAGTCTTGCTACAGGAGGGGGACAAAAACCCAAATTCTCAGGAGCAGTCATACAAGAACAAAATTTGGTTCATTTCTCCTGAAAAGGTGTGGGACAAATGTTCGGATTCTCAATTTTCTACTGGTTTCCGCTCTCAGTCACATGCTATATGATTCTGTACTCTACGAGTCTTTAGGGTGAATGACAAGAAAACAGGAAAAGCTGTTTCTTTGGGAGATGACAACAGGAGTATCAAGTGGGTTGCAAAATTGATGATATGCCTGCCTTGTACAAAGCCTGGTGAAAACCAGTCAAACACCCAGGATAAATGTTAGCGGTGGAGGATTAAGCAAGGAGGTCTCCAGTCATGCCCAAGCAACCCCTCTCAACTTAAGAACAGACTGTGCAGAGCCTAACCGTACCTACAGGACAGAAAGATGGAAGCACATACATAGCTCCGGAGGGTGAGAATACACAAAGTGCGAGCTAGAGGAATGAGCTAAAATCAATAAATTGAAGTTCAACCCCGATAAGTGTAGAGGAAGAGATGAATAAACATGAGTACAGAGAAATGAAGAGAGCACAGAAAAGAGTCATAGGGTTAATGAGAACATATTCAAGGGGGAATTACTAGATGTGGCTGGCACAAATGCACAAAATGATATATCAAATGCATATTGGGATTAATAGGTGTCATGACTTTAAGCAAGTAACGTAGCTGCAGAGTACTGAAGCATATTTTGGTCAGCACAATTCAAAAAATACCTAAGCCAAACGGGTAGAAATGAGATTATAGAATAGAAGAATCAGTGAATCTGGGCCCATTTTGTTTGTAAAAAAACCCAACCCAGTAATAAAAACTCAGTGTAAGTTTTTCTTAATGCTGTCTTCTAACTATGGAGCTTAGAGGAATAGGGTCTTGGTTCTCTCCACAAAGGAAAAATGGAAACAGCCATTTCTAACTAGCCACATTTGCAGGAATTAGTTTTGTTTACTCGTGGCTTGCCATACCATGTTCTTCTGCTTTGTTTATGGACAAAACAACCCCTAACTAATAAAACGTTATTTCTGTGACTGTGCCCGTTGAAAGGCACAGGGAATGTATATAAAGGCTTTAGAGAGGGTGAACTGCAGTTATGCAACAACTTTCTAGACTGGGCACACGGATGCAAAAGTATTAAGAAAGGGAATAGAGCTCTGCCTACAAGTCTCTAGATCACTGTCAGGAAGCCCACACTTTCCAGAATCAGACCTCACCCTGGGATAATCCTCGCACCTCCCAAGGCTGGCCTGGTGATGATAAGGTCAGCAAAGACTGAGTTAGACCATTTGCAAAGGTGCACAGCTGACATGTGTGATACCTGAACGAACCAGCACCAGTAGTGTGAGTTCAACTTTTAAGACAGGTGTTGCCAAACTCAGAGGGCAGACCAAACCAAAAGTGATGAGTTGCATCAGAAGGCACAGATTTATCTGAATTGGAGGAGACAGAGAAAAGTCTGTGTAGTCCTGATACCCATAACTGTGAGTGAGGAGCAACAACTGTCTCTGTTGTTCCATTTATCCTGCAGTAGCTGCTATGCAATGTCAAGATATCCACTGCAGTTTCAGATTAGGGTGGAGGAGAGCATGGGCTACCACCTTGCTGAGAAACAGAATGGGATGGCAGAGGACAGAAAAAATCTCAAGGTACAAATGGAATTAAATACGTTTAAAGTTAAAACATAACCAGGATACCCTACAGGTAAGGATAGACACTGTAAACATGATGGTGAACTTTTAATCTTTAATTATTTTAAAATTATTTTGCTATCTTTCTTTCTTTCTTTCTTTCTTTCTTTCTTTCTTTCTTTCTTTCTTTCTTTCTTTCTTTCTTTCTTTCTTTTCTTTCTTTCTTTCTTTCTTTCTCACTTCCTCTCTTTCTTCCTCACTTCCTCTCTTTCTTTCCCCACTCAGTGTGCATTAAAACAAAAGACCTGTGCTGCAGCCCCACCTACTTCTAAGTGGGTACATGCCATAAAGGTTCGTGGAGGTATTTCCTTCTCCAGTTCCAGCTCTGTTGGCCTAGATAGTGACTCACCTCACAGGTTTCAGATGAGCTTTTGTGGAGAGGAGGTGTGATACAGGTCCCACAGCTGTGCAGAAGATGAGAGTCTGTTATGCTTGCAAGACAGGTCTTAATTATTAAGTGCAAACTGTTATTTGGTGTTAAAGTGCTGAGAGAAGATAAATGAAAGCAGAGGAAAAATTCAGTAACTGCTGAAAAGGCCCTACAACACCCAGATGCAAGTAGATATCTCATTAATTGCTTGCTTTAGTCCCCTTTGGGCTCAGAAGACAGCAGCAATGGCCTTACTTTTGTTTGTAGGTGTGGGTTCTGTTTTGACTGAGATATGTTCTCTATATATACCTTAATGTCTTTTGATGCATTTCTTTTTGGTGTGGGAATTGATTGCCTACAATTTACCTAGAGCCTGTACTTCAATCCACATATCACTCATTCTTGTTTCATAGTGTCTGAAAGACAGGAGCAGAAATAAGGACTACTAAGAACACAGCAATCTTTCCATCATAGACTGGGCCATTCAGGACTACAGTCTTAAATGTCAGCACAAGTAGGTATGTGATATTCAGCATCTGAATTCTACCCAAAAAAAGTACAGTGAAGCAGCATTAGCTGTCGATGGACTAAATTCCAGACAAAATCTCTCCTCCTAGAGACCAGCTCAGTCATCCTGTTCCATTTGTCCAATATTTTCTATTGCAATTCTTGATGAACTCTCAGAGAAAAATAATAGAAATTAGTGAAGGACTAAGTTACTAAGTAGTAAAGTAAACCAGGATCTTTTCCACAGATAAAGCATAGCCATTTCAGACTGGCAAGAGGCCCTAACTTATGATATCACCCCCTAACCCCAGTCAAAATGCCTGACCAGGGATGTCGTGTGGTGCCTTATGAGAGCAGGACAGCGTTAAAGTTTGAACTTAGGCCTGACTTTCCTGAAATTTGAAAGATACCATGGGCCTAGGGACTTGTTTCAGAACTGCTCCTTTTTAAATGGAGTTTGTTACTCTCTTAAAAATAACTCAGTGCTAAGAATCATTCACATCCCTGTTTGCCAGGGAGGGAGTGTCAGGAGGGAACATCAGTAATTGCAGCCACTCGAGCTAGGACCCAGAAAGCAGGTCTGCCTGCACCGTCCTTCTTGCTCCTTCCTACCTCATCCCCAAAAATAAAGGAACACGTGACAGAGTACTTGGTCACCTCTCCATCATGCTTTGTCACCACTACCCATGATCTTGGCAGTTTATATTTATCCAGGGAGAGAGGAGGCGAAAGAAAAAAACAGAAGGAAAGATGGAGGAGTGGATGAGAAAATAACAATTTCTAAAACTGTAAAACCTGGCAGGCTTTGGTTTTATGGCATCACGGTGGATGGCTGCACAATGAAGAGCTAGGTTCTGTTGTTAGCAATACTATCAGCGATTTCCCATCCAGCTGGGAAAGATTTTTTGTTAATACACATCATGATTTTAATAGCATGCGTGTAGGTGGTGAAGAATTGGATTTTTTAAAACTTTATAATCAAGGTGAGAGGAGGCAGGCACAGTGCATGAGAGAAACATGCAGTGTCAAAATACTCTCATCTATTATCCCCCAGGTCACACTGGCAGATCCATCCCACCTCCCACCCACTGACTGGTCTTAAGGTTGAGAACTGTACCCTGCTCTAAGCACTGGGGTTTTTTGATATATTTATTGTAAAACCTGAGCTAAAGATGGAGGAGAAGTACTGCTGAGTACATCTGTTAATCTCAAAGGTTAAAATGACTGTGCACACTTGGTATCCAAAAAATGTCTATGTGCAGACCTCTTTGTAAACTGTGCCTGTAGAAGGGAATCTAAACAGCACTTGCTTAGTACAAGACGAAGAGGAATGTGCAAAAAAAATGCAAAACCCATCAAAGACGATGCATTTAGTAGTTTTACTGCTAATACAGGTAAATGTAATAGAAAACTGGAGCTTTTAGTAACTTGTGTTTAAAGCACAAGCCTGCTTCATCTTCACAAGAATGTTTTTACCCTAATGACAGGGAGACCAGCTCCAGTGGTGCTTTTGGTTGCACTTTGCCCAGTGGCTGCTGAAAGGGGCTGCAGTCTCCCCTGTCCCCGTCATGCGCTCCTGTAACTTTTCTTGCATTAGCTCTAAGTTCTGGAGGTTGTGCAACTGCGGGGTGAGCTGAGTGAACAAGCTGATCTGTCAGAAAGCTGGCACAGCCAAAAAGCAGAAAGTTTCAGCATCTTGACCTGACTTTATACCCGTGACCTTGCAAGATCTGATACAAGGGATGGAGCACAAGGCAAGGGAGAGGTGGCTGGTGTAATGTCAGATTAAGTGAGGCCAGGACTGCCCTATCATCATCAACATAAAGCCCAACTGAGTGGTCATGCATGACTCAACTTAGAAACACTCAGACCAGTAGCCTTGATTGGGTTTTTTTGTCTCTTTATAAAGTAAGGAGAAGATTGATTGAAAACTCAGATTCTTGGCCTGGTGCCAATCCCATAAATAATTTAAAAACAGCCCTGTGCTAAGTTGTGCTGGCCCACAGATGGGATAAGAACTCCCCTTCACTCACCACTGGGAAGGACAGGGAGCCACTCATCCTGCTGACTGTCCACTGTATTTCTTCAAATACAGCATGGCATAACACTGTCTTTAAGGATGTCATGGCATCCTGGTTTCTCTGCTTCTATGTCAGCTGCATTTGGTTAGGATGACATAAACTTTCCAACCCTTCCAATGTGGCTCTGATGTCTGAAATGTTTTGTGGTGGTTCCATAGCCTTGGCCCTAAAACTCTTTTTTTTCCGTCTGCAGGCTGCCTGGGGGTAATTTAATCCACAAACACAGATTCAGCAACCATTGCTCTGCTGACAAACACACAGTACTGACTGGTGTCAGTCTCCTGTCTAAACTAACATCTCAGCTTTTGTATGACATAATTTTGGAGCTAGCTAGCTGATAAATTCAGTATGGCCAAAACAGAAAGCTGATTTTATTTTTTCCCCTCCTCTACTACTCTCTCTTCCCAAAAATGTTGAAGAGCTATGCCATCCTCCTAACAACAGTATCTATTCTGTATCAGCCTTCTCCCAAGTCTCGCACCCTGGTTCTGTTTAAGTCTTGCTGTCTCCCCTTATATATTATTCTAAAATCCAGCCTGTCCTGTTCATTGACCTAGCTACATCTCTCATATGCTATTGGTTTATCAGCTCCTGCTTCTAATAAGGCAGTGAGAACAGAAATTTTACTACATTATTACCACACTAGTATCTTTTCACTTACCAGTCAGAACAGGTTGCATGGCAAAAGAAGAAAGTGAGGCCCAAACAAGATGTTTCATAAAACATTTGTGATGCAGCCAGAAAAAGCACAAGAGCATCTTGCTTCATGAATTCTGTATCTGTGAGTTACGCTGGGCAAAAAACTGAGACTCAGTATGTTTTTATACTTTATGTTGTCAAAGCTCCTTTCAAATCAAGACAGGTAATATTTTTATCTCAGTATGATTAGCAAGGGGTTGTAAATATGGTATTTTGAACTCAAAAGTGATTTTAATGTAGTATCAGAAAGATTGTGATATAGGGCTTTACCTATCTCCCAGTATTTTATGTGTAATTGTTCCAAGAAGTTGGAAAAACTTCAATAGCAAGTTGAGATCAGCTTAATTCAGCTACTTTTCCTGAGATAAAAGAGCATCTGAGTAAAATATAATGACCACTCTCTTCCAGGAACGGTTTTGTGAGGTAGGATTCTCCCAGAGCTCAGTGAACACTCTTAGGGGATTTCCTTGCTGGATGAGTCTAGTGTGGAGGCTGTGTGAGCAAACACCTTAGAGCAGCAGAACAACAGAACAACTGCTTAAGAAGATTAATGACTGGATTCCTTAAAAGCTACTTATGGGAGAGGTGATCTCTTATGTGTGAGCCAAAGACAATTAATTAAAATGGGTCAATTAGCCTGTCAAATACAACATGTATCCAGAGTTCAAGCTTTTATGTATTCACATCAGAAATTGTAAAATAAAGGCAAGGGGAAGACCCACCTGAGCTATACAGGGCAGAAGAAGAATATGAGTTGGTGAAAAAGTAGAATACTTCCTTCAGCTTCCATGAGTCTCACACTCCTGAACAGGTAAATGGTGATGTGCTGGGTCCTGTCATGGGTGTACATCACAGCAACTGTCTGCATCTGCAGTGTCCTTTAGTCTAACAGAGTCAGGACAAACTACAGAGACAATAAAATGTGCAACTTAACACTGAAACAAAAACATTTCTTGAGTGGAGGAATCAAATCCCAACTATGCAAGCAAAGAGGTAATCATCAGGAACTTGAGTCTTTTTTTCTTCTAAATAAACATAGTGGCATCAGTAGCATCAGAACAGAAAAACCTTTAAACATTGAGGTTTTTGTCCTAAGGATGCAGCACAGACTGAATTTTAGCACAAATCCCTGGAAAGAAAAGACAATCCCACCCTGATAGAACCAGTTTTGGTGAGCCTGAACTAAATGCAGTGATCAAAATACTAAGTCAGTCAGTTATGCGATATATTTTAAAGAATAGACTGATGAGAACTAGAAACCTTCTTTGTTCTCTCAGTCACTCAAAATGCATTTCCTTCCAGATGTGTCTAGAATCTGCACAAGCATCAGTGTATGTAAATTCAGAGATGAAAGCAATAATTCATTCTGGTAGGAAAGCATAATGCATTTCTAGTATGAATGCCAATTATCCTCCATAGGTTATATTGCTGAGCAATGAATAGGAAGTCTATGAGCACCTGATCAAAATTGAACATTTCAGAAGGCACACAACCCACAAAATGTGTGGGGATCTTAATGTTCAAAATTAGTGAGAAGTTTACAACTTGTCTATAAGCACACGGCAGATGAGAAGCAAGGCTGGGATGCTGTGTTCCTGCTAACCAAGAATGGAAACTATAGACACGCCTCCTCCTGATTTTTCAAGAAATGCTGGGCTCATAAGGAAAAGGTCAGAGTCTGTACTGTCTGGGGGACAAGAGTAAGGAGCCTTGGATGAATCACCCAAACTCCTACAGTCCAGGCACCACTATGCAAACTTAAATACCAAATAAATTAGTATTTCTATCTGTTATACCTATTCACCTTCAAACCTGCCAACAGGTGAAACAAATTACTAAAACACATGACAAATGAGTGAAAAGTAGTGTACTTAGGTTTGGGTGCATGTTATTTAATAGCTGCCAGATTCTCAGTGTTATCCTGTAGACGAGGATTTATAGTTTGATTTACTTTACAGAAATGAGAAAATAATTCTCAAAAATACAGAAAACTGAATTCTATTAGATAGAAACTATCAAGCTCCTCCATATGATTTATCAGTTTGAACACTTTCCTAACACTGGAGCCAAAGATTAAATGTGATTTTCCTTGTGAATAGAGATGAGCGTGATGTGACATACATGAGTGGGCTATGCAGGTATTTGCTAGTCACTTAGAAGAACAATAGAGAGAAAGATTTTTAAATTATTTTCCTGGATTTGGGCAATAAAGCATGGCTTTATGACACAGATGAGATAAGCAAGCACATCAGCCTGGTGTATCCTACCTAGAAGGCAGTGGGTCTGCCTGATACTTGAATCTGCAATGTGGGAGCATCATCACTACCAGATGTTTCAGAAAATTCCTCCTGCAGCTTCCTGGGAAACTCATTGGGTTCAATGGTCATCATACAATGCTTGAGATGTAGGACAGCTGCATTTAATTCTCCACTGACAAAGGCATCAAACTGGCCAAGGTTAGGATAGACTTTCACTAATAGTCTGGCCAAGATTAAGCTCTCCCTCACACACAGACTCGCTAACCCGCTAAGTGTAATGTCCAGCCCAACCAAGTGGCCACAGCTCCTGCCCAAGCTTGAGAACCTGCTTCACATCAGGTTCAGAGCTGGAGCTTGGTGGCCACTTTGTCCCTTTCCTGCCAAGAGCATGGGACTTTCCCTGTGCTTCAGTTCTGCAGGGCAACTGCATCTCCCAAGACCTGTGCCACAGCCCTCTGCCTCTGCTTTCTGGGCTCTGCTTCTCCCTTCTGCCACTCAGGCCCTTGTGCTCATCCCTAAATGTCAGTTCAAACAGACCCTTCCTTGTGTTCATATTGAAAAACCAATGGATCACATTTCACTCACTTAATTGTGTGGTCTAGAGGTACGTGGCATATATGCTAGGCTGGACAGGAATTAGGGGAACAGAAACAACACAATCACCATAAGCAGGTGAAACGAGGAGAACAGATATCCTTTCCTACAGCAGAAATGAACAGCCTTGCTCAGCAGAAGAAATGGAAACAGCCACCAGTGTGCTGAGACAAGGTATCAAGGCATCCTTGGTTCTTACTTTGCTTTTCCTTAGAAGATAATATTCCCTGGTCATCTTTTGCTTCATGCTTTATTGTGGAGCAGAGTGGAACAGGGAGCCTGGCACAACTGAGCTGCAGACTTCCTCAAAATGTAATACAAGAGTTCTCTGGGTTTTTTTAAATTAAGTAAGTGAAGCTAGAGTTGAATAGACCTGGGTCACTGGCAAATCCTTTATAAAGGACAGGAGCAGAGGTCAGTGACAGATATTTTGGACTAGTTTGAGTCAACGGGAAGACTGAATGAGCATGTTAGATTTAAAAGCTGGTTCTAGTACAAATTAAATGCAAGAAACATTTTGAAAAAATGTTTCAAAGCAAACATTTCCTATTTTAATTTACATTTAGACATGTATTACAATATATTTACAAATATTTGAACACTGTGTTGAGCTTCTGAACTGGAAAACAAATTATTCCTGTCCCCCTAAATAAAATATACTGATTATACACTGAAGAGTTAAGCTTAAATCTGGCCTGAGGTAGATTATGGGCATTCTCATTTCCTTCAGCAGTTGAAGAAATGGCCATTTATAGGATTACATGCAGCCCACAAATTGCAGAGGGACAGGCTTTATGTCCAGCATTGCGTTGCTGATCAGCACTTTGCTAACTTCTTAGCTGGAAAAGCACCCTACGTGAAGAATGTGGATGGGACAGCAGGGATTCAAAGACCCTGAGACAACTATCCAAACCAATACAGGCACTACATACCAAATTCCTATTTGATATATCCCATTGGCATAAAGCAAATCCCTGACTGAGAGACAGAGCAAGGGCTGAGGAATAATACAGCTGTCATTCCTGGCATGAAGAAACATTTTTTTAAACTTCTAGGACTGATTGGATTTTCACTGCTAACATTTCTGCCAGACTTCCTTCCAATGAAGCGTTGAGACTAGGATGGAATATTTCAGAGGATACTTGCAGAGGAGACAGAAGGGTCTGATCTGCCTTCAATTTGCTCTTAAATTAAGATTAAAAGGGAAGAAAAGGCATGATGGAGGGAGGGGGAAAGGAAGGCATGAGAGCCATTGCAGTGATCAAATTCACCCACGGGCTAGCTCAGCCTGATATAATCCTTAGACAGCTGATTAGGTGGTTTGCAGTCTTTCTGCGATGAAGAACCAAGGCTTGGCTGTGGTCAGGATGTGGCCCTGGTTTGAGGGGTGATGCTATAGAGTACTAGACAGCTTTTCTTCATAGACTTCATAAAGGGTTGAAAGTCAGACTGCAGGTAGCATTTCTTCCCTGGAGTCTTTTGATGAGGCTGTTTATTATGAAGTATTGCTTAGTCTAGAAGAGACAAGTGCATTGGTCTTGCAGGTCAATAGTAATGTATTTACCGAACATCTCAATTGTTAAAAATGAAAGATGTAGACATAAAAGTGAATGCTCTTAATGACAGAAGGATTGAAATACTGGAATGTGGGCTCCATTTTCCCTTTGCTCTTTTCCTTTTTTCTCTGTGCCCTCATCTTTTCGGCTCTTCTTTTAATGCAAATATCTACGCTAAATTTAAGGCTATCTCTGTGAAATGCCAGTCACCTGTTTTTGGACCAAGGTTATAGCAGGTCTAGAATTTTCTATGAAGATTTTTTTTGCACAGAGACCAAGGATGTCATATCTGTTTTGTGAACTGACATATTATATTTTTGGTTCCTATGATTCATCAAACTAGTTTGAGTGAATGGACCTTTTTACCCTACAATTTAAACTGAAGGATATTGAAGGGCAGCTGAAATTTTCCTCAGCTAAAGTCTCTTTTTTGTGCGTATTGGAAGAAATCCCCCAAAAATGCAAACTGTGCTGATGGCTTTTCAATAGAGCAAGTGTAGAGTCATTAAATGTTGGTTGTTGGTTTTTTTTTTTTTCTTTCTAACTCCTTATGCTCTTATTTTATAGTCTCCTGTAAATGGAATATGAATTCAGAGATTATGTTTCAAACTTGCAAGACTGTGTGGGTTTGAAAGCAACCAAGACAAGTAGCCCAGTCCTAATTGAGAGCTTTGTTAGTGCAGAATCTAGTAAAATGAACTAACAATTTGGAATACATTAGCTGTCACTTCAAATGCCACTGATAATTTCCAAAACACTCAGAGCAAAAATGGGAAAAGGCATAAAAAGTCAAAGCTGACAACAAAAAGAATATTTACTGTGAATTACAGTCTTCCTGATTTGCTAAAGCTCTTACTGATTTTGTTTTAATAAAGGATCTTCTTCTCTCAAGGGATTTAAATACAGTAGATTATCTAACACGCTCAGCAAATGCTTTAAGTTCCTTATCTGAAAGCTTATCCTTGATGACTCGGAAATCTGTGGTCTCTTGCATTTAATGTGTTTGGGAGTGTGATTGGTCAGTTTGGTGATCTGGCTATATACGACCTGGATAAGTACACACTTGGTCAAGGACCACTAGCCTTTCCTTCTATTGAAAGGCTAGTGGCTATCCCACTTTCATAGCCATCTTTTTTTGGAAAGCTGTTCTGAGAACTATTAACAGCTGACTTTGAAAAGGCATCAGTTCCTGCTGTTTTGCAGCTACTAGAGAAGATGAAAATGTTCAGAATGGAAAAAGCATCAATGAAAATATTTGGGAAAAAATGCAGAAAAGGTATATATTGATCAAAAGTCAGACATATGCTTGGTGGAAATTAAAACTTCAGGGTAAGAAAATAACAACTCTGCTTTCTGACAATCTGTGCCAGTTACTAAAAATATTTTAAAGACCCATTACACCTTTAGATACATCGGATGCACACAGGCTGGATTGCAAACCTGGGTCATTAGAAGTTCAAACAGCCTGGTTCACAGCAGGACCTGTGAAAGCCAGACAGTTTTGTCTAATCCTTATAGAAGGGGTAAGAGGGGAAAGAGGTAGCTAAGCTATGTGACAGCCAACGATCTATTAAATGAAGTGTTAAGAAAAGGGCTTAAGAGGAAGAACTATAAAAACTGTGTATGGAATGCAATGGAAGCTGGCTGCAGAGGAGACCAAAATGTCAGCCTGAGAACTACCATAAAGGCTGATAAGAAATCTGTGGTGGCATGGTATATGGCATATATTAACTACCCTAGTATTGATCCAGCCTCTCAGACAAGTTTTGTGTACCAGGGAAGGCCCCACATTGTCATGACTAGAACCCAAGTTATCTTGATTAGACATCCCAGAGTTTTCCATATTTGCTATGGTAAAGATACAGCAAGTAACTGCTGTGCAGATAATAATTGCTGAGGCTTTAACTCTTCTGTGGCTTCTGTTACAGCCTGAACCCCACAATCTCTTAGAAAAAGATCCCTGCTTCCAGAGCAACCAAATGTAGGCTGAGTCCCACCTTCCTCTGCAAGAAATACATGGCTCTACTGCAACAGGATGCTCTGTAAAAAATAGTCAAAATTTTATGCCCTTGACAGCTGTTTAGGTGACCTGTGGTAGTTCTTCACTGAGATATGCAGCCCTTCCTGGGTAGGGTATATATTTAGAATATAACTCAACAGGTCACCATTGTGATGAATTTATACTGTATGCCTGAGCTGACCTAAGTTTAACAAAAGGAAGACTACCCTCATCTTTCTGTGCAGGCCTACAGTTCTGCCTTTCTTTGCGCTGGCTTTGGTGCTTGTCTAACTCTGCGCAGAGCTAATCCAGCTCATTAACCCCAAAAGAAAACTACTGACTTTTCTAGCAAATTAATTTATTGCTGATGGGGCAAAAAGCCGAGGGCTTGAGTTGGATGCAGGACCTTCCCTTTCAACAGCAACAAGAAAGGATCACCTCAAGCTGTAACAGTTAACTCTGCGCATGGGCTAATATACCCCTCTACTTGGCCCAATGTGCAAAATGGAGTTCTTATTACAATATTCCATTCTCAGTTTTGTACAGACACATCCCACCTTCTCACAGCTTCTTCATTAAGAAATCTGCTCTCTGAGCACGCATAAAAGATCTCATTTTTATGGTAAATACTTCTATCCTTTACTTGTGAAGGAAAAAATAAAAGGAGAATGTATTAATATTACATGAGGATGATTAATTATTTTACTATCCATTGACACCTATGGAGGATGAAAATGGCACTGCTGTTTTTCAATCAGCAGTCTCTGTGGCACCTGAGTATCCAAAGACCCTAAAATAATAGGAGACTTCCAGCCTTCTAATGTTAATTTTAACAGCTCTCTGTATAGCTACAAATTCAAAGGGCCAAAGGAAATCTCATGGTATTCCAAGAATCAAGCAGAATGACCAAGGTAAGAGCAGACCTGGCATCCTAAGTAATACTAGACAAAACAGTGATGTTATGTGAATTAAAGCAGTCATGCTATGTGTGATTCAATCAATAGAGAGTTAAAGGGTAGGAATATAATGAAAGCAAGTCCACATGGCTTTATGGAAACAAGTCTTGACAAGCAGGCCTGACTTCACTTTTTGATGAGATTACAGGTTTGTTTGATCAAGGTAACCACATGGATGTGATAGACTTGGACCTTCCTAATGAATTTGATTTAGTACTGCTTGACATTTTGATTAAAACATTAGCATTATATAGCCTTAATAAAACACATTAAATAGATTAAGATCTGGCTAATTGATAGAGTTCAGCAAGCTGTTCTAACCAGATACTCAGCACTGACTGGGGATATTTTTAGTGGGGCTCTGCAGGCAGGAACACGACGCTTGCTGCCATTTGATGTTCTGGAATTACACAGAAATGTGGATAATATTGGCAAATGTCCTGAAGGCTAATGAGGAATGGGCAGCTATGGAAAGTCACAGTTTTTCCTGCACCGGCATAGATGTGTTCCTGGTATTTGATTACATCCTTCCTCTTCAGTTCTGCAGAAACACAGAGGTCCTCTTACAGGGTAGAGTTGCAAGGCTGTGGTCTAGTCAGCTGCTGCTGGACACACAGTGATTTCTCTCAAGGGTCATTGATTTTAACTACTAATTCATGTATTATCAAAAGGAGTAGTAGATGAATCATTTAAAAAGTGTGAACTGTGAAACCACCACTTACTACACACTTCCACTTGTCTTTATTTAAACTTCCACCAATATAAACCTGAGATTAAAATATGTTTGCAGCGTTACAAAGTCAGGGAATTCTAGCCCATTGGCTGAAGCAGAATTTGCTATCAAAAAATAAAACAAGAAATCCAGATGAGGTAAGCAAAAATACCCAAAAGAGATCTGACCAGAACATTAATGATCATATTAATTGTCATATTAATTGTCATATACAAAGCATACACAGGCTATACCACTATCACTTTCTGGTCAGCTGATCTAAGCACATCTTTTGTGATTCTCCATTTTCTTGGTCAGCTCTTGAATCAGACCAAGGTTAGATAATGCTGAATGAATATTAGGCTTCTTTGCTAGTTTTGATTCTGACCAATCCTTTTATATTATTTCATGTAGTCACAAGCTTACCTAAGCAAAAATCAAAACGAGCATTCATACTAATCTTGATGATGTAGACTGTTAAAAATGTCCGCAGCACAATCTTGCTAGGAAACTGTTGCACTTTTAACATTTGATTTCTGTTTCACCTTGCAGAACAAGATGACTGATAAATGTAAAAGATACTATCCAGAAGAAAACACTGCAGAATATACCCTCTCCCCTTACTATCTAAAATACAGATTCAGATACATATATCCCACCGTGCATTGAGATGTCTTATTTAATTTGTTATACATCAATTTAACATCTAAAATCTTTCCACATTTTCATCATTTTACAAACCTATTATTAAAACTCTTGGTGTCAAAACTATGTAACCTTAGAAGTGTCCCACTAAACATCAGTACCATCTAAACAATGCAAAACAGCACTGAATGCCTGACCTGTCTACTGATTTTTTTTTTCTACTAAACAAAAAGCAAACGTATTTTTCTGTGTCAAAACCAAATTGTTCATTTTTTTAGAATTATCATTACAACAAAACTCCTCACCAGCTAGGCCATTCAATGGGACACCTTCTGTGCATGTCATTGCTACTACTGAGTTTTTCTAAGCATGTCCTGCACTGTCCTGTCTCCCTTTGCACCTCCCCACAATTATCACTTCCATTGTTCTGCCGTTCTTCTGCATTTGTGTTCACCTTGGAGAAAAATTTTCAAAAGGGACCTACATGCCTTACATATACAAGTAGTCAGCTGAAGTACTTTTCTCAGTTGGTACTTTTAAACAGGATTGCTCAGTGTTTTGTTGAGCAGTATCTGTTTTTGTTTGGTTTTGGTTTTGTGGTTTTTTTTTTTTTTTCTACAAGTCTGTTTTCCTAACAGCACACTGGCAGTATGAGGATCCTTGCCCTTTTGGATACCCTGAGGTAATATCTAATCATCAATATCCAGCTCTTCATGCCAATTCTCTGAAAGACAAATGTTGTTGGTATTCCAAAACTGTATGCATCTTATCCCACGTGTGAAGGCTTTTTAACATTATTTTAATTTCGGTCTTTCCTTTTCTTCACTTAAAACTAACCATCTTATCGCTGTCTTCCCTAGAACTGTGAGAGCATTACATTGTCAGATTTTCTTCCTCTAGCACCCCCTGACTCCCTGTCTATTCCCTTTTTTTTGCAAGTCTGTCTGTGACATTTTCTTCATCCTAATTATTTCATTTTTAACCTTATCTTTCCCTTTCCTATTTACAATCCATGTTGCTATCTTTCTTTTGGGTTTTGTTAGCTCTTTTTCCCACTTGCATTGCCTGTGGTGAACATAATAGCAGTAGGACATGATATTCGTCAAATATCTTCAATTGGGGTTTGACTTTTCCTTATTCTCCAACCCTCTGCAAATCTTTACAGATTTGCTTACTCAGTTCCATCCTCTTTTTCATTTCTGTCTCATAGCCATAGTCCTCACATATTTTGTTTCCCAAAGTTCTGTTCCTTTTTTTCTGGCTGCAGAAAACTACCAACCTTTCCAGTTTCATCAGCAATGTATCCATTATTTTTCATGAGGACATAAGTGGAGCTAAAGTTACTCTTTGAACTTCACTGGAATAATTTCATCATTCAGTTGGGGAGAACCTGCGAACACACAGAGATGAGCTGGAGTGGGAAAAAAAATAATGTATGGAGTTCAGTGTAAGAAGCTGAAATAAACCTTGCTTCACAGAGCTGTAAGATTTACAAAAAATAGATTAGGTAGTAAGAGTGGGTATCAGAACTATACTAAGTGCTGCTGGAGAATCTAGAAAATGAGGTGGCCAACGTGCATCACTTGTATGTTTTTATTATACAAGAAGAGGTGCTATATATTTAGGACTGTACAGAACAAGTTTGGTCCTTACACCATTTTAGTCAGTTCCAGCTTCACAAGCATGTTGACGGCGCTGTGCCGTGAGTGACTTTCAATTGCTACCTCATTTATTTCCGACCTGAATAACCTTTTGACAGCGTCTGGCGCACAGTAGAGCGCTTCTTGGGCTGCATCGCGCTTCAGAGGCCGGAGCGCCGCCCCACGCAACTTCCACGACTTTGGGGCAAGCCTCGGAGCACCGCCGACCCTCCACGCGCCTTGCAAGGGCAACCGGGGGTTATGTTGTTCCTCTCGGGAAGCAAACCGGGAGGATTTGTGGCGGAGGTGCCGGGGGTATCAGCAGATGGGCTGGACGCCGACCGGCACAGCGCCCCGGCAGGAAGCGGGCGGCTCGGGGCCTC
>NW_020799091.1:125233008-125341544 GCF_003259725.1 Athene cunicularia
ATAAGAGACAGGAGGAAAAGAACGTAGTTGAATTTGTGTTAGTTGTGTTAAAATAATCAAGTGCTGACGGCAAATCTTAGGCAGAAAAGATAGAGGGAGATGGAGCCTACTGTTTCGGATGCCGGCTTGAATTTTTTGTTTACTTCTCGGTTTTAACCACTGCTAAATGTGGATTTTGTGCGAGAACCCCATGGCGGTTGTTCCATTGTTCCTAGTTTGAACGTAAATCTTAGTTCTGCTGCTTGTGGAATTTTTTATTATTATTTTTTTTTTTTTTTTTAAAAGGACCTTTCCAGGTACCTTTTACGCCTGAAAAAATGAAGCCTTTGTTTTTTTCAGTCAATTATACCTAATATTGACATTCTGTTTGGTACAAGAGACTTAAAGTGCTGCCTCACTCAGAGGACCATTAAAGACTTTCTCTTTCGCTACATGTAGCTGAATGTGTTACTGCACATCCTTTCTCCCCCCCCAAACCTTCCGAAAGATTTTCAAAAATGAAGAAATTTAATTTTCGCAAAGTTTTGGATGGTTTAACTGCCTCATCCCCTGGTGGAAGCAGTGGTGGTGGCAGTGGTGGTGGAAGTGGGGCTGGTGGTGGCTCCACGCACCCAGGAGGGACTGCAGGAGCTGCAGGGACACCCAGAGATGAGATCCAGGAGACGCTCACTTCGGATTATTTTCAAATTTGTAAGGTAAGGGCTGGGTTTTTTTCTTTTGTTTCTTTGCTGTTGTTTTTGTTTGTTTGTTTTTTACTATGGCAATAATAAAAGCTACGCTCTGTGTGTGGGCAGTAAATTGATTCCAATCAGCCTTTTACTTGGGAACTGCAGTGGTTGTATAAGGACTTTGGAATGAAAAGAGAGAGATCTCGTTGGTGCTTTTTTTTCCTCCTGCTGCGGAGTTGGGGTGATAAGTAAATTAATAAAAATCTTGATTTCAGCCTTCAGGACCAAACCCTAAGTTTACACTTGGATCTCAAACTAGTAACAAGATCGCGGGCAGGAAAGCAAATCAATTGGTGCTAGTACAGACAACATTTACAAATCATTAGAAATTCAAAACTGTTTCCATCTACTTCCCCTCCTCACTCTTCTCAGCCTCTCTTCCTTCCCCTTTTTAAGAAAAAGGCATAAGCTAGAAATACAGTGCAGTGCTTACTGAACCTAGCTCTTCAGATGTTTGTGAGGGTTTGGATGTAAATTTAGGGCGTTTTTTTAGCATTAGTACTGAAGAATGTGATTGTATGACAGTAAACTTTGTAGGACAGCATAAATACCAAAAGTTGCCAAATTTGTTTGGCATCAGTTTTTATGTGTTGGTTAGATCCTTAAGTGGGAATTTTCTTTCAGCAGAAAGCAAAAAATATCCCTGTGTTTTGTATCTGTTTTCTGCAACTAAGCTTTCAGTGGTGTTCTTAAAGACACAAGTAAAATCAGTACAAACTCTTTGGTACTTCTGACCAGCCCTGGAAAATGAAAATTGTACTTTTGTAATGAAGCCCAAAACTGAAAGCAGAGATTATATTATGATCCTCTGTTGTTATCTTTAACTTTGACATTAATTCTGTTGGCTTTACTGGAAGTTTTGTTTGCTTATTTGTTTTGCTGAGAAGCTTCAAAATCAGAATTTTGAATTAGTGCATTTTACATTATTAAGAGTAACCTCACCTATTAAGTATACTTTCCTTTTAATAACCAGATACAAACTGATTTGAAATTTAGGTTATGACCAACTCCAGCACTTTTCTTTCTGTGTTTTGTGAAGAAGCAAGTAATACAAACAAACAAGACAAGCCTACAAGACAGTTTGTGCACAGATGTGGTCCTTGTGAAACACACAGCTTTCTTGATCTCAGATATCATGATTCTGATTTCAATTGGTTTTCAGCTACAGCTGGTGGCAAAACTCTTACAGAGTTAAGGGGAAGAAAGATGAGCCCCCATGACTTTGAGTCGAAGACCTTTGGGAATAGGTTCTACATAATTCTAAATTTCTGGAGGTTTTATAGTTCTTTGCCATCCTGAACCAAAACAGGTTCAGGCCTTTTGCATCAAATTATTCTGTAGTTTAATAGACTGTCAGTGATCAGTGCATTAGAATCATACTTGTTTACCAGGGTTGAGTTTGACTCCTTTTGCTTCTGTACACAGTAATTTAGCATTTTGTGAAAGTCCAGGTATTCACTACAGAGATTTCTTTTTTTTTTTTTTTTTCTTTTCAGTAAAAGAATAATGCAAATAATTGAGATACATTAAAATATCATTGGAAGGTCTGACATTGTGAGACTTCTAAGTGAGGCTGAAAGTTAACATGGTTTTTCATGTTTAAGTCATTCGATTGGGACAGAGATCTGTATTTAGTATTATAGGTTTTTATTTTGTGTGGTATATTTGGAAAAATAGGCAACATAAGATGCAAGAAATTATTTTTCTGCCTAATCACCATTATTTCCCTTCTTTGGCTTCATATTACTTGAAGACAGTTGGTGTTATGTTCTGATAGATCTACTTGGAAATAGATCTGATAGATCTACTAGGAAACAGATCTCCTTGGTGTATAGGGATATGTCATTTTGAGAAGAATTCACTAAGCAGTATTTGCCTGTCTTAGCTCTCAGGTTAAAATGTTCTCAACAAAGTAAATATTTGTATAGGAAGTATTTTGGCTGCTTGCAGCAGCACTTGCTTATGAATGCATGGTACTGCAGAAGTCTACTCTCTAGTATACAAAATACCAGCTTCCTTTTTTCAAGATACAAGAGTATGCTAAAAGCAAGCTTCCAAAATACTCAGTTTCTATGTGCTCACAAGATACTGCAATGTTTATTCAACAGGCTCCACTTAATCAACTGGATTACAGTTTAGGAACATTACAAGCATGTTTGAGGGAACCAGCAAAACCCCACAGGCCCCAGTCCTGCATTTTGTACTGTGCAAGTGTGCTGAAGGCAGTGGGACTCAATGCAGGCGCAGCTTTCATCCTGCATGCTTCAGGGTGCAGGATCCAAGCCATAATTTGTTACCTCAATCAATCTGGATTAAATTAAAAATACAGTAAGACACATATAATGCAAGCTTTCTCTTCCTTGAGCTTTTGTTGTGTAGAACTTGTGGTATTTCAATTGTGTATTTTCATGTTAAGTTACATAAGTTACATAGGCTGCATATTTAAGGATCCATGATCTGTGATCCTGCTGCACGCAGAGCTGAGTAAAGCTAATGGCAGTTTTGGTTTGTTATGATCTGCAGGATCGAGGCAGATGGGCTCAGAGTCTAAGTAGCACCCCAAACTGGTTTTCCTTTCTTTACTGATTATGAAATCTGCATTTAGATATGAAACATAAAAGCTGACTCATACTTAAGAATTAAAGGGCCTTACCCTGCAATTTTTATTTAAATACATTGCTTTCTGAAGTTTGTGGGAGGTCTGCTTGACTAAAACCACAGATCCAATCCTCTACCAGAAACGTTGTTTATACTGGTAATGCACCTGATTTCATTACTAACACACCTGAAAGCTGTCTCTCCATTTTGTGACATTTTTTGGATGCTCATTTCCACAGTGTCTTTTTGAGATATAGAGTAGAACTTAATAGAAGTAAATTGAATATTTCACTTTACACTGACATGTTCACAATGAGTTACTTTTGGAATTTATATTTAAATCATTAATGTAGTCTTCTGTATTGAAAGACTAAAAATGAAATGTTCTCGAAACACATTACATATGAAATAGCTACAGCCTTTTTTAAACATGATAAATTTATATGTTGGTAGCTGTACTAATGTATCAGTGGCACCCTTGTCAAAGTAGTCATGCAATGTGAAATTTTGTCAGAACTGTATTTTGTGACAACAGGAAGCTGAGGTATAGTTTATGTTATATCTAGGGCTGCTCTTGGGATTTGGATATCCAAATGGAAATCATGAAAATAGCAATTACAGTTCACATTAATTGAATGTGTGAGATAGTAGCATCATGCCAAAAGCTAAGCACAATCCAGTAGAATATGTTAGTAAAGTCTATATTAATTTTAATGGGGATAGACCTAGTTTCCTCATTTTTACTTCTTTATATTTTCCCTCTGTACATATGTTTTTTTTTCTGGCTAGGATTTTTTTAGGTTTGCCTATGTTTGTCCATAACATATAGAAACTAAAAATACAGCACTGGGGAGAGATCTCCTATTGATACAGGAAGCGAGAAAATCTCAGTTAGGATGCTGTAAATCATTTGAGTAGAACTTTGAGCAGGAAGAACATAAAAGGAGAAAACAGTGATTTTTATTACTTTTGCAGAAGGTTGATTGTTAGGGGATGATGCAGCTGCGAAAAAAAAAAAAAAAAAAAAGAATAAGAATGAAGATGTACATTTTTTTGAACATAGAGTACATATTCACAAAAATAAGTCTCCCATAGAGAACTACCTGAGCTTTTCTTGAAGAACAATCATAGGGTTGATTTTGTAGATGTTAATAACTTGATGCAGAAAATATTTGAAATCGACACCTCAGTTAAGAGCATAGTAACAGTTGCACTTTACTAGACATAGGATTAATCTAGTCCAGTATGTTTTCTTTAGCTATAGGCAGCAAAACCCATGGAGGCCAGAATAGTTTCAGGTTTTTATTGAAACCGGTATGGAAGCCCATGGCCAATTACAGTTGTACCTTTCTAACCCTACTTATCTTGTGACAAAATCAGGCCTTCAAGATGCATCCAATCAGTAGCCAATTTAAATACCTTAATTATCTGGATTTCCTATAAGGTGGTCTTATACTTTAATTCCCAGAGTTTATAGATGGTAACACTTTATTTTGCCAACCTATGAAGATGAGCATTTAGTCCCTCTGACAGCAGTCACTTAAACTGCAAATGCAACATGACGCTACAGTTCAGTGATAATAGAGATGATTTTTTGGAACCACAATTTAAGAACAATTCTGCAGTAGCACATAGTTCTATCTTTGATTATGAATAATAATAATAATAATAATAATAAAAAATCTTTGCTATAAGATACCCCTAGTGTTTTAGTTAGTTGGGTTAATCTGTGTTGTTTCCTTAGTAAGGTTATTCAGGGGAGGAAAAAAAAGTGTGAAGTGCTACATTTCAGAGAAAACCCATTTTAAAGTAAGTATTAACCCTTACTTGTAAGGGTTCAGAGTTCATTTGATACTTAAATGGTAAATAAGAATGTTGGGAAGAATTTGGCCAGTTTAGATCTAATGTTAGGGGCAACCCCCTATTCTGTTTAAAACTAGAGAGTCATAAATGACACTTCTGTAATTAGATGATGGAAACTTTATGAAAGGTGTGATAAGCATAACGTGGTTTTGGTTTTTTTAAATGTTTGTAATAATTAAAAATAGGATTAATCAGTGTTAAAGAGCATGGCACATTAAAAGCTTCATTTTTAAGAATTTTGAAGATTTTAAACGGCCTATAGTAGTATAACTGGACTATCTTGGTTTTTGTTTTTTTTTTTTTCAAATACCTATCTTTTCACATCACTATGTTTGCTTGTTAATCAAATATTAATCCTAAATGCATTAATGCAGACCCTTCATGGCCAATGCTTGCAATTACATCTTCAAAACCATTTAAAGACTTTTAAGGTTGGAAAACAAAGCACTTGAAAGTTCCAAATTTCTTTAATTACATGATCCCATATTTTTTCTATAGGTCTAATTTAGTAAAACGAATAGTGTTTGCTCAACAGAAAGCACTTCAATATTTCTTTGCGTACTTAGAACTCAGAGCGTACCTGAATATTAAGTTCCCCATGGACAGAAGTGCTCACCACTGTAGTTTTGAAAGCTTTATAAACATTAATGAATTGACCTTGATAATATTTTTGTGAGATGGAGATATTATTATTCCTGCTGTATAGATGAGGAACCAAGGCACAGAAAATCCCAAATTCCAGATTGTTTAGTGTCCACTGTTCTGAGTTTCCAGCCTGGCCTGCTATGAATCTGATTATTTTATTTCAGCATATTTAATGTTTTTATATGACTTATGTCTTCCCATTATGCCTCCTGTTGTTTTCACATTCTGTTGCAAGTATTATGCATGTGTACAGAGTAGTCTTTAGGCTAGTTATTCATACTGTTAATGTATATGTCCACCTTAGATAGTCAGAACAGCCCTGAATTTCTTTCCTGTCTCAAATGACTACAGGTAGAATGCTGGCTCTTCATTGGACCTGTGAATTGTACCTAAGATGTATGAATATCATCAGTCTCCATTATCTCAAACTGATCAATGACAAAATGGAAACATTATTAGCAGCCACATGTGAAAAGCTTAATTCATTACACTTGGTTTGATGATTTATAAAACTAAGTGATAAGAGCACCGATAGAATTTCATTTCTGTAATTTTCTATCTGAATTTTACCTTGCACCTTCCTATTTTGTACCAAATAGACAAGTTTAGCAGACAACAGCTCTTTAATTGTTTACTTTTGGTTTGTCCATAGGACCGACCTGACTGTATTATGCATGGACTGAGGCAAAAGTTCTATGGTAGAAAAAAATAATTTAATTAATCCCTACAAGAGGGGACCAAATTCATGTTGCATAGATTATCTTAGTTTGTGTATATTCTGATTTTTCTGCTTTTTATGGTTGACCGTGTATTATTAGCAACATAAGAGTGATAGAATATCCTGAGTTGGAAGGGACCCATGAGAATCACTGAGTTCAACTCCTGACTGCACAGAGGGCAACTGGAAAGTTAAACTATTTACTGTAATTTTGTGTTCTATTTCAAGTACTTTGTGTGTGTGTGTGTGTGTGTGTGTGTGTGTGTGTGTGTGTGTGTTGTTTTTAATCCAAGGGCTCATTAATTTCGAATAAAGAATGGGAATTCAGGATATACTTTTTGCTCATGAGAAAGAGAGAATTTCCCTTCTCACTGAAAATATATATTAAGAATAGCTTAATATTCCTCTCTGTGCAGGGGTCACTCTTCCACAGGCACTTGTTCAGTGATCAGGCCGTCATAACAGAACTCCCATCTTCCTTCTCTAAGCTGATGATGGGACTGGGAAATCCCTGGATATCCTGTAAATGGTGAAGAAACAATGGAACATACTGAGGAATGCAGTATCTTCACATTTACATAGCACAGGCCTGACCCTTACAACCTGGTGTGGTGATGCCACCTCTCATTCCTGTCAGAACTGTACTGAGTTTATACCTGGGACACAGGGCTTTTCTCACAAAGTTAATTCCCATCCCCAAGTGTTCTCATGTTGTCTCTTTTGTGTTCCATCATTTTTATCTTCTTAACTGTCACTCACTGCCAGTGGGAACTGGACACACTGGATATACTGTACCTTACCTGTGGGCTACCAGTAAATTAATGAGAAATTAAATTCCCATTGCAGTGGGAAAAGCAATTTTTAATCTCTTCTGGGAGGATGCAGGAAATTCAGCCTGGCTGGCCCATATCTCAGGGAGTGTTCTGATCATAGGTCTGTCATGTAAAACCTCAGTTGTATAAGCAACTGTTTTCTCCAATGTATTTCTGAAAGAGACTTATACTTAAGTTTTTAAAGAAATCACTGAGAAATTACTTTCAATTTCAGTAAGAACTGAGAATAACCTTTGATAAGAACTTACTTAGGTTCATGATGAAAATATGAAGTAGTGGAAGATTTTTTTTTTCTTCCAAGTAGAAGTACATATACTTCATAAAATATGCAGCTGTTCTCAGTGGAGGTGGACTAAATCGAAGAGAGACCCCATTCTTACTTGTTTAGTTTAGATGAGTCTCCATTCATAGCTGATTCTTATTCTGAGACATCTGATACTCCCTGGTGTGTGGTATATGCTCAAATCCCTTTCTGAGGTCTGTGTGAAAATACTGTGAAAAGTTAGTGCATTCACTTTATAAACAGAGAAAAGGAAGCAGTAGAGACGTGAACAAATATACCCCAAGCTGCATGAAAGTTTTGGTTTATTGGCTGTTCTAAGAAGAAGGGTTTATAAAAGCTGCTTATAGGGATATATTAATTTGTCACAATGTGTGCTAGAGTCATTACAGGGGAAAGTTAGAAGACTGTATGATTAGGAGTATAAGTAATGTGCATCTGTGGAGAGAAGAGAAAGCAATATTGTTAGGTACAGATGGCTGGTAAATACGCTCAAATGCAATAAGATGTTATCTTTGTGCAGTGCTGTGTCCATTCCTAACAGATCACCAGCAAAGGCTATGAATAGTAAAAAATACTAGAGACAATCTGTTGCCTGTAGCTAGGGTCAAAGTCTGATGATGTTCACTTTTTATGGTTCCTTTGAAGTTAAGTTGTATACAGTAGGGGGGGGAAAAAAAAAAAAAAAAAAAAAAAAAAGACCCCTTAATATTTAAGGCTTTGAGTTGATGAATGAATGTACTCAAAAGTAGCCTTACTGAATTCAGTGATATATGTGCAGATACAGGGAGCATGTCTTTTTGCAGAATTTTAATCCAATCAATTAAAAATAATTGCTTATATTTAACATAAAAATTTGCTATATAAGAATGCTGTGAGGTCAAACACTCAGAAGTTAGGTCCCTTATTCAGCTAGTGTTCAGTTACATCTGTATGTGTGGCAATCTGGTCTTCATTGCATCTTTTTATTTTCTTGAAGTGTCTGCTTATATTTTGTTCCAGTCCTCCATCACATTTGGTTTGAACAGTACACAACATACGGGAAGGATAGATGCTATTCTGTGTGTGTTCTTTACAACGATTCCTGTGAGAAAATCTCTGCGTTATCCACTGGACGTCACAAAAAGTCATACTAAATAAATTACAAATCCTCATCTCGGCATCGTTCATCCCATTCCACCTATAGTATCCCTTAAGGATGGATATGTGGTTTTAGTTACACCTGTCCAGCATCAGTTGTATTACAGATACATTCTGTGGTAGATGTGGATAAAAGCTAAGTGTAGTGGGTTCAAAGAACCCTAGTTTATTCATTGTTTATCCCTACATATATTTTTAAATGCTTACTGAATGAGGCAAAGGCAGGAAAACTGGCATGTGGTTATGTAAACAGAGATCTGATTCTTATGATCTTTGGATATCGTGTCTTCATTTGTGCCCGTGAGCTATGCCTTTGGTAGTGTTACAGGCAATGCAGAGGGGGATAGTAATGTGCAAGATCTGCTGGATTTCACTGCTGTTAGAGGGCAAAAAGCTGCCATAAAATATCTCAATTTCATTTGGAATATATCTTCACCATATGTGAGATGAGATGCTGGCCAATATCTCCCGATTAAATTCTCAATTCAACATCAAAAAAAAAAAAAAAAGTCCTTAAATGGCATGCAATATGCAAACAGAAAGAAGGTAGGAGAAGACTAATTATTAATTAGTAATAAATAGTAAACAATGTTGTAAATGATAGTAACGAAATCTGGTAATAACGTTTGTATACAGGAAAGCCAAATTATGTTACAAAAGAAAAAATTTCCACAGGAATACACCAATACTGATTATCTCTAAGTAGGATTTTAATTCTGTGTTTCTATAGCTTTTTTTTTTAAATTTTCAATAACTGTTATCATAGTAGCAAAATTTTCTTCTATCATAGTAGCATGGATTTTATTTTTCTTTTCAAGATTATTTTAATTCCCTGATATGGCTGATTTTTAATTTTTAATTTTTTTTTTTTAATTAAATTATTCTGAAAGGAGCAAACAAAACATTTGCTTCAGAACAGTAACCACAATCAGCCAAAACAGAACAGGTTATAATCAGCCTAAAGTAGCAAAGTTCTAGAAAATCCAAAAATGGGAAGACTTGCAAAATTAATTAATGCTGTGTTGGTCTGGTGTCACTTTAATAAAAACAAAAGGCTTTTTAAATTTCTCATTAAAGTTTTGAAATTACGTTATTCTTTGCATGTCCAGTCATAGTGAAGACAAAAATATTTTCCTTTCAGGGCTATCAGATATGTGAAATGATATTACAGTTCTTGTAAACACTCATAAAACAGACCTCCATCAGACATGTTATTCTGAACAAAAGTATTTCAAATTCTAGAGTAATATGGTTAAATGATGCAGCAACAACAGCAAAAGCAGTATGAACTACTATTTGAATTACTTTGACTATAATGATTCCCCATTTGGACAGAAGTCTTGCTGAAGTAGGTAGGCCAAATTGAGCTTTGAAATCAGTGGTTTAGGGTTGGGTATTCTTATTATTTTACATTGAAGCCAAAGCCAAACAAAGTTTTATTAAAGTTTGTGTCATTTTCCTATAGATTGATGCCCCGTTTCTTCTTGCTAGTTGAATTGGTAAGAGTGTGAAGTTCGTTATATTTACTTAACAATAGATGAAATTCCTTCATTGTGTTCTCCATTTTCCTCAATTTTTAAATATTTGACTTTTTTTTTTTTTTTTTTAACTGGGTAGAGTTCTGTCAGAAAGAATGGGAAGGAAAGAGGGGAAATAATTTTGCATACAATGTCTTATCTCAAATTTAGGATTTCTCCAAAGGGGATAATACATACCTTGGGGTGATTATATTCATGTATTACCTTGTAACATTTTATTAACTTACTACGCTGTAACTCAGTGCTGTGGTAGATGTGGCAACATGGTGTAGTTGTCGAGCAGTTGCTTGGCCACAGCAACACTGATTTAAATAGACCAAACAAGGAAGATTAAAATCCAATCACTCTGCTTTTAGCAGGGGAGGTTGGACTAGGCAGTGTACAGAATTCCCTTCCAACCTCACCTGTGCTGTGAACTGGGAATAATGCAGTTCAAGGATCAATGTAATTTTATTTATCTGTGGAATTTTCTTTCTGAATTATATTAATTTTTGTATTTTTGATACATTACAGTATATTTCAAAGAACAAGCATGAGAAGAATGCTTGAATTTTTGAAATTCAGAAGGCCTCATTTTTCTCCTGTGGTTCACTTAACTTGGCTATTTCTATCAATATGAATCATATGCAAATAGGATCATCCTTATTTGATGGTCTTTTAACATCCAGTTTGCAGATCTGAAAATGACAGTGGAAAAACACATGCCTGAAATTTCTGCAGAGATTTTTGCCATGAAAAGAAGAACTTCAGTGGGGACTACAAGATTTCTTCTTCATTTTAGTTAGTTATTTTTTAAACTAATTATCTGAAAGATACCTTTTTCAGGGCCAAGCAATATGAGGAAATTGAAAAATTATGTAATGTATGATAGAACTAGTATTCTATAAAAAGTCATAAGATCTGCATATAGACTTTTAAAAAACTAGTAGAGGGAAAACAATACATATTAAAAATGTAGACTTCATACTAATTTTTGCAACATTGCATTTTAGGTTTTAAAAGTTTCATATGTTCATAGTACAAAAATGTATAATATACAAGTCAGTTCATTTCAAATAGTTATTTTCATATAATTATCAGTGTATAATAGTTGTGAAAGTAAACTGCTAAAATTCAGGGGGTTATTTTGGTTGAGGGTTCCTGATGTACAGCCATCTTTTCTTTGAATGATCTTTTGTGAAAGAAAAATATCATAGTTGAAACTATAATTCTTCTGTGCCAAAAGCTGTGTATGTAAATGCTATGAAACTTTTTTACTAATCTGGTTGTTCCCTATGCATATCCTTTCTTTCTGGCCCTGTAACACTTCTCTTTTTCCCTTGTGTACTCGCATTTTCCATGCTTTTTCTCTACTGTGTTTTTCTCCACCAATACCAGCCTCCTTTTTCTCCATCTCTCAGATGCACTGCTGCTCATAAGAATTACCCTGCTGAGACAAACCAATGGTCCACATCACCCAGCAGTCAGTCTCTGACAGGGGCAATAGAATATGTCATTTAGGGAGAGTAATAAGTTAGATCACTTTCTGCAGTCCATTCCCTTTCTAATCTCCCATCATCCACCATCACTGGATTGGAGATGTCAGAGAGTGTGTCCTTAGCCAGTCCTTTTGGAATCCATTTATCAGTAATGTCCATGAATTTGTCTAATGCCATTTGAACCTGCTGGTACTGTCAGCCTTCACAACCTCCTATGGTGGCAAGTTTCCAAAGTTCATTACCTGTTGCGTAAAGAAGTATTTTCTTTTTTTCTCTTTTAAAATAATCTTTAATTTGTTTTGAATGTCTCTGTGGTTTTGTCTAATAGCAGTTCCACACTTAGCTGACCCATTCTCTTGATTATGTAGATCTCAGTCATATCCCTCCACAGCTTTGTCCTCTCCAAACTGAAGTTGCAGCACTCCTAGCCTTTCCTGTTAGGGCATGTGACTGTCACCTTTGAGCATTAGTTGCCTTTCCTGTATCAGCTCTGACTTGACTACTTCTTCAGATGTGGAGATGAAAGCTGCATAAGTACTCAAGTAATCACAGAATCATCTCGGCTGGAAAAGACCTTGAAGCTCCTCCAGTCCAACCATTAACCTCACCCTGACCATTCCCAACTCCACCAGATCCCTCAGCGCTGGGTCAACCCGACTCTTCAACCTCTCCAGGGATGGGGACTCCCCCCCTGCCCTGGGCAGCCCATTCCAACGCCCAACAGCCCCTTCTGCAAAGAAATACTTCCTAAGAGCCAGTCTGACCCTGCCCTGGTGCAGCTTGAGGCCATTCCCTCTTGTCCTGTCACTTGTTCCTTGGTTCAAGAGACTCATCCCCCTCTCTGCACCCTCCTTTCAGGGAGCTGTAGAGGGCCAGGAGGTCTCCCCTCAGCCTCCTCTTCTCCAGACTAAACCCCCCCAGTTCCCTCAGCCGCTCCCCATCAGACCTGTGCTCCAGACCCTGCACCAGCTCCGTTGCCCTTCTCTGGACACGCTCGAGTCATTCATTTTCCTTTTTGTAGCAAGGGGCCCAAAACTGAATGGGCTTGCAGAGGTTTTGATATATCAGTAAAATGATGCCCTCTGTGTTATTGTTTATACACTTTCTGACGATGTCGAGCATTACTTGGCTTTTTGGGTTGCTGCTGTACGTTAAACCAAATACTTCAGAGGAATAACAACCATGCCCATGAAATCCCTTTCCTGATTTGTAAACGCTACTTCCAGATTCAGCATTGTGTAAGCCTAGTTAAGATTCTTTTTCTCTCCAGATGCCTTATCTTACATTTATCCACACTGAAACTAATTTATCACCTTCTTGCCCACCTATTCAGGCTAATGAGGTCTTTCAAGAATTGGTCACCATCAATACTGAATTTCACTATCGAAATTACCTTACTGTCAGCTATGAGCGTCAAGAGTTCAGTGTTCACTACCTTTTATAGATCATTAAAGATGATGAATAAAACTGGTCCGAGCACTCATCTGTAGAACACCCAACTTTTGAGTTTTCTCATGGTAAAAATACATTAAATGCTATCCTTTGTTTTCTGTAATCTAACCAGCTTTCAGTCAACAAAACCCCCTTTTCTTTAGTCCCATGACAACTTTCTTTAGTAACATTGCTATGGAATGTTATTGGAAGGCTTTTGGAGAACTTTCGTATATTCATATTCTCTTTATTTACATACATGCTGACAGCTTCATGGATTAAAGAAAATTAGTCAGAGAGGATTTCTCATTGTAGGAGCTCTGCTGGCTTCTGCAATGATCTTTATCTGTGTGCTCAGTTAGTCTTCATTTTGTCATTTTGCTGGGGACAGCAATCAGCCTTTCCAGACTATAGCTCCAGAGTCCCTTTTGTAGAACTATCTATGGGTATCTTTGTCTAAGAAAAAAAAAAAGTTAATTTCTATAATATCCTGTGAACATGCTCAGAAGCCCTGGTTCCTAATGTAGGTTAAGAGCTAAATTAAATCCATGGCTTGGGTTTGAAAGTTTGGGAAGTTTTAACTGGGATTTTTACAAAAAAATATTCATTTGAAAAATTAAAATTTAACTAATAAAAAATATAGCCCTCCTGTATTGTTTTCTTAGGTTGGAAATCTACTGATATCTTGTCCTCTCCATCTTTCATGAGCAGGGAGCGGTCTTACCAATCAGATTGCAGGCACAGAAGTCTATAAATGAGAGGTGTCACAGTCTTAAAGCAATGTAGTACATGGCAGCTCATCTCTATAAGCACCCATTTTCACCATTACAACCTTGGTGAAAGCTGTAATCGTTGACATTTTTTAATTTCCTACATAGCTGAATAAGAGGCTATATAGGTTTCAGTCAACACTTCATCCTCTATTCTGTAAACCAATCAATTACTTGCTTCAATGAGATTTTTGCATGTGGCATGTTGGTTGCAATTTGGAAGTAGATTCTACATCCTGAGTCACAGGCTTAGACTACATAGTTCAGCTGTGACAAATAGACATCTTCTCAAAAATTATTTACCTAATTAAATCAGTTTTGCTGTCAGGTGTTACACGAAACAGGGTATCTGTAAAATATTAGCAGAAAAGTTACAAATTTTAAGTTTATGCAAATTAGCAGGAACAATTTTGGCTATAAACCTTATTACTTAATTGATACAGTTTAAAATTGAGTTTAATCCTGTATTTTCTGGAACTCTTTAGAGTGTATAAAAATCACTTTGAAAAAAATGGTTCCTTTGCAGTCTAATACAAACTACCGTAAAACAAAAGTTAAGAAAAACTATTACATTAAAAAAACTGCATTATACTGCATGTGAACAATTATACTGGGTATTGCATAATATTACTAGGGCATAATATTACTAGGTTAAATTACTAAAAAAAATTTATTTTTTCAGCTAATGAAATATATCATAGTAGTTTAGACAGAGATTGTTGTTATGTTTCATACAGCATTGGTAGAACACTAGAAAGCCCAAATAATCAGTTTCCTACATTCATTTAGGTAAATTTGTTGTGTAAAGATTATTTTAATGAGATATATATGCGATTCACCATAAGAAGAGTTGCTTAAAATTATTTAAAAGTGAATAACAAACCAGAACAAAGATGTATGCTGAAATTGTAGCTGCATTTGTAATTGTTCTGTTTCAAATGAATTATTTTACATATTGCACATAAACTGTATGTCCTAGGGAGCAGAGACTGCCTCTAGAGACAGTATGCCAAAAAATGAGACATAAAAGAAAGCTGGATTATGTGGAGAGAAGCAGTCCTGGCTCTATCTGCTGTCTGCTTTTTCTCTCCCTTATTTGGTTGGGGTGTTTTGAGGTTTTTTTCATCTGCTTTATTAGGGCATTCATGGTAGGTAGGTCCTATATTTCCTTGAACACAGACTGATGTTTCAGGATACTTTTTTTTCTACTTTTGCCTGTTAATGAAATGCTTTATTTTTGGAAAAAAGATCTACTTTGATTTGTGTATTCTGCTCACCACTGATAGTTCTGGTCTATATTGTTGATATTAGACAGAGCTCAGTTAAGTAGGAACATACTTTTTTTTTTTTTTTGTCACTTTTGGATCAAGTTAATTTTGTGACCTTCCTCTCTTCATCTGTATTAGTAAATGCTGTAAAGAAGCCCAGCCACAGTTCTAGAATCATTACTCATTCTTACACGCATGCTCACACTAGCTTTATCAATGCGTAAATGAAAAATCTACTTCAAGTGCTAGCTTTTCATGCCAATTTTTCTCACAGTCCTTGGAAACAGAAGGGTTGTTGGACCAAGGATGGGGGTCTGAAGTGTTACCACATGTCCCTGTTCTGTTGAATAGACTTGATCTTTAGAATCACTTCTGCAGCTGCTTTAATTTGTGCCAAAATCTCAATCATAAAGACATCTTCTGCTTTAACTGTGTGCAGTATAGTTTGGCTCTCCTTCCAAGCTGGATTCATCCTTTATTTAGAGTCCTAGTAAATATAAATATTTTACTTGAAAATGGTCATTTACTTGGATGTTCAATAGACTTCAATAATATTATTTTTATTCTACAAATAGCAGAATTCTGCATTCACAAGAACTTCCCAACTGGAATTAGTGTAAATACTCAAATTTGGAAAATGGCTGCAAAACAGAAATAAGACTTTTAAGTCAATCATAGAGTTCAAGAATTTTTACTGAATTATGATCCTGAAAAGTTGTACATTGCTGTGCTTCCAAAACATAGTTCTGTCTCAAAAACAGGACCCAGTTAAAATTTCCAAATGAAAAGTCTGACTGTAGATAGCAGAAATACTGAAAATACAAAGCAGATGTAGGAATATATATACATAGTCAGGAATGCAAATACCTCTTTTAAAATATTGATCTTCGCATTGTTAGATCTAAAAAATAGTATTGAAATCTCCAGTCATAACTAAACATCAGAAAAGCTTACTGTGACTGGAATTGCTAAAAATTCAAACTTTATTACAGAAGGGTTTCTAAAAATGAGAGTAAAAAAAGATCATTTGTGAAATGTGGGTTTTTTTTCAGATAAGGAAGAACATTTATTCACAAGAATACGAAATCTCAAATAGAATAGACAATTAGTAATCCAGTTAGGCCAAACATTCAACACACTAGAAAATACTACAGTTCATAATTCCTGATGTTTTTGTGACATGAGGTAAAAACATTTTTATAATATGTAAGTCTAGTTCCAGCTTTGTCAGAATTTAAAAAAAAAAAAAAATCGAGTCATCTTATTTTTTGAGGAGATGAGGTTAAAAAAAACAACGCACACCAAACCAAGCCAGAAGCAGCATTGTGAAGATCTTTGATCAATGCCTACACTGACAAAAAAAATGAGTTACTTTTCTACAGCTTACTGAAGTAGCATGTTTCTGGAATTTTGCAGTCTAGAAACTAATAATTAGACATTCTTTTAAAAGATATCCCTTATCAGCAATAATTAAGATATGAGATGAGTAAGATTTCTGTTAAGGAAGTGGTTATTTGCTGAAAAACATACATTTGGTTGTTCCCAAACTGCTTGTGAATATCATTTCAAGTGTTTCCAGCTGTAATGGAAGAGTTGGAGTGACACAGCTGTAGAAATCATCAGCTGCTTTTACTCAACAGGTCTGCCGTTAAGGAATTCCTTTTGTTGAAGTTGTTCCACAGAGACTGCTGAATACTTCAGCAGACACAGTTCACGAAGAAGATAGTTTCAAGGAAGAAATAAATATCTTAAAAATTTAAATCTCATTCACTTCAGAATACTTCCTCTCCAATCCCAATCATATTCTTTAAAAAGAGTCAATTGTAGAGTTCAATATTATATTAAATATTATGAAACGTTATTATTATTATACTAAAAAATATATTATTCGTTACTAAATTTTAGGTAAGGAGTCACACACATGAAACTAATTGCAGTTCATTTTTATGTGTATTTGTATAGTCTAGTCTAGTTATTTTCATTTTTTTTCTTATATTAGCATTCTCCCTCATCAGATTCTTCTTAAAAATCAGGCAGGTCATATTGGTCATAACCTCCAGGTTAAGATAACTTAAAATATTTTGAGGCAGTCTTCAAACTCAAGGATGCATTGCATCATGCTCTATTCATTTATTCCCCAAGGTATCTCTGCAAAAATTAGAATTAAAAGCATAGAATTCTAAATAAAGATTAAGAAAGAGTGAGTGGTTCAGCTGCTCATTTTGAGAACCTCTTCTCTGGCATCTTTGTTTTTTAAATTGACATTAAGGATTTTTGCCTCATAGACTCAATTCAGTTTATTGGTTTATTGGACCTCTTCCACTGGATATGTTCCATTTCTTTCTGCTGAAGCTGTTCTGTTGAGGCCGAGGTTATTTGTGACAGTGCTTTAAGAGCATATTATTTTTTCAATTTGCAGTTCAGCTGCTTTGCATATTGAGGTTATCTTTTGGTATACCATATAAGCAATATATACTAGTTGTATATTGGCACATACTTTGCAATCCACTTTGTTACAACAAAATAATTAAAAATATCACTGAGTAAAGAGCAAACCTAGAAACTGACATAAGTTAAATTCACCTCTGTATTCAAAATACTGTATCTTTTAAAATACTTTTCTTGAAATATATTGCGAATACTACATTAGCAAAATACAGCTTCTCTTCCTATACGCATAACATAATATATACATGGCTGTTATCTGTGGTTACAGTTCGATCACTTTGCTCATTTGTTCTGTTTCAGACGGTTCGCCATGGTTTTCCTTATCTACCCACTGCCTTAGCTTTTGACCCAGTTCAGAAAATTCTGGCAATTGGAACAAGAACAGGAGCCATACGAATGTATCCTTTCTCATTCAGAATTTACACCATTTCTATGTATTTGTAATACAGTGATGTGAATCATCATCTACAAGTACTCAGGTAAGGTTACAGTTTATGTTGTTATGTTCTACTTTATTTTGCTTTACTAAATGGACTGGAAAAGGATGTGCTGTTGAGGAATTACCATTAGGTCCTTATAGCGTCCAAAATAAATGATTTGGTTATGTTCTTGGCATAAGGTTTTGGCATACATTGGTTAATATAAAGCAGAATTAATTTTTGTTTTTCAGCATGAAATATACTTTTTAGTATATAAAGATAGACTGCAAAGTGGTAATGAGCAAGTTGTGAATGTTGTGCTAGCAATAAATAAATTCATTGCTGCAATGCAGCTAGCCATCTGTAGACATCTTCACTGTAGATATCTAGATATGAGATATTGTTTAGACTCTTCCAATGGTGGGAAATAAGTGATTTTAGGTCAAAATTCATCTCTTCCTGGAGCAGAAGGTGAAACACTCCAAAAGTGACTGTTTCTCTTAATTATAAAGGTACATCAGTGCTAGCACTTTATTTTATTTTTTTATACAGTAGGAATTTTAAGTTAGAAGTCTACACAGAATAAATCGAATATAAATGTAAGGAAAACTTGAAAACTTTGACAAAAAAAAGGATAATATTTAAATGTGAAGATAATATTTAAATGTGATGTATTTCAAAATGTTTCCCTGCATAATTTTGATAGTTTGTCATGGTTCAAATATATTTCAATTTGTTGAAAATACATATAAAGTATGGAAAAAAAGAAAGTATTACAGGAAGGTTTAAAAATTACAGGATATAGAAGTAATAAACCAACATTTTTTTACAACATTTTTGTAGATAAATAAATTCTGGGTTTGAAGTAGGGAACAATGCTGTATGAAATACCAATCTAGTATTTTCTGGTTCTTTTGCTACCGTATTCCCAAGGTAACTATAAAGCTAATGAACCCAAAGGCAGGTGACAAAGTAAAGAAAAATCTCCTCCTGGAGAACCAGTCTGTTCTTCACGTAACATGAATAGAGCTTTGTTTCCTCCTTTTTTGAATGCTCTTGTTATGAACAGTTGCATTTTCATAAGCCTTATTTTCTATCTGATCCAGAACTACTCACAACACTCAACCTCAAGTTATGGCAATAAGCTTTCCTTTGATAGTTCTTAAAATTTACCTGCATGAAGTAGATTAAATATATTCTTTTCAATTACAAAGAGGAAAATCCCCCTGAATTTGTGCACTTCTGGGAAAGTGCAAGTCTAGTCATGCTTTCTTCTTTTGGGAGCTATGCAAGGTTAAAAACCTGGAGCTTTGTCTCTGGAAGCTTCACTGATATATTCTATGAGGGGGTATTGGGAATTTCATGGGTAATGTAGATGTAGGAAGATGACCTTGCAGAAGATTGATTCTTGAGCCCACCTCTTCTTTTGATCTCAGCAACCTGGCTTTTGTGGAAGCAGTGCTGTTACTGGCTAGGCATCCTATACCTTTATAAATCCCTCCTTCGAGCAAAATGCAGGTACAGAGCCTGAAGTAATACAGGTTCCTGTAGAATTAATTTAAACCTGCATGTTCCCTGCCACAGGAATGGAACATGCAGTGGAAAATTAGCTATATCCCTAACCTTATATAAAATTCTCTCTATATATTCTATGGAAATGGATTATAAAGGATGAGAGGAAGAAGAGAGCAGAATGTTTTTCAAAGCACCCTTCCCTTTAATATCTGTTCTCCAGTTTTGCTACCAAACTCCTACCTCTTTCATAGAATTTTTTCTACCAGTTCTAGTATCTGAATCAAACAAGAGCATCAAGATTGCTGGGGAATATGATTTTTTTTTTTTAAAAAAAGATGTCATCTCATAACATAAATGCTTCTCAGCTAGGCACACAGAATCTGGTTTGCTTAATTGAGCACTGAATGGAAACTGTGCTCTGAAGACAGGGGGTGCCATAAAAATAATTATTTATTCATTTTAACTAAGGCTTCTCCACTTGGCTCTCAAAGGTTCACAGAATATATTACATTGAAAAACCTAGTTGTGGACTAATAGCTTTGCATTTGTACACAGGGCTGAACGGTAATCAGTGAAACAGGGCCTGGGACCATTACACACGGAACACCATTCATTTAAGCCAATCTTGCTGCATTAATTTGTAATTCAAGTCAAGATATAATAGATTTAGTATTACATCTGAAAATACAATTCATAATGGAATTTTTTTTAAGCAAAATGAAAAAAAAGTATAGATTGTAATGTCTCTGAGTCTTCCACAGTACTTTTTAACAGAGCCATACAATTCCATTCTGCCAGGTATGTGTTAGGTAACACATGTCATTCCACACATGCTGTGTTTGGCTGGTGCTTCTAAACAGTATTGTGGATAGAGTGAAAGGACAGACTGCTTGACTACCACCAGAGAAATGCACCCAATTATTTATTTGTTTATTTATTGGTGGCACCAAAGGGCCTGCGTTGGGCAACACAGAGGCATAGCAAGACCAAATTTACGTTTAGTATTCGTGTGATGATGTAGAACAAGTTTTCCTGTGACCGGTGTAAGTCACATAATGGTATTGTTGCTTCCCTGTCTTTCTGAAAGATTCACAAAGTATTGGTGTTTCTATTGGTCACAAGTTAACCGGTCTCAAAAGACAAGCTGTTTCCAAAGAAAATGAAGTGTGTACCTCTGTGTTGTGAATTAATGTTTAACATCACGCCTTCAGGTGATCATTTCAAATGATCCAGCAGCAGTACTGGAATTGGCTATGCTAAATTGGCCTGAAAGAGAGTATATTATTCATAAGTTGCCGTTAGAGTGCAGAAATAAATGAAAGTTCATTTTGTTATGACAGTCAATTTGTCTTCACCTAGATTTCTTTTCAGACTGCTTTAGATGCAACTGCTGTAGCTTCTATAGCAATGGGAATTGCTGTTGCTATGGTCTGCTGATTCCAGCAGTCTCTGTGGGATTCTCAAGGAACTTCAAACAACAATGTAGGTTTTACCTACACTGATGACTGCTGGGTACTGGATCCTCATAGGGACAGCTATGTTCCAGCCCACAGAATGAGAGTGTGCTGCAAATCACCGATTAAAGTATCTTCCTATTACCAACACAAGATAACAAAATACTTAAATAAAGGGACAAAAACTCTTGAAACAATTGCTATGCCATCTGGTCATTCTTTTCGTTTGTCCTAAACACAGCAAATTTTATCTCCCCTCTGAGGACTTTTTTCCTATTTGAAACCTGTTCTCAGCTCCCATAATTTTGAACATTGCTCAGATCATTGAATGATACCTCTCTACCTGGACTATCCTTGCTTCAGGCAAGCACATTCAGATGAAGAGAGGCTATGAAATTGAATTCCTCTTCTTATCATCTCCATATCTTCCTTCTAGAGAACCTTCTGACCTTACACACAATAAAACAAAATGTGTAGTCCCGGGTTACTATCAGAGAAGGTTCTGTATCACCATACAAGGGGGCAAGAAATTAAGAGACTTAGTCAAACTTAAGTCTCTTCTGCAAGAGGAAAAGGAGGAGTCTAGGGGGTTGTTGCATTCTTGATCTGAATACATAGATTAAAATCAGTGTTGTTTGCAATGATGATTCCAGTATCAGATCTGAAGAAGTGGAGTGTTGATCTCAGACTTCAGGATGCTTATTTTTATGTTGTCATTTATTCAGCTTACAAATACTTCTTAAAATTCATTATTGGCACTTTCTGGAGTCACTGAGTCCTTTCCTTTGGGCTTCTTCCATCACATCAAAGATGTGCTTAGCCAGTACAGTCACCTATTTCAAATGTAAAGAATAGAGCATATATATATATACATATATATATATATATATATATATATCTTTGCATTGAGCTGCTGATTATTTGGTGGTCAGCTGCAGTAAAAAATTCTGAAAAAGACTCTTCTATAGCTATTACAATCTTTGCTTATTAAGAAATGAGAGAAATTTTGTATTAAATCCAATGCAAAGAAAACAACTTACTGGGTCCAGAATGTCCTCCACACCACTGAAAGCTTATCCATCATCAGATAGGCTTAAATTAGTAATATGGTTTGGGAAATGTTTTAGTCCTGTGTATTGTCATTAATACATATTCTTTAGACGTGTGGGTTTCATGTTGTCATGGATGCAGGTTATGGGACATGCAAATCCACATTTTCTCTGTTTGTTGCTTGTGCAAAATAGCCATCCACAACACATGCAAGGCCTTTCTAATAGACACAACAGCTTGATGTAGTCCAATGTTATCAGACAATATAATAGCCGTTTTATATCTAAGCAAACAATATTCTGACTCACTAGTACATGGAAGTGTAAGTGTTGCTCTGCCCCCACCTTTAGCTTAGCTACATGGTCCTGACACTTTATTTGCTTTGTCCCTGGTGATCATCAGGTATTTCCATAAGCAATCCCTTTTGCTAATTTTTTTTTTTTTTTTTTTTTTTTTTTTTTGTGTTAATTTTTTGCCAGATTAGTGAACTCAGGTGCTAGTCAGAATGATGCATAAGGAGACTGGAAGGAGTGCATAGTTGGGACTGGACGGAGTGGGAAATAGAGGATAAACAGAAATTTTGGCAGTAAGAAGCAGGTTATTAAATTGACATGGTTTACTATGTGAAATTGCGTCCCGGAAATCCAGCTATGGCAGAATGCAGTTGTCTCCGAAATTTGCTACAAAATGTAGAAATAGCCTTCCAATTCTGAGTGGTATGGAAGATAGTCTATCTTCTGCTTGCATTTTAAAAATCTTCATGTAAAGCTATTTGCAAATCACAAAAATTCTACAGGCTCTGCTCAAGAGAAATTCTGCTTTAGGATCATATTTGGAATAGTTTTCCTGGACTGTTTTATCTGTTTCTTCCAATGTTTTGATAGTAAGGGTGATTTCTGAATGTCAAATACAGTAGTGAAATACTTATTTGAATAGGTACATTTTGGAAAAAAACAAAATATGGCTTCAGGATGGCCAAGAAGGCCAATGGCATCCTGGCTTGTATCAGAAATAGTGTGGCCAGCAGGACTATGGCAGTGATTGTCCTCCTGTACTCAACACTGGTGAGGCTGCGCCTTGAATACTGTGTTCAGTTTTGGGCCCCTCACTACAAGAAAGACACTGAGGTGCTGGACCGTGTCCAAAGAGCAACAAAGCTGGTGAAGGAAGGGTCTAGAGCACAAGTCTTATAAGGAGTGCCTGAGGGAACTGAGGTTGTTTAGCCTGGAGAAGAGGAGGCTCAGGGGAGACCTTATCACTCTCTACAACTCCCTGAAAGGAGGTTTGTAGCAAGGTGAGGGGTCAGTCTCTTTTCCCAAGTAACAAGTGATAGAATAAGAGGAAATGGCCTCAAGCTGCTCCAGGAGAGGTTTAGATTGGATATTAGGGAAAATTTCTTCACCAAAAGGGTTGTCAAGCATTGGAACAGGCTTCCCAGGGAAGTGGTTGAGTCACCATCCCTGGAAGTATTTAAAAGATGTGTAGACGTGGCACTTAAGGACATGGTTTAGTGGTGGACTTCATAGTATTAGGTTAACGGTTGGACTTGATGATCTTAAGGGTCTTTTCTAACCTTAATGATTCTGTGATTCTATAAGATTATCTCAGTTCTTTCTATGAAACAGCCAATAATAATTTTGGTTTTTTTTCCAGAGTTACTGTCCCAAGTAAAGGGGGAGGTGAAATCTAAACCTAAGATAGCTCTATTGAACAGCATGGATCCTCAGCAGCTGATGTATACAGAGATTATATTACCAGAAGGTAAAACTGAGGCTGTTTGTGCACTAGAAAAAAATCAGGCAAAGAAAACAAATAGTACTAATTAAATCATCCCTTGCAGAGTTCTGAGAAGGCAGGTCGGATGTACTTTAAAAGAAAAGAAGAGAATATAACTTGAGGTTTTGGTCTGTTAGAAGGATAGCATAACATCTAAATATAAAGTGTGACAGATTTACTCTCCTTGGAAGTGCTGTCTCTTAATCTAAACAAGGTTTCAGTAGATCTTTATCCTTAAAATAAGCCAACTGTGTTCTGTGCTGTTTACTCTATGTGATTTATTGGGCAGATGGAATGGGGGAAGCACAGACAAGATCATAAAACCAAAGTTCTGTTGTTTGACTTGGAAAAATCATTGATGCATTTCATCTTTCTCTCATTGTGGAATATATTTGGGATTTTTCCAGAGCACTTGAGTGATTCAGGAACACAAACCTCACCGAGAGTCAGTACTCCTAACAAGTTCTTTTAACAATCCCCCGGGAATCAACACACATATATGTATTTTTATATGCATAGATACCTAAATAGGTTATTACTAAAATTAATTTATTGTCAAACTACAAGAATAAAAAAATTATTATTAAGGGTATAAAAGTAATAAAATTTACCCGTATGATTAAATCTGACAGAATCAGAGGCTGGGGAATTTTAAATCTATACTGAGATTACTATGCATCTGGTTATGTATCCTCTCATATTAGGTCTCTGCATATGTGCATAAATTTGGGTTCATTGATCTCCGAAGCCTCTTTCATGCTTTTTAAGTAATCAGGTTAAATATGTTACATTTAAATGTACTGGGCTTCCTTCACTTTCTATTGGTATTTATGCAGGAGGTAAAAACAGAATTGGACATCTGCAAACAAATCTACTAAGAAAAGATAGATTTGCATATATTTGGAGATGCACCTAAGAATAGCATACAGGTGGATGAATCTGGCAGCATTTTAATTGGAGCTGATGAGTGCATTTATGATTACTGTCTGAAAAAAAATGCTTTCTGGATGTTTGTTGCCAAAATTTTATTGAGTTTAATAAAAAACCCAGCTTACTGTGATATTGAAATGATTAGTGATAATAGTCAACCATTTCAAAGAAGTGATGTGTCTTAATTAGAGTTTGTGAGAGCTTTAGCGCTTTCCCTACCTTTATTTGTTCAAAACTTTGCTTTTTTTTTGTTTTTTGTTTGTTTGTTTGTTTGTTTGGCTTTTGTCTGGCAAATACTCTTGGTGAGAGAGAATTGATATTTCTCCAAATAACTTAAAAAATCTAATATCTAGCAAAAAGGCAAACCCAAAGGAGATAGGTACATACATACACTGGGAGTCTTTTAGTGTTGAGAAGAGAGACCTATTTCTGTCTAGCTACAGGCACTCATTTCATCTAAATTCTTGACAACTTCTTAAAGTTGCGCATGTGTTTTTTATGGAGGGAGGCCATAGACAAAAGGAAGCTGTGGAGGCTTGAATGCCTGTCATGAGATAGAAAGGCTACTCTAAATAATTGTCTCTGCATTGGGAATACCAGTGTAGAAGACCTTTGGAAGTTTCTAGAACCAAAGAGATCCAGCTGTGAGGATCTTTTGCAGCAAGGAACATGAACCACATGTTGTGATTCAGTATGAGATGGGACAGATGTAGTCACACACTATTTCAGCCAAACGTTTAGGTATGGGTGTAGGACAAATGCATAATTATTCCTGAGGTCTGAAAATGGGGAGATTGACAAAACAGAAATTATGATCTCATTCAGAATAGCAGGAGGGAAAGGTTTCCTTGAAGAGGGTTTTTTCTCTCATCCATGGCCAACTCAGTCCCTCTTTCCCTAACTGTGACCTAATTTCATTCCTGTTCTCAATAGTTCTTACATTTCTATTCCTCAGCCCTGACCTGTCTTTTCTTGGTGGCAGCCAACAAACAATATTCTTTCAAACTCTTTCTCCTGACCTGTGCAAAGCAGACTCCGAATGACATATTTTTCTAAGGAAACTGTAGAAAGTCAAAAACCAAGGTGTTTCCTGAGTGCTTCAGATACAGCATTCAAAGGCACACATGACTACAAAAGGAAGAATCAAAAAAGAGCATCACAGCAGAAACCAAGCTTGTCCAAAAGAGACTGTGGATCAAGAGCTATCAAAAAGTGAATAGCTGAAGCAGGGGGGGATCAGGGGGCATCTAAGAATGTAAGCATAGCATCAATCTCCTCATCCAGAGGGAGCACGGGGAGGGGAAATTAGCCAGAAATGTTGAGAGCCTCTTACTTTTTAGCGTTGTTGTGAAAGAGATCAAAGGTAGTTTAGAAATTTATATGTAGAAGTGACCACATTTAACAGAAGCTAAGCATGTTTCTACTAACCCCTTCTGGACACACAGTAAGTTCATAGCCCTCCTCAATCATGTACATGAGTAATATCCTCAGTGCCTGAATCATTTGGAGAATGTGGGAGGTAGTGCTTCAAAAAGAACTGGTCCTTACTATTCCTTTCTGAATGGAAAGGCTGCCCTGAGTCCTTGCAGAGACTTTTACAAGCGACAGCAGGCACCTATGATTTAGAGAGAACTGGGAACAATAACCCCCAGTCTCCTTCATAACCCCTTGCACTCAGACTTTTGACTTCATGCCTACATGTCCTATGGGCCAGTCAAACCAGAAATGGGCTCCATCATTGTCAGGGCATATTCTCATGACTCAGCAGCATGCAACATGTATTCTGGTGTAGGCAAGCACCCAAACAGTGCTGAAGATCCTGTACCTGATGGTAAATAAGGTATTAGGCTTCATCAGCTCTTAGGCCACAGTTAGGTAAGGCACAGACACAACGCCTTCTGGTGAAGCCTGTTAAAATGTTGATAAGTCTACACTGGTGGGCTTCCAAGGCTTGCACAGCATGAGGTGGGGATTCACAAGGTTTAGGTAGTTATAGCAACCCTTAGTTGTACATTAGATGAAAACATGGATTCCATGAACTGGCTCTCCCCTTCATAGTTCAACTACTCACAAAGACTTGGAAGATTTTGTTGGTGTCTCCTGCTATTACTATTTGAAGGAAGATAGATTGAAGGATGGTATCTGAGGCAATCAATCACCACTGGTGGGCTTACTCTTTGCAAACTAGTTGGTAACTAAAAAAGTAAGAGTTGGGAGTTTCAAGGCTCCACAAGGTGTCTGACACTCTTGAAAACAAGTATGGACTTCTGAATCTACATGAAAGGACGATGAAATCATGGTACTAGCCTACAGCAGAGGGTCTCTGCAACTTGACTCCACATCTGAAAGTTTTGCATCAACTGCAGATCATTTCACATCCAGAGAATAATGCTGTCCCACAAATCGAAGCTCGTTTTCTGGGACCAGAATCTCCAGTCAATCATACCTGAAGCAATCATGGTAGCAAGGGCTCCCAAACAAATCATTCTGCCTATCTTCTTCCACAGAAAGGGAGCTCCAGGAGGATGGTCTCACTAAAATATACTTCCAACATAGCTTCTGCAGATGCAAGATTAAATTGCATTCCTCTTCTGAAGCACCTCACGTAGTGTATTGTCCAAACTTGTACTGGGGATGTAGGCCAGGAAGCAGGTACCATTGTGTCGCTCAGAAGTGGTGCAAGCAGGAACAAGAAAATTAGAAATAAGAAAGACATTACCAGGACACTAGTGACATGTGCAGTCACAGGGGCAATGAAATGCTAATATCATCTGTGAGAGAGACACTGAAGGCCAGCATAATGCTCCCTAGATAGCCTGTAACTAAGTAAGCAAACGTTAGTGGGGTAAGTCTCTCTCGGGCTAGTGTTCAAACCAGATGTCAAATTTGAATGAAAATACCTGAAACAAGCAAACTGAAAATGTCACAAGTCTCAGCACAAACTTCTTCTCCTGGTATAATGTAGATAGGACCAATGTTCCTGGGGATTTCTTGAGGAACAAGCCATGAGTGATGCAAGATGGTGAGTCTCACATACCTATTTTGATTTAAGATCCACTGTATCAGTTCTAATGATCCTCTGGCCAGATAGTAAACAACCAATATTGGTATCACATTTCATAATTTCATATACAGGTGCCAGATTTATCAGTCACCTCTTAAAGTAATGGAAGAAACTCTGAAACAAAACCAGACAGGAAGCATGCATTCAGTATGAAATTACCAGGAAGTCAGCTTCAGTAGTTTGGGAAAGAAACTTCATTTGTGAAGCACATGGGTAGTTGTATCTTTTCATCTAATGTTTTTGGGAACTTCAGTGTTTTTTTAATGGGTTAAGTATATCAGAGAGATACTATAACAGGGGAGAAATAACTAAAAATAAGAAGATAACCAATAGCAATTTGCAGAAAGTTAGTAGTTTTCACTTGGCAAAAGAGAAAAATAAAATTTTTTTGTAAAAAATTTCTTCCATATAGCTAGTCTAAATCTATCCTCTTTTAGTTTAAAACTATTGCCCCTTGTCGTATTGCAACAGGCCCTGCTAAAAAGTTTGTCCCCATCTTTTTTATATGCTCCCTTTAAGTATTGAAAGGCTGCAATAAGGTCTCCCTGGAGCCTTCTCTTCTCCAAGCTGAACTCCCTTTCTCCACAGGAGAGGTGTTCCGTCCCTCTGATAATTTTTGTGGCCTCCTCTGGACCCACTCCATCAGGTCCATGTCTTCCCTGTGCTGAGGATCCCAAAACTGGACACAGTACTCCAGGTTGGGTCTCACCAGAGCAGAATAGAGGGGCAGAATCCCCTCCCTCGCCCTGCTGGCCACACTTCTCTTGATGCAGCCCAGGATACGGTTGGCTTTCTGGGCTGTGAGGGCATGTTGTTGGCTCATGTCCAGCTTTTCATCCACCAGTACCCCCAACTCCTTCTCTGCAGGGCTGCTCTCTATTCCTTCATCCCCAGCCAGTATTGGTACTGGAGGTTGCCTTGACGCTTGTGCAGGACCTTGCACTTGGCCTTCTTGAACCTCACAAGCTTCACATGGTCCCACCTCTCCAGCCTGTCCAGGTCCCTCTGGATGGCACATCCCATCCCTCGGGTGTCAACTGCACCACTCAGCTTGGTGTCATTGGCAAACTTGCTGTGGGTGTGCTTGATCCCACTGTCTGTGTCACTGATGAAGATATTAAACAGCACTGGTCCCAGTACAGACCCCAAGGGGTCAGGAGCCACTTGTCACCCACTTGTCACCAGTCTCCGTCTGGACGTTGAGCCATTGACCTCTATCCTCTGGATGTGACCATCCAACCAACTTCTAATCCACCAAAGAGTCCACCCATCAAATCCATATCTCTCCAATTTAGAGATGAGGATGTTGGAGAGACGGTGTCAAAGGCCTTACAGGAGTCCAGATGGACTAACTATAATAAATAAAGTACATATTATTTAAAGAATGGTCTGTCTGCCATTGTGCAAGCATTGTACTAATATACTCATAAGACAAGGCAGACTTAGCAAGGCAGCTCTCAGTGACGCTAGGTTTTGATAGGAGTCCCTTCCTTTATATTCTGTCCTTCTTACTCTATGAATGTTTCCTTTACAGGCATGCTGCATTAGGCATTACATCCCAGATTTTTTTAATTACAGTGTCTTTCCTTGATTGTTTCTTGTGGTGGGTTGGCCTAGCCAGCAGCTAAGCAGCACACAGCCATTCACTCACTCCCCCCAGCAGGACAGTGGAGAGAACTGGAAAACCAAACTTTAGAAAACACATGCTTTCAAATAGAGACAGTTTAATATGGGAAGCAAAACTGTGTCCACAAGCAAAGCAAAATAAGGAATTCACTCACTACTTCCATTGGCATGCAGATGTCCAGCCACTTCTGGGGAAGCGGGGCCTCAGCACGTGGAACAGCCACTTGGGAAGACAAATGCCATATCCACAAATGTCCCCACTTCCTCCTGCTTTCCCTGAGCATTGTACTGAGCACAATGGTATGGAATATCCTTTCGGTCACTTTGGGTCAGGTCTCCTGGCTGTGTTCCCTCCCTGAGCCTTGTGTATCCCAGCTTACTCACTGCAGCAACAGAGGGCAAAATAGAAAAACTCGATGCAGTGCAAGCACTGCTCCACAATAGTCAAAACTCTGGCGCGCTAACAATTCCATTTTAGTCACATCATACAGGCTGTCATGAAGAAAATCAGTTCCATCCCAGCCGGACTCAGTACACTTCTCAAAAATTCTCCAGTACTGTTTGCTTGAACAGTTGTGGGTTTCAAACAACGATGACTGGAAATCTAGCAATCTTAAGATGCTTTCATTGCAAAACTGCTGACTTGAGCAGAAACAGGATTTCACAATCTTCCCTCTAATTATTGATAATAACTGTGCTTTCCAGTAAACAGTATATGGGATTTTTTTCATTATACTAAATAAATATTAGCAAATCTCTGGGGATATTAATGTGTTGATATTCGACATTAGCTATAAAAATGCTCAAAGACAGAAGGAAATATTGGTATTTGATTTTTGTGGACTATGGTTGATTTATGGGTTGGTTTTTTTGGTTTTTTTTGGGTTTTTTTTTGTGATTGCTCCAAGAAAGCTAAAGCCCTAATCACCCATTACACTGCTAGATTTTAAGCAGCTACAGCAGGTGCATTTTAAATGCTAAGACTTTTAGAGAAGTTTGAGTTTCTGTTTTGTTATTTAGCTTTATTTTCTACAATGCAAAATTGATAACTCTGTGACAATATATTTACATATTTCAATTGCTTCAGTAAATAAATAAGGATTGGCTGAATTACGCGGTTTGATCTGCGGCACACCAAATTTCAAATGCTCTGTGCTTTTATTATAAGATGAATTAATGTGATGTGTGGTAGAAGTTTACTAACATTTGAGGAAATCCATGTAGTAGGCATGTACATGTATAACTTTACTCAACTATACAGTGTCCCAGAAGCCTATGATTAGAACTGAACAAGCTAGTCTTTTAAGGTAATTATCTTTAATTTGTTGCGTTTTTTCCAATTCACAGGTTGAAATAATTTCTTGATTCAGATGTGGATAGATGTTTGCCCCAGTTCCGATTATATTATAACAGTAGTGCTTTGTTTTTCACAACAGTTTTATTAATCTTAATTTGTAGAGTTTGAGAGATTTCACTTCAAGTTAAATGTTTAGAGCTAAGGAGTGGCTGACACAATACACCAATACTTTATCCATTGAGGAACTTGATTTAAAATATGTGATTTGGTTAGGGGAAGTGTCCTATATTCCTTCTACAGATGTCATACACTCTAATCAGTAGATTATTTGCATTGTTTTACTGCCAATTCATTTTATCTTACTACTCAAATTCATGAGAGGGACATAATTTTGAAACATAAGAATACAGTCTCTTAGATAAAAACTAAATTAAAACTTTTAACTTGGCCATTTTTAAAAACAGAAAATGGAGTAAGTGCTAGAATGAGAAGTGTTTAGGTGCCATTCATGAAACCAAGCAAGCAAAGCAATGTTTATTTCCCTGTAGTATATAATTAAGAGGCACCTGGAAGATAAGGGTGACTTCAGGGTAGTTCAGAGAAGAAATTCTTTACCTATGTTTCTCCACACTGTGGAGACTAACCTAACCACTAGTACACCATCTAAAGAACCTGAAGGTGCACAAGTCCATGGGACCTGATGAGATGCATCCATGGGTCCTGAGGGAACTGTTGGATGGAGTGGCTAAGCCATTATCCATCATATTTGAGAAGTCATGGCAGTCCGATGAAGTTCCCACAGACTGGAAAAGGGGTGACATAATGCCATTTGTAAAAAGGGAAAAATGAAGGACCCACAAGATCATGGAGCAGATCCTTCTGGAAACACTGCTAGGGCACATGGAAAATAAAGAAGTGATTGGTGACAACCAACATGGCTTCACTAAGGGCAAATTGTGCCTGACAGATTTGGTGGCCTTCTGCAACAGGGTTAGAGCACTGGTGGATAAGGGAACAGAAACTGACATCATCTACCTCGACTTGTGCAAAACATTTGGCACTGTCCCACATGACATCCTTGTCTCTAAATTGGAAAGATGTGTATTTGACAGATGGACCACTCGGTGGATAATGAATTGGCTGGGTGGTCGCACTCAAAGAGTTGTGGTCAATGGCTCGATGTCCAAGTGGAGAGCAGTGATGAGTGCCGTTCCTCAGGGGCTGGTGTTGGGACCGGCGCTGTTTAACATCTTTGTTGGAGACATGGACAGTAGGATTGAGGCAACCTCAGCAAGTTTGCCGATGACACTGAGCTGTGTGGTGTAGTTGACACACTGGAGGGAAGGGATGGGCCATCCAGAGGGACCTGGACAGGCTGGAGAGGTGGGACCGTGCAAACCTTGAGAAGTACAACAAGGCCAGGTGCAAGGTCCTGCACATGTGTCAGAGCAGTCCCAAACATACACATAGATTGGGCAATGAGTGGACTGAGAGCAGCCCTGTGGAGGACATAGAGGTATTAGTGGATGGTAAACAGACTCTGAAGCAGCAATGTTCGCTCACAGCCCAGAAAGCCAACCATGTCCTGGGCTGCATCAAGAGAAGTGTGGCCAGCAGGTCAAGGGAGAGGATTCTCCCTCTCTACTCCACTCTCTTGAGACCCCACCTGCAGAGCTGTGTCCAGCTCTGGGGTCCCCAACACAAGAAGGACATGGACCTGCTCAAGGAGGGCCAGAGGAGACCACAAAGGTGATGAGGGGGCTGGAGCACCTCCTCTGTGAGGACAGGCTGAGAGAGTTGGGGTGTTCAGCTGGAGAAGAGAAGGCTCTGAGGAGACCTTATAGCGGCCTCCCAGTACTTAAAGGGGCTACAGGAAAGGTGGGGAGGGACTCTTATCAGGGAGTGCAGTGATAGGGTGAGGGGTAACAGTTTTAAAGTGGAAGAGGGCAAATTTAGATCTAAGGAAGAAGTTCTTTCCTGTGAGAGTGATGAGTCACTGTCATGGGTTGCCCAGAGAAGCTGTGGCTGCCCCTTCCCTGGAGGGGTTCAAGGCCAGGTTGGACGGGGCTTTGGGTAACCTGGGCTAGTGGAAGATGTCCCTGCCCATGGCAGGGGGGTTGGAACAGGATGACCTTTAAGGTCCCTTCCAACCCAAACCATTGTATGATCCTGTGATAAACAGGTCATAAGTAGCACTGACTTTCTTTCCTACTTTTTGAGAGTTATCCGACTGGTATGAATTGAACCACTAAACTTCTAATAAATTACAGGTTGTGCATGTCAACATTTTTTCCCCAATACTTTCAAGCCAAAATGATCTGACAAATTTACGATTCTTTCACATTTTTGTTTTATCTTTTTATTCCTTGTCCTCTGCAATATTTGAGCAATTTCTCATGTTACTTATTCATTAAGACTGCAGAATATTTTCTTTGCATTATGCTAGTGTTATAGACCACTTGTTTGTTCTCTGATTTCAGTTTAGTGAGGGTTGTTTATCTTCTCGTTCAAGGTGTGGGAGATTTTGTTTATTTATTTCCCGAAGGAACAAGTCATCCAATTTATGTGTGAGATAGTTTTGTTAAGAAATCATGTGAGCATGTGAGATATATGAGTATACACTCTTAGCGATACATCTGCTTACATGAAGAATTTAAGAGAGGGATTCCTATAAAACCACTGTATGGGGATAACAGCACATGAAGACAGTACATTGCTTTACTCACAAGAATAGCCCCGTTGAAATCTGTACATCAAAACCAGCACTGAAGTACCTAAGCAAGATTTAAGTGTAAGTCAGACATCTGAAACTGAAGCTGAACTTCTGAATGTCTCTGCTTAGTTTCCTAACCTGGGAAATGCCAAGCCCCTTCAGATGCTTTAGGTATTGTTTGTGTAGACAACCACAGGTGCCTTTGTTTTAAGAGGGTCAAGTAGCTCAGCATTTGTCTCATGATAGAACACTAATATGATTAATCAACTAGACACTTCTCCAGTGACCTCTGTTAAAGGATTAAGATCTGGCAGGCTTTCTCAGCGCAAGTGTACAAGATCAGACTGAACATAAAATGCAGTGGTGGATGCTACTTCTAAGAGCTGATGCTCATCCTGTATCCACGGACTTGTACTGTGGATGTACTGACTTGAGATATGGGACTGTCAGTTAAATTTTCTCAGCAAAAAGTTTAAACCAACCCATTACAGACAACATTTTTATGACTAGACCATATATACCTGTGAGGTATTTTTCACTTTAAAGTATTCCATTTTGCAGGAAAAACAAGTATAACTGTGTCTTTATAGATTAATGATTTAGTCACATAATGTAAAGCAGGAACCTTACACTCCAGTCTGTGGATAAGGTCTGTTGATAAATTTGATTTTGAACAGTGCTTAGATGCAATAATGATAACATGTAAAGTTATTCTCATTTTTGTAGATCATGTTATCTTAGCAAGGAAGATTGAATATCTAATTCATAATAGCTTCATGTGTTTGTTTCACACAATTTTTTCATAAAATGATAATTTACACTGGAAGATCAAATGGTACCTGATAGATTTGGTAATTTCAAAGTAGCTCTTAAATTCCAAGCTGCTTGTCTGGGCCCGTAGCTCTTGTCTTTAGTGCATGTATTTATTTTATATTAACAGATCATTGGATAATATATGCAGATTATAGTAGGGTCTGGAACCTAAAACCTCTCCATCCCAGGTGGAAACCTGCTAGCTGTGATCTCTTGTTCCATCTCTCTTAATTCATAAGTCTGCCTTCTCCCCCAGACCTCCACATCCTGCCCCTCTGAACTGAAAGAATCAAGAGTTACTGTAGTTCTAAGGGTCTGGTCAGAATATTGTGCTCATAACACTTTTATTTTAAGCAGAGTAACTGTTCTGTTTCATTGCCTCATTATGTTTAGATGCAAGAAATACTGAACTGCTAATGGGGCAGTTTTTGTGTGCTTTGTAAGTACACCTGCACCTCTGCATTCATAGAAGAAGATGTCTGATAAATAGAGGCACCTGCAGACTTAGAATTGGCTAAACAGAATCTTTGGAGATAAAAGTTTTCATCTTTAGCAAGGCCTGAGACTTGCTTTTCAAATCCTTTAGCCTTTAATAAACAGAGCCTGTAAGTTGGTGACTTGCTGTTCATGTCTGCAAAATGGAAAAGCATCTACCAGTGTCAAGAAGCCTTATAAAATGTAATGCATGGCTGTAAAATTCTTTTAAGCTTAAGAATACCAGAATTATGTTTTCCAGAGCTATAGAAAAAGGAAGTTATTAAATCCATTCACAACAGTGATTAGCACTCTTACAAACATCTGTGAATTATCCTGTACATTTTGATCATGCCTCCACAGTGTTTGGTTTGTATAAAGTGAACGCGTAGCCATTCTTGAACACATATTTATCAATTAAAATAAAATTTCATATAAAAATGGACATAAAATTCGTTTAAAGATAACTAAACCTAAATTAAATCACCATCCAGGACATAAGCTTTTCAAGCTGTCAACTTCCTCAAGTAGGGTATCCCCAACTAAAAAGAAAACAAGAATAGACCCTCTAGTCTTTTTGGAAACAACAGCAAAAGCAAGTTCTCCTGTGAGAATCATCCCTAAAAATGTCTTGTCCTATGCTCCTAAAGTTTGTAGCTTAGGGTTGCTAAGCATTGTAACTCTCAAATGAAAGGAAATACCAATGAAAAAGTGTTTCATTTTATAGGTTCCTTCAGTTTTAATTGAGAGATCATTCTTTTGTACCTGAAAGTGGAAGAATCACTTCATCAGGCGGACAGTTTTTACTACAGCAAAGAAGCTTTCTCAATTTATTTTAAGAGTAAATTAAAACACAGGGAAAATATCTGCAATAAGAAACCAGTGTGATTTTTAGGGCTGCTGAACAACTTAAAGACTTGTGACATTTTCCAGTTGTTTAAAAAAAAATGTTTAAACTATTTTTAAAAGTGTATAAATAATGTGATATGCTGCGTGTTCCTAGAACTAGGCTACAACCTGTGCTACAAGAGAGGACAGAAAAACACTAGAAGTCCTTACTAATTTTGTTTATATAATTATCTCCTGACTTCAAATCCATTAGTTAATTTAACTCTGAGCAGGCAGGTAGAATGTTGTACCTTACTTCACTGTTTTAGCCAGCCAATGCATTTTTAGGGCTTCACAGAAAAATACTAAGAGACATTATATTAAGAGTGAATATTTTCCTTCTAAGGTCCTACCCTAACCAATGAATCTCTGAAAAATAGAGTTAATAGAAATATGGTACAGCTAGGTCTGCATGCTCAATTCATTCATTTCCCAGTAGTCCTGCATCAGTTCTGTCCTCGCATCTCTCCAACTTTGCTTCTACTACTGTCAGGATTCTTCACCAACCTTACACTTCTGGGCCTGATGAGGAATAGCTGTACCAGAGTCCTTGTCTACTTTGCCATGCTGTGTGCTGTAGACAAAGGAAGAGGCACAGACATTCCACTTAGAGGAAATGAGGATGAAAAAATGAAGTGCAGCCTCTTTGAACTACTTCGTTCCTTGTATTTGCTTTTCTGTCTTCTGTCCTGTGGGATTGATGTTGTATCATGAGGAGAAGAAGAAAATTTTTGTGGTTTCCTGAAACAGTCTAGTTGGTTGCCTGCTCCCGAAGTAGAGGAATCAAGGTGTCTGGTCTGTTCAAAACTTCTGAGAGGGACCGAAAATTCTTCTGCTGTTCCCGGAGGGGTATGTGGTGCAGCTAAATTTATTTGTGAGGGGAAAAGCTACTAAAACTGCTGTCACTGATTCCACTGATACTCAATAGTTGGAAGATCTCTTCTACTTCCTTAGTTTAGAATAGGATCCTGAAAGTTGGCAACCGAAAAATCATAAAAGCCCTCTTCCAGCAGTTCTGATAATGTGGTGCAGTTTCTAAGAGGACAGGTGAAACTTGTGAATGATGGAGACTGTCAGAAAGAATGTTCACAATCTGTGTGCTTGGTGTAATCTTTGTTATCCAGAAACAAGACTTCCACTGGTGCCTAATGGTTGTCTGGCTACCGATTTGTCTTTAAGCACAACTAGATGAGGTTCATGCTATAGACCCCTATAAACAGATCTTTGAGTTTGCAAAGATAAGGAATCAGTAGTTAAGTAAGAGTATTGTTATCTGCCTTTGCTTCTGGTATTTCCCGTGTTTAAAACTTCACCTGTGTGATCATCAGCTCTTAGTTTTACACAGTCTGTGATTTGACAGAGGACAGGCAGTAAAAGACATCGTGTTTTAGAGCTCAGTGAATATATTGCACTTCTGGACTCTCTGATATGATGTTGGCATCATAATCATAATTAACACACAATGTAATAACAAATCAAGGTTGTCCATGCAATTTTAATTCTTGCAGTGGATAATATTTTTGAATCCTTGGCTTTAATATGCAGGCTTCGACATTCCTTTAACACTTCAGTGTGATCATATAGTAAATAATTCTCTAAGAACTAGAGTTAGTTTTGCACTAGTGTAGAAATCATAACTTATTTTCTTGATTTACATGTATTTAAATGTTTTTAAAAACATGAGTGCAAATATTGAATAATCGTTATGTAAAAGTAATAAATATGTAAAATTATTATTAATAATTAATATTAATTTATCAAATATCAAATTAATAAAATTAATAAAATTTTGAATTTCAGAAAAAATAGATTGTTTAAAGTCTCTCTCAAATAAAATCTGAAATAGAAATAGCCAAACCTATTAAAACCATCAGTTTATGTGCCTTTTAATTAGCAGCTTTATGTTCCTAATTAAAACTGTAATTGGCTATCAACCTGCTTGCTAGAGATACTTTTAGAGGCCAAGTTTCCATTCAGTATTTCTCATTTTTGCTTTCTCTTCTTCTTCCTTTGCAGGGAGTAGAAAGAACTGATATTGTCTATAGTTCCAGCAATGATTATAAGGGAAAGTCTGTCAGTATGTGGTGAAGCTGTGAATGGCAATTATGAATGAAGTTAAGCTTGGTATCAAAGACATAGAAAATCAAGTTTAATCTGCCCATGTTGCTGCTTGTGAAATAATTAAGTATCTTGGGTGATACAAAAAAAAAAAAAAAAAAAGCTTACCTAAACTAGATAGTTTGAGAATTTGATACAAAGTCTTTTCAAGCTGCTTGAAGAATCAGCAGAGCCTTTTGCGAGGAGTAGACTCATGCAAGCATCTTTGATTTAAGAAAACCCAAACCAGTAAAACCCTTCAGTTCTCACTTACACACTTTCTTAAATGCATATTTAGAAAATTTCTTACTCATCAACAAACTACAAGACTAACTACAACACTATCAAGTGTTATTTGTGAGTATTTTTATACTGTCCATGGAAACGATGCTTTGTTTTGTTTTGTTTTGTTTTAGTCAATCTATGGTTATATAATCATAGTACATATACCCTGGAGCCTTGTTGTCACTGCTCATTGCAGTTATTATTCAGACATGATTTGGAAAATTTAAGCAGGTGGGTTTTTTTTTTTTTATCAACAGAATCTTGTAAAGTTATCTTTTAAAGAGAAATTGAGCTGTGAATCTTCACATCAGATTCAAGCTCATAAGCATATAAGATCTCTCATGAGGCTTTTTTTTTTTTGCAACAATTGTATTAATCAACAATCTGTATACAGTTAGCTGTAGAGATTCACAGATCTCTTCTTAGATTTCCTGCTGTAAGTTTAGATTCTCCTGATATTCATGAGCAACTATACATATTTTATCTTCTAGTGGAAATTACATTGAATTTGGCCACCATCTTGCTCTTTCACCAAGTTTGTTTAGGTCTGTCTGAAGATCCTCACTAAACTTGCTAAACCAAATTGACTTTGTCACATGTTTAACTCCTTAGGTCTTTAACACATTAAGAAATATAGGAAACTCTACCAGATGTACACTGAAATATTATGACTTCAGCCTAAGTGCCATTGCTTTTGGTGACACTGTCTTCAGAATGTCAAAATCACTTTATCAAAAGTCGACTGTGCTCCCCTATCTCGCATCCATTTTTTAAATGTTTTTCAATTGCTTGAAGATCCTACTGGGAATTTTTGAAGTCTGTTAGAATTCAGTTTATTGACAGTTAATCATACCCTTTTTTTCCCCCACCATAATTTTTAATCAGTGGAGGTATTTTCTCTTATTCTGTGTCTTTCCAGTTTCTGCATTGTATTCTGGTTAAGGGACACTATGTGCAGCCTTTTGACAACTGTGGAAATTGTTGTCCAGCTTTTAAAAGGCCAAGCAGTACCACATACCAGAAGATCAATATCACATGAACTTTTTGGGAGGAATTTTTGTTATTTTTTAGGAATAATGATTACACTAAATTCTTTATTGTTGTAATTCTTACTTCAGTTTAAAGTTTGTAAGGTGCCAGTGTAAGATTGACTGGTTTGTAATTTCCCAGATTTTTCTCAAGTAACTTTTAAAAGTATACATTATTGTCCAGAGAGTTTTTGGTGGGGGGAGGGTTTGCTAGCATCCATTCTACTTCATTCTTGTGCTCCTTCCAAAACATGACATAAATATAATCTAAACTTACTAGTAATTTACTTAGGACATCAGCTGCTGATGTCTGAACCTATGTTTCTGATATCCTCATCTTTAACCAGTATCACCAAAACACACACACATCCCTACAAAACGACTGTACATAAAGGATCCTTTGCCAATGCACTTTGTTAAAAGCTAAATCAAAGAAATAATTCTATTTTTTAATATAATTAATTGATTGCTTCCTTTAGCCCTGGGTAAGCAGGAGATTCATCAGGTTCTGTTGTAATTGTTATTGTTTTGTAATCTTGCCGTTTCCATTTTGATCAAAACTTTTCACATCTGGTTTTTCTTTTACCTCTTTTAATACTCTGGACATCAGTGTAAATCTAGAGCAACTCTTCCAAGCTGAATGTGGTTATTCCACAAGGATGTTGTGCATTCCACCTCCACATAGCTTGACTGCATTTTCCCCCAGGTTTTACTCTCCTCATGAAAATAAAATAGAATGTTTGAAGGAGAGCATATATTTACTTTTTATGATAATGGGCAAAGAGTTGTATTAAAAATTGGTTTTGCATAAAGAACTTAGGACTGTTAGCCCAGCTACTGTTCTTAGAATCATAAAATCTCCATTGTAAATGTCTTCTTCTACCTTTTCAGGAAAAAATGGCACCCATATTGGTTCCATCATGTTTAATAGGTAACATAGCCTTTACTTGAAGTGAATTTGGGTTTCCAGGGACTTTTAAAACTAAGGAAATCTCTCTTATTAACCAATGCCTACAGGTATAACACCAAGCAAAGTGAAAGGAGTCGTACAGTTCAGCTGGATCTCAGTCAGTTTTTTTAAAAGGGAAGTTTGAACACTGCTGAGATACCCATTTTAATAATTTTGATACTTGATGATTAAAGGTCTCCCTAAGAGATACTGCTTTTTCCCCATTCTATAGTGTTTCTTTTTGTAGTTTTAATTCATATTGGTATAATTATAAAATACTGATTTATAACTGTTCGATATTGAAAGTCAGTAAAAACCTGCAAATGCAAACCAGAATCATTAAAAACTAATGAATTCTGTCTTCCTTTACATGCAAAGCTTCTCAACTAAGGCACTGGGTGGTAAAGTGATTTGACCCAATATTTACTGATAGATGGTTAAAGAGCATTGATTCTTTGATTTCCAGGCTGGCACTTCAGCCACAAGTTGTTGCATTTAGGTTGAAAGCTTGTGTGCATGTTTCTGACGATACTCTTACGTGTTGTCTTCCAGATCATGAGGTATTCAGGACTGATTCCCTTACTCTTTTGCATTGTGCTGCTGTAATAACAATGTAATGGTGTAATATCTTAAGGATAAGTCAAGTACATTCTATATCTTATTTTCCCCATATACTTTATTGTTGACGAGGCTTGATCCAAATGGGTGCCACTTTTTTCCTGAAAAGGTAGAATTTGAAGATTACATATTACAATCATTGAATGGCATATGTAGCATACATGGAAATGGTTCTCAGAGTCAAGTTTTGAGCGCTCTGACGCTCAAACAGGCATTTGTTTAATGTTCTGCCACACAGAAACGCTATATAAAATCCCGGGATAAATAGATTCAGCGTGCACATTCTTCAAATGTAAGAAGAGGCTGTAAAAATTTCATTGCCCAAATGTGCGTCACTGTGTGTTATTTTAGTTCCTATCTGAAGTGAGGAAAAAGGAAACAGTACACAAAGATAAAAGAAGAGGAGATATTCTTGGCAGTTGTATACTTCCAGATTGCATTTGCATTTGGGAGGGGGGGATCTGGGAAAATGCTGTGTAACGTGGCCACCTGTCAGGAAAATTACCACCTGTCTCCAGTCTTGATCTTGGTTGTTCAAAACATTAACAGAACAGAAAAAAGAGTGGTATCCCTATAAGTGAGAACAGTTGACAGGTTGATCTTTTTTAATAGGGTTACAAACTATTGATTACTCAGGTAATAAAAGGCTGAATAAATTGTACTGTATATCAGAATATCAAAATCTCAGGCAGACAGAACTGGCTCGTGATACCTATCTGTATGTTAGGTTTTGGGTTCTGCAAGCCTACATATTAAAAACCTCTGTTCAAATTTCTGGGTTTTTAACACTAACACTCCTTTCATTTCAGTCAGTGACAGATTTTAATCATTATTGCTTATGGGTTCAAGCAATCACCAACCTTATCATCCATACTGTAGAACCCCCTTGTTGGATTCTTTTACCACCTTTCTCTCAAAAAAGGGAATGGGAAGCCTTCAGGTTCTCATTTGTTGCTTCTTCCCTGTCTTTTCTCTCTGAAGGATGAGGCAGTTAACCACTGAACATTCACTGAAATTATGCATGCATATACAAAGACCTCAGCCTTCAGTAGCACATTGCTACTACTACCATAGACAGTCTAGAGTCCTCAAGCTACTCAGCGTGAATTACATCTCAAAGGAAAAACTTTCACAGGCAAGCCCTCTTCCTCTTTCTTGTCTCCATCTGTGTTTTGCTACTAATTTAAATCACTTGGGCAACCACCCCTGCCACTGAATCACATAAAGGTACCAGGTACTTTACATCTTACAGCCCTGAAATGCTGCTTCTGTTCTGCTGCACTCTCATGCTCTGCAAAATTTTAGGAAACCAGTAGGTGTTTTTCTGGAGCTCTGTACATGTAATGTTTGTTATACATCCTGAACTGGAAGCCTGGAATTTTCCATCTGGCTGTTCTGATGAGATCTAAGAAAAGAAGATAACCAGGAGAGAGGGAATCTGAAACAACATCATCTCAGGATGAGGGTGTGGTCTATCCAAAGTCTTCTACTGTAGAATACTGTCCTGTTGTTGCAGGAAAATCTAATATTCACTTCCAGCATCTTCAGACTACTTATTCCCCATATAATGTGGTATTTCTGCTATTTCAAAAATCTGCAGCCATTTACCTGTATCTTCTCAGTATCAGCAAGTACCCATCCAGGAGTCCTTAACTACTACCTGCCTAGCACTCCCCTGCGGATCACTGTGCCTCTGCAAGTTTCTCAGGTCTGATAATTGCCTTTCATTCTACAGAGTCTCAGAATTTCTCAGCATACCCAGTGAGACATCCCCTTTGTTCGTCTGCAAGAGTTGCCAGGTTTTGCAGAGGTGTGACCTTCTTTTGCAACTTTTTGCAGCAGAATACACTGACTATAAACACTGATATTTGTAGCTGAACAAAAAGTATTTTTAAGTATACAAAATAACTCAAAAATTTGTGTTAAATATAGAACTTGAAGATTTGGTGGTCATAAAGTAAGGGGAAAATTTATTCTTCTACTTGCAACTGAAGAGTATTCCAGTGACAGCTAAGCAATTGCTAACTACTGGTTTTAACTTCTTTTAATTCAATTGGATCAGTTGAAAGGAGGAGGAGAATGGATATCATCTGACTTTGACAGTTCTCTGAATTCATCAGCAAGTCTCTAGAGATTGTTTGAATACTCTTGCATTTTCAAGTATGGTTTTTTTTTCTAGTCCTTATTAAAACTTTGAAACTTCTGCCACTGGGGTGTGGCAGCACCACAGGCTCCACCAGCTGTGGGCATACCTAAGCTGGGTGCCTGGAGTACAGTTGCATTGGGAAAGAACTCAGTGAATGAATTCACATTCTACCTGGGAATGTGAGTGCGTGTTGAGAGATCAGCCCCATACTGATCATCGTGCTGCTGCAGATAACATTATAACAATACCTGAGCTTTGAGAGCTCATTGTGAATTACCAGCCTGTAGTGACATCTTTGCTGGCTGTATGATTGTCTTTTTGCAACTAGAGGCTGTACCCTTTTCATACTTTACAGTAACTCATAAATGTTTAAGACAGCTTTTGAGCAATTAGAGCTACTTCTGCTATGGAAGTTATGAATTTGTTATGTGCAATGATTTTCATAATGTGTCACCTTAATTGATTTCAGTCAGTTTGGCACAGAAAAGCAGTAAAACTGAAAACGTGTAAGATTGCAGTTTTCTAGTTGCATGAATAATGTGCGGTATGAATTCCAATCTATTTTCATGAAAAAAAAAAATAACAAATGGCTTATTCCACTCTATTCTTAGCCTGAAAATATGCTGACACATCTAATGCATCATGAAAGGTACTTTACACGTGAGTTACCTTGGTTAGCGGCTGACTGGGTCCCCATACTTGTGCTTCCTATTTATGAAGTGACTTTACACTTGAATGCAACTTGTTTCATAATGCTTAAAGACAAATAACCCTTTACAGCTATTAAAATGTGAAAAAATCCGTTGGACTAGAAATCTCTTTCTCTACAAGTGTGTTTTTTTCCCTTTCAAAGATGTAGCCATCATGTATTTCTTATTCATCCCTTGTGTATGGATGTATCAGACTTGTGGAGAGGAAAAGCAGTCCCAAGATAAAATATTAGGAGCAGCACTAGAAGAATTCTAATGCAGATTTATTTTTAAAAGTCCACATCAAAAAGCCATTTAAGAAAATGATTTCTTGACTTGTGACCATGGGCAAACATTTTTTCATAGTAATTTGGAAAATACATCTTCTTCTTTATCTGTAGTCATTCTCGTTACAGAATGTGGTCATATGTACTTGATCTACTTCCTGGTAATCTTGAGGATTCATTCAAAGCCTTAGTGAGTGCTTGGGTTGCAGCTGAGGTTGGTTATTTGACCTGCCAAGGCTGGGACCCACCTGGGTAACTGGAAATGGTGAGCTGTGCTGCATACATGAATGGGTAAGGAAGTACTAAGGAAGAGCATTGCTGCAATTCCTGGAACTGTCCTTTCCTCCATCGCTTTCTCTCATTAGATGTTCTCTATTTGCCTCCTTCTATCCTTTGTTTTTATCCCAGTGTGCTGGGTGGAAGTTTAAGCTCCTTCTAACACCTCCACAGGGAAGGTTGGAAAAAAGCACTGAAATCAGGAAATTATTTCTCTTCAGTAGGCTGCTAAGAATATGCAGATCCAGTTCTTTTGTCCTGTAATTGGATTTCCCTTACAATGCCTAGTTCAGCATTCAGGATCAAAATAGCAGTTTTGAAAGGTAATTCACAACATACTGTGCCATAATGAATATTCAGATTTTAAAATGTTCTCCCAGATATCTACTTGATACACCTGATACAAATTTTGAATTCTAGTTGTTTGGATTAAATTAAACTGAAAGTTGCAGAAGAAAATACAACCTTGCAATAAAACCCATGTTCTCATCTTTGCTGCTTTAATGTGTTCAGAGCCAACTCACACATTAAATAAAGTCACTTTAGATTTAAACAAGATGTGTTTTCATTTCTAAGATTCTTCAGCCATTAAATTTTGTATGACTTGTTATATATTTGCCTAAAGCTTCAGATCTCTCTCCATCATCCATAAGCTCAGTGAAAGCTTTGCCTGAGGTTCTAATCACATCATTAATTTTATTCTGTTGGTAGGGTGAGTAACTGGAAACATCTTTGTTGAAAGTGTTCACCAGAAAAACATTTTTCTGTACTGATGCAAATAGTGTGAGGAATAAGAAAAACGTTGTTTTTCTGTCTGCATATTCTCCCTTTAGACAAGTTATTAATTTACAGTCTTTTTCGTTTGTAAAATGCCATTAGAAATGGGAAATAAGATTAATATAGAATCACTTGATGGTTGCTTCTACTTGCTGACTTTTTGCTTTTTAATATATACTGACAGTTTCACTTTTGATTGTCACATAGTAATTTAAAACTGTAGTTCCAAAATCTACAGAAATAAATTTGAATTAGAAGCAAAAATATGAAAGAGAAGTTAAATATACTAAAGAAACTAGTGGGGAAAACCCACCGAAGTATTGTAAACTCTAACAATATTTTAGAGCCTGGATGCCTTGTGTTAGGTTTCTAGTCTATTTAGGCAGGTAAGAACGGGTTGGGTTTTTTCGGAAGTAACAAGCCAATGAATTCAACGTAATGTAATTTAATAAGATTTTTTTAATAATTAACACCCAGCAAAATAAAGAATTCCCCCCCCCCTTTTTTTTTTTTTTTTTAAGTCTATTTTTGGATTTGAGGAGTTCAGGACTAAAAGATGAAAAAAGCCAGAATATAATATTTAACATTGTCTCAGAGGGTGCAGTTGCACAATTGATTTATAGTAATTTACATGTGTGTTCCTACTCTGAGGACTGGCTCCATTCAGTACCATTCACCACCAACCAGCTTTCTCATCCCTCCCACTTGCTGCCTGGTGAGCCAGATGTGGGGAGAAAGAGTTGTTTTGTCTTTTGTTGTGGAGCTGCTTTCATAGAATCACAGGATGGTTTGGGTTGGAAGGGACCTTAAAGGTCATATAGTTCCAACCCCCCTCCACTAGCCCAGGTTGCTCCAAGCCCCGTCCAACCTGGCCTTGAGCACTGCAAGGGAGGGGGCAGCCACAGCTTCCCTGGAAAACCTGTGCCAGTAACTCACCACCCTCACAGTAAAAAATATTTTCCTTATATCTAATTTGTATCTATCCTCTTTCAGTCTAAAACCATTACGCTTTGTCCCTTATATGCTCCCTGACAAAGAGTCCCTCCCTACATTTCCTGTAGCCCCTTTTAAGTACTGGAAGGCTGCTAGAAGGTCTCCCCGGAGCCTTCTTTTCTCCAGCTGAACACCCCCAACTCTCCCAGCCTGTCCTCACAGGGGAGGGGCTCCCAGCCCCCTGATCATCTTCGTGGCTTCCTCCGGACCTGCTCGAGCAGGTCTGTGTCCTTATTATGCTGGTGCCCCCAGAGCTGGACACAGCACTGCAGGGGGGGGTCTCACAAGAGTCGAGTAGATGGGAAGAATCCCCTCGCCCTGCTGGCCACACTTCTCTTGATGCAACCCAGGGCACAGTTGTCTTTCTGGGCTGCGAGTGCACATTGTTGGCTCACAGTCAGTTTTCTGTCCACTAATACCCCCAAGTCCTTTTCCAAAGGGCTGCTCTCAATCCCCTCACTGCCCAGCCTATATTTCTGCATGGGATTGCCCCGACACATGTTCAGGACCTTGCACTTGGCCTTGTTGAGCTCCATGATGTCCCACCACAAATAGTCCCCTGTTGTGCTTGTGTAGCAGTGGAATGAGCCATAGTGTCAGCACCATGAAACCCCACAACAGGATTTTTCCTTTTTCTATTTAACATATGATGTTGTGAATGAACTGAAGGTATAAAACTGGGTAGATTATCAGTCTGTCAGGCATCTTGCAAGTATGGTTTACCATCAAAACCACAAAGTAAACAGGAAGATCAGACAAACACGCAGGTCACAGGAGTCAGGACACAGAGTTCCAAATATAATGTTTCAAAAGACTGACTGCAACTATATAGCTAGCAATCTAGATTTTATTAACATGTCTGTCTGCCACTGAAAACTCCACAGTTCAATGTGGAACATCTCTGTTTTAGAGTAGCTTCTCTTGGGATGTAGGATGGCTCTTCTTTAATCAAAATTTCCACACATGAGGTCTTGTCTCAACATTTTTTTTTTTTCAATTTCAGAAGGATACCTATACAAGTAGTACAAAATTCCAAATAGCTTTTTGCCATCATCTTCGAAAGAATGATGTCTACATGCGCTAACATAGTTAATTAGCTTTAAATGATACCATAGTTGTAAGCTTTAACTTTCTCACTCAGATTTTATAGGAGAATGTGACTGTCCCCTTTCTAACTTTGACAGTTATTTATATAAATATTTTTAATCACATTTTTGCTTTGTATTGTTTCAGCCCCATCAGATAATAAAGGTGATCTAAAAACTCTAATGTGACTCTTAATCCATAATTTTAATGTTTGCCTGAGTCTCTTAATTTCCACCCTCAATTCCCTTTATCCTTTTATTTCCTAGTACTTTGAGGAATTGTTATGGACATTGAATCATCAGCATTTTGCAGTCTATTACCAGAAGTGAACTACTGTTGACATCATTCCTGAATCAGTTAAAAGCAGATTCCCACAGGGCAAATGTTGCGTGTGTACAAATTGTTTACAGCTTCTGTGTGGTCACTATTGATAATGAAAGCAGAAAAATGGTCCTGAGAAGTAACCCATACAGAGATTTGCTCTTTAATTTTGACTGTATATTGGCTGCTGCATGATCTTCATGAAGGCTAGAAATATAAAGTGCAGTTATTTTTAAAAAAACACTATCAGTGGCTGAGACAGATGCCCTTCAGAATGAAGTTTATTGATATGCAGCATTCAAATAATCTAATTGTTTTTTTCATTTGTCAGCCAATTTCTTATCTTGTTCTATTTAGCTAATTTTGACAAATCTTATTGTATTACTAAACTGATAGCTTGTCATGGAATAGTGAAGAATGTTATGTCCTTGCTCTGTCCCTTTCCCTTTTCCTGTTTTTTATCTCTAAGTGAACACCTACCTTGCTAGCATGATTTTATGCATAAGAATATGTTCTTCCTCAAGTGGCTGAGTTTTAAAATGTTTTATAACATCCAGATACCACTCTTCAAGTTTCTGTTCCTTTTATTTCTATGTTACAGTTTCATTATTGCTGATGGAAATCTTTTATATGTATGGGGGGGTTTTTTGAGTTCCCAATCAAAATATTTTATAAAATTTATATAAATGTAGGCATGTTTCATCAGTCAGGCATAATTTCACAGCCTAACAAATATTAGAAATTAAACAATATGCGTATAACCGTTGTACAATATAAATGTACATTATGCAAAACAATATACCTGGAAAATACACATGGAACGGAACAAATACTATGAGACCTTAACTTTCAGATTGGCTTAAATTAAAAAATGCTGTGTGTTGAAGCAACATTCAAGTCTGATTTCCTAAGAATTAAAAAGTTGCTGAAGTCAAATAGTTGAAAGGTATTAAATTACCTCTGTTATGCTTATATTTGATGCTTCAAGTGACTGTGCCAGGGAGCTTGCTGGGTACATGCGTAGCTAAGGCAGCAGTTTCCTGTTGCACAAGCAGAAAACACTTCAGGCAATTTTTATGCTGGATGTTGCCCTCTAGACTGTAAAGATAGAAGAGATATATGGGGGTGAATCAGAACATGTTTAGGATAGACATCTGTCATACTTTGGGATTTTCCTGGAGCCAGGGAAATTTTTTGCCGTCTATATTTATTTATTGAGCAAGCTACATAGTTCACCCACTGACTTTGCAGTCTTTGGAAAATGATTCCACAACCCTTAGATTCTTAAACAATTATTTTAACATTCATAGAAGCAAATCCTTCAGAATTAATTTTTCTTAACATTTAGAGGCAGAGCATTCTTAGCTTGCCATTTCTTTTACCAGAGTTCATTTTGCTTTTCATTACTCTATGGGATTTAATAGTAAAGAAGAGATTTTAGTTAGCTGGACTTATGTTCAGGATCGTATGAACAAGATCGCATTTTACACCTATTATTTGTTGTCTTTTTTTTCCCCCCATCACTATTTACGACAGAATCTCTTCACCTGTCTCAAATTTTTCCCACCTAAATTTTTTTCACTTTTTTAGTTGTGAGTATGGTGACTCAAAGGATGTACAGGCAATGTAGAAATGTCCATTAGAGGGAATGCTTGTTGAACTCTAAGGAATGGAGTGTCTTGCCTCAAAACTACGTAGGTAGGTCTTTCTGTTTCCTGAGATGTTAGCCAGCATAACACTTGACCACTGTAGGCCTAAGTTTTTTTTCTTTTGTTTTCTCCTTTCACTTCAAAGCCTCTGAAATAATGTGAGGGCTATGTTTCAGCCCTACAGCACAGTGGTTTTTAAACACCAGACAAAGAATGTGTCTTGCAAGCTCCAGAATACAGTATGAAGGTATGCAATGGTATTTGAGGATGAAAAACCTTTGGGGATAGAGCTGAAAGACTCTATAAGGCAGAAGAAGCCAAACCAGACACAGCCTTTTCACACTGTCTAGGGAGAGTGCTCCTTGGAATATTCCTCCCTCTGAACCACTCCCTGGTTAGGTCTCAGAGTGAGCTAAATGCATCTCTTCAAAATGGAGCCTGGGAGCTAAGTAACGATTATGTCACAATCAGAGAATCTGCTCCTAGCTTTGCTCCTGGGTATTATTTTACTTAGCTGAGAAGATTCAGTAATCTGCCTTCCAAGTGCTTCTTACATTTTGGACCACTTCCACATTCATCTCTTGCATTTATATTCCCTTGGATTTAAACAGTAGATGCAAATGTATTTGATGACAGTTGTCAGAATCAGGCAGTCTGACTACTTAAAGGTACCTGCCTAATTAAGCAGGACTTATGTCAACTATGGCAAAGTCACTGAGGTCTTTTCCTGGGACCAGACACCTTAGTTAAAGACTGAGTTCCTCTGGTTTGTTGGCCAGCTGCTGTTGTCCAACATGAATTTTTTATTTTATAGTCATTGAATTACTAAAGCCACCAATATATTAATTTTCAATGTTACACAAGACATCTGTTATTCATACATTTCACAATCTTGGTACCCTTCCTATCTTCCCATGTTGTCAATGAAGGATCATATTAAGAAATGAACATATGATACTTTATTATTTATTTATTTTTACCTTATCAAGAAGACATAAGATTTGATATAAGGACATAAAGTGCACAATTCACACTTTTTCACTGGTTTCCTATATTACCCTCATTATTAAAAAAAAAAAACAAAACCCAAAACCACAAAACTTTGTTCCATATTTCCAGTTTCAAATTTGGCTTTCAGGAACTGCTGCTTCTTATGGCTTTCTTAAATTAAAGATCTCTTTAGTAGTCATTTTTTTTTCTCCTTGAAGCAGATTTATAGGCAATAAACAAATCATCTCACTCATTTTTGATAAACTGTACTGATAGCTTATATACTCTCTTTTTCGTTGATTCTTTTCCATTGATTTTCCCTTTTTGTCTGTGAATATCATGATATTCCATTAGCTCTTTTAACACTATGTCTGATTTCATTGTCACATATCCAAAGGCCGCGATAGCCTTTGTTTTTAGAAGTAGTTCATAATGATTTGCTTGTGTGTTATGATTCCTAAATCCTACTTAGTCACTACTTTTCAGTATTCAGTCCTGCATTTTGTTCACCTGGGCCACAGGCTCTGGAATTCAGCAGGGCTGACTTTCCCCCTTTTTATTTTTCCTCAAAGAATACCCTTTGTGTTGCTTGCAGATTTTACCAGCACTGGTTTAACTTTCAAGTCAGAAGTGAAATATATGACTAAGCTTGATCTACTCAGCAGCTCTGTGGAGCCTCACTAGAAGCATTATCTCTATGGCAACAGAAAGGACCTCATGAAATTATCTGATGACTTTTTTTCTGACAGGTTAGCAATAAATATTACTAAAGGCATTTTGGGACCACACAGTGATCTCTGAGGAATGGACTTTGGCAGCATTGCCTTACATCTGTTTAGCAAGGTCATCTTCACCGGTTAAAAAGTTGTGCCGTGTTAGTGATCTGTATGATGGTTTTGGTATGGTTCTCAATACATGCTGGTGATATGCAATACATCGCTCTAAAGGACTGTATAAATTTTCCAGTGTATTCCACTTCTTGGTTTGGAAGGTTCATCCAGTAGTCATCTCATTCATTTTAACTGTAATCTATTCACCCCCCCAAATATTAATCTGATTAAATAATGTTGACTAGTTTTCCATAAGCAAAAACACAGAGAAACATCTAGAAGGAAACAAATAATTTGTTTGTCGGTGTTTTGTGTTTGAGGAAGTGACTTCAGTTTTACATAGCTATCCACCTTCCATGTTAAAGTTTTGTATGACAGTAGGATCTGTGGTTTGGGAAGAGGAAAGAGTCAGTAGAAGCATGTATTTCTCCGTATCAAGTAGGAGAATGATACCATCCTCATGCAAGGCTCGTCTGAATACAGCTTTATAAGACAGTTCCGTGGCTCAGTCTAAGAAGGGAAAATGTATAATCTGCACTGTTGAACAGTGCTTACTGTTGACATCTTTAAAGAAATATTCAGTCTTTTTCTAACTTCCATATATCTGTTGAAACAGAATCACAATAATGCAAGAACACATAACAAAAACCCGTATACTTTATTATGTGAAAGATAAAATTATTTCATTGTAATAATCCCCTTTTGCCTTAAAAGCTCATTATGAATCACTTTCTTTTTAATATAAACATTAACAAATCATCACACACAAAATCAGGAAGGCTATTCCATTTTCCAATAATTTGTTCATATGCCTTTTGAAGATATTCCAAAGATCCTGCTAGCAAATAATTTAATTAGGTGAAACTATTTCCTTTGCTGTTTCCGAGCAAGATATTATCAAATTTAATAGCACCAAAAATATACTCCGTGACTTGATATTTATAAATTGCCACAGTCCAAAATGAAGCTGGATTATTTTTACTCCTAGTTCCAAAATGGCTTTTTGAGATTGTTTAGACCTTTCCTTTTTCTGTAGCCCAGAAAGTTCAGAGTTTAAAACTAGTATCATTCCTTGAGGTTCCTAGACTTTAAGAATGAAATCTATCGCACAATTGCTGAATGCAAATGTAGGCAAGCTTCAATAAATCAGTACATCACTCAGAATTATACTGACTCAAGTGAACATTTAAAGGTTCTCTCCATGAGTTTATGTACAATGAATTGACCATTGTTCATATATATGTTACCTAATGGCAATATTATATCCAGTAAAGTATTTATTTTAAGTTAGACTGGAAAAATATTTTTTATTATGATAATAGGAACAGAATATAACTCAGGAAACCATGTGTTTAAAATAAAAGATTGTCATGCTTATATCTGCCATTACAACTTTAATTCTTTCTCTTGGAAATACTCTAGAGGTGATCTTTAATTACCTGAATACTTTTTTTTTCACAGGATCCTTAACACCATTAAAATTAGCTGATGGATTATGTCTGGGATAAACTATACATTCAGTAGTTTTATGAACATTATTTAGTTGCTTGCCTCTATCAATTATTCTCCTGTGTTCAAATGTTGCAAAGAATACACTGGTGGGTTGGGGTTTGGTGGGGTTTTTTTGCATTTCTTTTTAGAGTACTCCTTGTTAGCACAAGCTTACTGCTATTGTACTGCTACTACATGGCTTCCAAGGCATGTATGTGGCATGTTATTTGGTCTAGTAGCAGCCCAAGAAAAGTTGGACGAGTTACTGCAGTTTTCTGTCTAGGTAGACTTAACTAGCAGTACCTTTCTCACAGATGACTGGACATCTTAGGAGACAAGAAAGGTATTGGTGACATCTGTTAAAGAATAAAGAGTGAAACAATCTGCTCATGTTCAGACCAGCATCTGGATGGGAACAAGGCAAGCTGCTAAATCTAACTTGTGTACTGTCTAACTTGTGTACCCAGTTTGATCTCCCCAGCAGTTATGCACTAGGAAGCCAGCAGAGGGAATGAGTTGAGGGTTTACACAGAGAAGCAAAACAGGAGTAACTTAAATCAGTAGCCACCCACTGCGGGAGAGATGAACACGCACACGACCAATGTGATCAAGCAGTGCCCATTTACTGTAGCTAAGAAAGCCCTTTTATAGTGTTCTCCCGCACAAGTGAGTAACATGCAGTACAAGTCCTCAAGATCGGACAGTTAACTTAGCCCGCGCTTTAAACCTTCTTATGATTGGATAAAAAGTGCCACATCAGCCTTGCCAGGCTTCCTGCCTTGGGTAACTTCCCTTTCCACCCAAACCCCTTCCAGGAGTTGTTTGCCTTGTTGAGTTTCTCCTCCCCCATTCAAGGTCACGTCCTTATCGCATTCTTGCTCGGGCTGAGGCTCTTTATCAGTCTTGTTCACACACAGGTTGCTCACAAGTCCATTACCTCACAGAAAGTCCTCTTGAATCCCAACAACCCACAGCCATGAAAGAAACTCTGACCCAGACTTTTGATCGCATTATTTTGGAAGAGTGGTAATCTTAATTACTCAGATATCCCTGAGTTCTTGTCCTATTCTATTTGTCTTTTTTAAATTCAGTAGGCATTTTTTTGCTTAAATCTCTTTGATTCCCACTTCCCCACCCTGCCATCCCCAGTGAGGGGCAAATATTGCTTCCCCTCACAGTTTCTGAAATTTCTGGCCAGGACATTGAACTAATGTAATTTCAGTGGTTTTAGTAAGAACTCTTAGGAGATCTTCAGACTCTTAATATTGCCAGTTAAGTAAGTATGCTGCCTCTGTATAATCTAGTCACTGGTCTCTTCTTTTTTTAACTCCTGAGAACTAATAGAAGAAAAAATGGCTGCTCCACTGAGTTTTTGTATGCTTTGAGGCATATTCCAAGAAGCCCTGGTAGCACAGCTCCTCCATACAGACCATAGGGGAAGGCACTATCAAGGCTTGTATGAAATGAACTTTCTCAACTCAAGCATCCTTGAATATTAGTGTTTGCAAGGATATGACATGGCATCATGTGCCTGTGTATCCTTCAATCTATTCCATGAAAAGCCACCATAAATTCAAAGTTCTGCATTTTTCATTTCAAAATGTAGTTACCCGTGCAAAAGGCAAACTGTTACGGTATTCTTTAATGATAACCTGAACATTTAGATACACATTTATTGCAAGTGATATCCTAAAGGAATGAGAGGGCAAAACCCAATGCCATTCAAATGGAAACAATAGCAGAATGGAATTAGCAGAGTTATTTAGAAGGAGCTTCACCTCTCTGAAGTGTGAGGATAAATCATCATTTTGGAAAGGTATGTGGATGAAATTAAAAATAGATATTCTCACAGTTTTACAAAATGTAAAGGTAGTATTGCATATTTCTTTTCAAGGCATGAAATTGTTATCACTGGTCTTTCTCCTTAAAGTAGTGAAATGAGAAAGGGCAGTGACAGTTCCAAATATAGGCAACATGATTAAAAAACACTGACTAATGCTTTATGCAAATGCAGAAATGGCAAATGGGCATTTTGACTGCAATGTACTGCCTGAATTATTAAATAGCTGAGAAATGGAAAACGAGCAGAATTTTGGCAGGCTTCTGAAAAATCTCATGCAGAGTTTGCCTTTTCCTTAATTGCTGCTCTTTCTAGGGGGAAAAAACTGCATAGATTTTATTAGTTTGTTTCATCTATTTAGGTTAACTCAATGATATTATTAGAATGAGCTCTCAAAACACAACATTTCAGGAATCCCAAAATCTGTAGAATGGTCTGCCCTCTGCTGCTTTCCTTAATAAACCAGAAAACAAGAAGGCCCAGATTCTCATCTCCTTTCTTCCTTAGATTTGTTCTTGTCATTTCCTTATGCTTCACAGCCCTAATCTTTGTTGACCAAATGTAATTACCCTGTCTCAAAGGTAGCATTGTTGGGGCTTAAAATGTCTGCCTACAGTAGTGTTGTAAAGTTGAATCCTTTTGTACACCAGCAACAGAAATGGGTCTATAGACATTCACATGACCGTGATGAGTACGCAGGAGATAGTCTCATCGCTGGTAATGTTATACACCACACATGCAGGATGCTGCAGTATTAGTGGGACAAAACAGGTAAAAAGATATGGTAACATGGAAAAGGAAGATCCATTGTAAGTTTCCAGAACGCTGAAAGTCTAAAAAAAATTAAGCTACTGCTTTTGAATAGTTTATTTCTTGACTGCTTCAAATGGAGAAAAAATGGAAAGCAGACAGGTAGCCAAAGGAAATAAATGGCAAAATAAGGTTTTGTAAGGACATCAGAGAATTCTAATTAATGATTTTTTGACATCAGTTAGACCAGTTCAGGATAAGGGGATAGACTAAATGACTTCTTAAAGTCTCTTGACCTGTTTTCTCTGAATTTTAGCCTTTTTCTATTGTTACAAAGAATGTCTTGGCTGCATACAATTTGAAAAATTGCGTAAAATATATTCTCCTACAACCTTCCATATAAATATGTGCTACTTTTCTATCCTGTCTAGCCATTTATAACAAAAATCTTACTTTATCTCTGTGGGGTTTTACTGCCTTAATACATTAATTAATTGATACAGAATTTAGTGCATTTTTCTCTCCTACATGCATGGTGTATGCAATTAGACATTAGAAACATCTAGCATCAGTATAATCAGCATTGTTCGTAATATCTTTGCTTTCAAAGTTAAAAAAAATAATTAAAAAAAATAATTCTATTTTGCCAACTTTTGGACATTTTACTTAAATAAGAATTTGACACATTTTCGCTGGGTGCATCAATAAGTTGACCAAATAATAAATGTGCATTTGGATTAAATTCAGGAAACTTGGATTTCTCTTCCCATACATACACTCAGGTTTTAATTTTACAAACTGTGAAAGCTATAACACTGTATTATTTAGAGATAGATGATTTGGTCTATAAATTATTATTGCTGCAATAACTGAGTACACACAGTTTCTGACTATAGAAATTCTTAGAAAAGTAGACAAAGAAAACCGAGCTTGCTTAGCTCTAAAAAATCAGATTACTTTTTAAATTGTCTAGGCACATAACTTGAGGTGTATTTTCTTAGGCTCATAATTTGAGAGCTGGGGCCATTCTTGCTTTCTTGGCTTAGCAAAGGACAGAAAGGAAATAAATGCTTCAGCAAGGATTAGTTCATGTTGATACTATTGATCTGGTTCCTCTTGTGACCGAAGGTCGTACTGACTGCTAAAAAGAGAAAGTGGTTGAGCAAAAGGCCACTGACTTAGAGCAAGGTTATTATTAGAGGTGGCTCCGTAAATATTGTCCTTTCAGCTGCAAGCTGAGCTGGGATTTCTGTAGAAATTGTTGCTTCTGTTTTATTTCACTGAGTTCAAGAGGCCAATTCTGAGTGCTGAACCAAATAATATGAATAACGTAAGGTTTAGGAAGAGTACAGGTTTCCGGTATAGCAGTCATATTCCGTCAGTTGAATTATATATATATTTCTATATAAGAATGTATATGTATATTTGTATATGTATCTGTAATTCCAAGAGGGTTTTTTTTTCATTTCAAGGATTTGGCAGCAATTGAAAAGTGATTAAGGAGGTATAAAGTGAGATCACCTTCTTTCAAAGCTTGTTTTAGATCATGGGGTGGGATCTGAAAACCAGAACCAGGGCAATATTTATTTTGTCTGTTTTCTTCAGGCTATCTACACAGCTTAGTTTTTCATGGTTATGGCCCCAGGTTAGGTTAGTTTCTATCTCCACATGTTGCAAGAGGGAAAAAAAAAAAAAAAAAGATACATAGACAATGTTTGTTAGATTCTGATAAATGAAGTATTGTGCATCCATGGATTCCTCAGAAGTCTTTTGACTTCCTTTGTCCTCCTTTTGGATCTTCTGGTGTCTTGTTTTGTACTTCTGTCTTGTTTCCACGGTCTCAAGGACATAAATGGAAGGATTTTCTCTGTAAAATTCTTCTATATGCTAGGAACATATATGTACATAACAGTCTGACATCAAGGTTCGTAATTGAGAAATACAATTTCATAAACTGAGTATTGTTTGTCCCTGGCTGTTCTCCAGGATGAAGTATATTTCTTTCTGCTTTTCTAGGTTCTTTGGTCAGCATTCTGGTCACTCTGCTTTTAAGTGGTTCAGGCAAATGCACACACACACTGACTACATACAGTGCTGCAATCTACTTTCATGTTATCCCTATCTTTCTGACTTTGGGCATGCTTTTTAAAGGAAGTTTCTTGCATTTTCTCAGTATTTTGTGCAGTCTAGCTTTTACCAGAATTTACAGTATTGGTTTCCCCATCCATTACTGAGTTCATAATGGGAGGTGACCGTGTCAGCACTGTAGTTTTGTAATATGGATTCTGCTAGTTAAACACTGAGTCTCCAGAGCTATCACAGTGGTCTGTGAAAAATACTGGGACTACTGCATCTGAAGAGTGGAGAAGCAGCACTGAAAATTTACTGCAGGGTGAGTCAGATGAAACGCAATGAAAAAACATTTTAGGGATTTCTATAGTTTCTGCAGTCATTGGGAGTGACACTGACATTTTTCAAAGTAAACTTTTTGTCTCTGGAGATTGCCTATACAAGCATTATGCATCATGCAGCCTCACTGAAGCTCTTTGAAAGCTTTAAATGCTCCATAGTCTTCATTTGTCCTTTACAAAAGAACAAATTTCACTGTGGCTGAGGCAGTGTCTTCACTCGTTGAGCAGACGTTGACTGTGTGCCAAATGCAGCAGTGGACAAGTTGACTTTGGTTTGCTTATCCGGAGATTTTTTTCCAGGCTGGATGGCTTTTAGTTTTGTTTTCTGGAACTGCAGAAGAAACACCTTCTGAAGAGCAATCCATGAGAAAACAAAATGGGGAGGTATAGGGTGTAGGGTTCACTACATTTTTTGGGGGGGACAAGTTGGCATACGAGGTTTCAGCTTGTCAGGTCTGTTTCCATGTGACTCAGGGAGTCACAGTGCGTGACAGCGTGTCTGACAAAACGGGAAGAGCCTCTTACATAGACAGAACAGGGCCAGAAAGTAGGGAGTGTGCAGTGAGGGCTCTAATTTTGGCAGCAGTGTATGGGCTTAAGGCTGAAGAATGGAGCCTGCAGGTGCTGGGTGTGGTAGCTTTCACAGTTAAATGGAGATTTTTGTATGTGCCTCATAAAGAGAGGAAATATTGTATATTTATTTTGTCAATGCTGCTTTCTTCAGATTAGAGACCGATGTTCAGGCTGGACACTAATGTCCTTAAATAGGATGAAGCGAAAGATATTTTTCGTTAACGACACAGACATCTGTGTAGTTCATGGATTTTAAATATTTTCAAAAATCAGTTTATGTTTATATATAACACTGTTTAACACTTCTGAAAAGATAACCCCCTAATACACATTAGTAAATGGTTTCTGGAGCTGGGTTAAGAAAAGATTATGATCAGCGGAATTCTTTCAGACTTTAGCCTAGAGCTGTGGAAAGATACTACAGACTGACTTTTTTTTGTAGTTGGTAGGGCTAATGTCTTTAGGGAAGTTAAGCCTAAAGTGAAACTATTTTTCTGTTGCTTTTCTCATTATGTTACCTTACATTGTTCTGTGGGCTGCAAATATCTGAATACTCTGTTTTCCTCTTCCCTCTACTGCAGACTTTCCACTTCCCATTTAGGGATCCATGGGAGTTTTCACTCAGTGTAAGAGTAACTTCTGTTTAATGATCACTTTTTCATTATGAAGAAATAAGCATAGTGAACTATTTTACTGAAACTGAAATAAAAAGGAATTACAAGTTAATAGTGAAAGATAAATTACAGCCTTTGCTAGTTTAGTAAGTAGTATTTATTCAGTTACAGAACCACATGAATATTTTCTGTGATTATATAAATTACAAGACAACCCACATTTTAAAGTGCAAATAGGAATAGTAGCAACCATGTAAAATTTATAACTAAATAACTTATAAATTATTACTGTAGACCAAACTATGAAAGATCACAACTGATACATAGCAATAAACCACCACTGTATTTTCCTTTTATAGATTTACATATCTTTTAGTAAAGTAGTCTTGAATTTTCAAAATATTACTGTTTTTACTAACCTGTTTATGTAACATACTATGTATAGTTTTCATGTCTCAGACCTTGTTCTACTGATTTTGGGCACTTCAAAGGGGATGAGAGTTTAGCCTTTCATAGGAATCTGACCACAAATCATTTCTCACTGAAAACTGCAGGTTCTAACATATATACATGTTATACACATAAGTGTATGTATGTATTTTATTTATATGTATGTGTTGTATTTTTATGTGTGCATATATTACACCAGCAATGTCTAAGAGACATCTTTTTTTATTCCTAAACCGAGGGATGTCATTCTAACAGACGGCATCGCTTTTGCTTGCTTGGTTGTGTTTTGGCAAATGGTTGTATTGGACAGCTGAAAGAGAGGTCTTCAATTTACCGTGGGGCGGTTCCATCTACCTTCCTTGCTTTCTGGCTGGATCCCTGGGGGAAAGGTTGTGTCCCTGCTATGCTCCTGAGTCCTCTCAGCCAGGGGAAGTTTCCAACTGCCAGGGGTGGAAGAGTAGGGAGTGAGAGATAGCACTGCCAGGAGCTTGGTGCACAGGTGGTTCTGGTGGATGACAAAAAACAGATCTTTTGTAGGTGCCAAAGAGGGACTGTACAGGGTTAATGTGCCACTTCTCATGTGTACAGTGTGGAGGTTTCTTCCCATTAACTTGTATTTGGAGCTACCTCACTCCCAACAGCTGAGAGTTTTCTTCCTTCCCCTTGTCTTGTTTTGTGCCCTGAGAAAAACTAATGTCAGAAATTCTGAGCCCTCGGGGAGCTCTGGGGGTCGCCCACTTGGAAGGAAAGGAGTAGGCAATTCTACCGTAATGTGTGATCATGGCGGGGCCAAGGGGCAGCGCTCCTCCCGCATTCAGGTTGGGATACTTGCAGGAAAAGCAAGGACAAGGCTGCGTTGTGTTCTCTCCCTCCACTCTGGGGAAATGTCCGAAGCAGTGCTTTGTGCTTTCCACAGATGTAAGCCTTTTTCTTCTGCAGTCTTAGGGTAGCTTTGCACGATTTAATAATTTTCTCGTCCTACTCGGTGGTTACCTCCTTCTGTTTCCTTATCTTCTTGTTTAAGGCAAATGTGGCCTGAAGGCTTGGAAGAACTCCTGCTCTTCTTTATCTTTCAAGATTAGAAAATTGTCTTCAGGCTCGTCCTGAGTTCCCTGCAGTTCCAGACTTTTAAACAAAGTAGTCTCTTAGTCTAGCAGTATTTGTCACCAAGCAGAGTCTTCCCAGATTGTGCCAATTACTGTTTCAGTGACCTTTTTATTATGCACACCTGGAACAGCTTCTGGATCAGATTTTGGATCAGACATCAGCATTTAGAAAACTAATTTAAGTATGAGGTAACGATCTTTCCTACCCTTGTCATTTCAAAGGTACTTTTAAATAAGTTATTACAAGGACTAGTTATTGGGTTAAGAGTATTTTACTCTGAAAAAGTGATCTTTCTTGATCACCATGTGCCTTTTCTTTGAAAAAAAAAAAAAAAAAAGCAGCCAATTGAAATGTATACTATGAAAAATGTTTTTCGGTCTCCTCTGAATGCTGTTAGTGCTGCTCAACAATCAAATGACGTTAACTTTCAGAATGCATATATGCTTTCGTGCTATATGAGGGGTGATGAAAATTAGAAGGAAATACGCTGATTTCAAAATATCAGGCAGATCTTGTATGCTGTTGCTTACCTCACATGATCTGTGTTATTTTTGTCCACCTGAAATTTTTCTCAGGTTTGGTTTTTTTTTAATAATACAGTTTATATAGTTAGAGAATCAAAAGCATTTTGCCTGAAGTCCCAGAAATTATTTCTCTCTTATTTTATATGTTATCTTAATTTATTAGTGAAAGCCAGGGAATTAGCAGCACTAGGTGACAATTCTGCATCTAATGAAAAACCAATCACAGTTGTTAATGGCTGCTAATGTCTCACTTCTTGAAAAGTCATGCAGGTGTGCTTGGGAGATATTTACTTGTTAGTGTGTAGCAAAATGTTTATTTTTAAAGATCTAGGTGCTTTTTTTTTGAAGCAAAAGGAATTTTATATAGTTTTGTAATGATACAATAATAATTGTGGGTTTTGTTCTTCTCAGTAATAAGGAAAAAGAAGGGGAACTACTAAACCACAATCACATTCGTGAACTACGTAAAGATTAACCCTCAAAATGAGAGATACTGTTAGAGTTGAGGAAAATATTCCTACACTACTACACTATAAGTTTAAAAATATTTTCATAAATGATTTTTCAGATTAGCCAAGCTTTATAGGTTGAGTACAATACCTTAAATGATGCCATCAATTTAGTAGAATTCTGTAGCTAATAGAGTAATTCTATAGCTAATGAACATACTCTGAGAACCTGCTTTAGGACTGTGTAAATGTTCTTTGTTACCTTCAGTCTGGAGATGATACTGGGCTTCTTCTCTAGCTAGAAGTCCAGTTTTGAATATGATAGAAGTCCCAACAGCTGAGATAACTGCTATTTTGAGCCACAGGGTGCACAAGAATAGTCTATAATTTAGAAAAGTCTACATGTCTTTTAAATCAGACCCTTTTAAAAGCCTGGACAGGGGAGAGGAGGAAGAGACAGCAAAATAATTAACATTGAGAAATCTGTTACTTGGACAGAAATGTTCCCAAAGTGTCCTAAAAATTTATCTGGCAGTCTCTCTCTCCCTGCTGTACAATAGCAGAGACTTTGATTATACCAACTAGCTACAGACCATTACTTTTCTGGCAGCCTTCCTGGTTAGGAAGCACACAAGTCTGATTATAGGTGGCAGCCCAAACCATCCCAAAAACTCCAGCACTTTTGTGAATAGCAACTGTGATCTACGTACTGAAGACTCCATACCTGCTATACCACGCCATAACTCAGTCTAATCTTTACCTGAAAAGAAGGTGGGAAGAGAAAGAGTTTGTATTTAATTTTTCTGATCTGTCTTCTCATGAAGCATTTGGTAATTTAGATAAAAGTAAAATGAATAAATTTATTTCCCATGAAGAAGCAGAATGAGTGCCTCGTTTTCTTGAGAACTGAATACATGAGATACCTCTATTTTTGATTTTGTACCTTATTGTAAGGGTTAGTATTTAGATAATTGATTAACTGGCTTACCAACAGGAGTGTGTTAGTGGTGCTGAAGTTTAACTGTTGATTGCTGCATGACTAGTTTCATTCTACACTCCTTGTAGTGGAGATAGATATAAATTATCGGTCTGTGAAATCTAGATAAGGGATCTGTAACCTGAAGGCAGTGCTAATTATTAGGGAAGCTTTCACTGTTTTGTCTCCCTTTTGCTTGCCTTGTCTTTTTGGTTTTGTGAATGTGGAGGACAGCTGTAGAAGTCTTGATAGATTTACAGGAGAGATACAAAAATGATTTGGCTGGAAGTATGTTATAATGAGAAACTTGAGGATCTCAGTGTGATTTAGTTTATTAAAAAGAAGACTGAATGATGATGGGTTTACTGCTTTGTGCATGTCCTTTCACAGGAATAAAATGGCTCCTCAAATTTTTTTCTAAGCTAACAGAGAAATGTATTAGTGGCTTGAAATTAAAGTCTGACAAATTGCCTTAATATTTTTAGCAATATCTGTAGTTAGTCTTTGAGGTGAAATACTAAGGAAAGCCATAGGGTTTTCATTTCTTGAAATCTTAAACTTTATTGCCTTTCTGGAAGACAGACTTCTGTTAAACAAACAGTCTTCTGTTCATAGAGGTAATATAAGAGGTCAAACTAGACATTTTCATGCTCCAACAACCAAGAAAATTTACTTTTTCTCCATTAACTATCAGAGAATCTGAGTTCTAAAAATTTAATATCAGCCAGAGTAACCTTTCTAGTGGTTTCTTAGTCTAGTGTTCTTTTTTTTTTTTTTTTCTTCTTCTTATAGTTTGTTTTAATGCTAATCCAGCAATTCTAGTATGATTTATAAAACTGGAGCAGGAAAAAGAAGAGAGCTAATGATGAAAAGATGTTATAGTAAGAACTTCGGTTAGACAATCAGCAACTGACTACTCATACCTTTTATAATAACATCACACGTTACACAGTGATCTGAAATAAATTCAGCGCTAGAAAAAGTGAGAGAATCTTGGCAAATTAAGTACAAATCTGGTTTAGTTTTCATAATCTGTCTTGAAAAAAAATGTCAAAGCATACCTAAATTAATGCAGGACACGTTGACATGCAAAGTACCTTGGTGCAGAGCTTGGAATTTGTGAATTTTAACTAAAAAAAAGGCTTAAAACAAAGGAAGAGTTGTCTTGGTCCATGCTTTGCCACCTGTATTCCTACAAGGCCTTTGCTAGTAAACAATTGAAGTAGCTTTTCTCTTCACCATTTCCTTCATTTGAAGTATTTCTTCTCTTCAGCAGGCTGCAGAGCAATGAAACCAGGGTCCAACTGTGGCACCTGCATTATGCTAGAGGAACAGTATTGCTGGGGATATCATTGTGGGACAAATATGGTCAGCATCTGAGTATTTTGTATCCAAATATAATGTCTGTTACAGCAAACAGGATTTTAAAAGCACTGCAGTAGAGTATGTTAAATCTGGTGTCATTGTCCTGGACTCCGTTAGCATGAATATCTTGAAGTTTACAGAAATTTGGGGTATTACCTGTATTACTTAAAAACAATCCCTTCCCCAAACCACAAGGTACAACAACCAAAAAAAAAAAACCACCACCTTTCCCCATGGATCTCTAAGTACCAAGAGCTATTTTCCTCTTTCAGCCACCATAGACTATAGTAGTACTGGGGCAGAATAGCCAGAATTGAGGGAATATGAAATTTAGCATTGTAAATTAATTTCTTACCGCATTTTTACTTCTGGATCCTCTTCATTAACAAACAAACATATCAGGGAAATAATGTGCAATACATATATTCAATGAACAGAAAAAGTGCTTGTACTTTCCAGCTGAAACAAAGTCACTGTAGCAGTTGGAGGCAGTGGGTAGATTGTAATGCACTTTCACTGCAGAGTTATAATTTGGAAGAAATGAAAGAAAATTACAAGTATTTACTGTCATGAGGTAGTAAAGGAAAACAATATCTTGACTAGTAACTCTTCTAATGTGCTGTGGATTGCCAGTGCTAAAATTAATCCTCCTAAAGCTGGTAGACAACCTTTTCTATTGTCTACAGTAAGTTCAACTTTAAATTTTGAGACTTTAATGTTTTACTGATTCTAAATAAATAAATCAATCTATATTTGAGTTATTAGGTAGATAAACTATTCAGAGACTTTAATTGCTGTTTGATAAGTATTGTTGAATATATTCTTTTTTGATGTCAGAGGGACCACTTAATTTTGATGCTTTCACTATCATTTTACAGTACCATTAATAATAAGTCTGTCAGATGATTAGTGTGAAATGAATATGAATGCTGAAGATTAGAATAGTCTGTGGGACATATAAATGTCTGTGAATTGGACTTAAAATCTGCTTTGGTGTGCATGTCTTAATTAAAAAAAAAAAAATATAAATCACAATTTTGTGATGGGATCATAGAAATCATATTGAGCAACCAATGCCATCTAACCCTTTGTAGTCAGGGAAATGCAGATATTAGTCCCAGGGAAAGCTTTGGTGTGGTGAATTTACAGTTCTCTTATTCTTGACAGGATTGGCATGGGAAATGTTTCTTTATACCCTAGAGCTAGGGCTCTTTCTCAACAGCTGATTGTTTTAAAACAAAATTGAAATCAAGCCACAAGAAAAAATGGGACGTTGAGTTGGATATCAAAGGTCTGGTTTAAGAATTAACCTCTTTTATGTGTATAGAACTCACTGAAAAATCCAAATCTAGGAAAAAATGTTTCACTGGGGGGTACAACAGCAGAGAACTTTTTGTGAGGTTTTCATGTTCTTGTGGAAAAATGAGTATAGGTATTGAATGTACATATTCTACATAATCATAACTTAACTTGTAGGAAAGTAGCTGTCCTGTATCCAATCGGTTTCAAGTTCTGATGCCTATCTTTGTCAGAGAGGAGCCTAGAGACACAGTCAGAATAAACATTTGCCTTTAAACATGGTCAGTTTGACATCATCCCTTTCAGAGACATTTCCTCTCTTTCTGCTTGCTTACTAATCAGTTCAGTTTTTCATGTTACAAATTAGTGTTATGATGTAAAATATTTAAGCTATGTAACTTTATCCAAGCGATGGCCTTATGTTTTTATCATGTATTAGGATGTGAGTATATCTCATCTTTAAGAGCAATCTATCAGCAAATTTGGACAGGAAAGCCTCCAAGCATTGTCAGTAGCTGTGAGTACATCTTGTCAATGCTTGTTCTAATACATCAGTATTCTCATAAGACCTTCTTGTACAGCTCCTGATTTATCTATGCAGATACTGGCATTTCCTTGTGCAAACCTAAACTCTGAATATGTTTACCTATTCTTTGAAGATTCCAAGTCCTTCAGAAGTATAAAAATCAACATGAGAAATCTGTGTGAAGAGCACTGGGGGGTTTATTTTTGTTTAGGGTTTTTCCTTTTTTTGGATTATGTCAGAAAGTAAGCTTCTTTAATAAGCATATATCCCTCTAGAAAGTTGATAGTCTCTTGAGCTTCAAGTATTGGAAATCTCCTGCTTGTTTTGGTAGGTTAAGTCATAGGACAGGGGTTGACTGTTGAAAGTGGGCTGTCGAAATTCCAAATTCTAAATCATCCCGATGATTTCCTAGACAGACATCCTAAGCAATGTGATGCTTACGTACGGTGGAGTGAAATGGAGATAAATATCTCTCTTCCCCTAGACTTTACTCCATATCAACCTTTTTTATTTATGTTCTTTTATCTGTCTTAACATTAATCTAGGTGCTAGTTTTTTTACTGAATTTGAAACAACAGTGCTAGGAAAAATAAAACAAACTTTTTCCCATTTAGATTATTAAATATGCATTAGTAAAAAGGCAAATCAGGAATGTGGAGGTGCAGAAAGTGTCTGTGCAGAGGTGCTCTTTATAGCAGACAATGTAGTCTTAAAGAAATGCATTTTTTGTGATTTTGTTTCTGGGATGGAATAGAATAGATGTAGCTTTTTTGTTACTGAATGTTCAGTAATGTTTGTTAGAGTTTAACAAAATGAAAGCTATAATAACAGGACATCTCCATGTTTAAACCCCCAAAGAAGATTTCTGCGGGAGAGCTGAGCATGCACACGAGCAATGAGATCAAGCAATGCCCGTTTATTACGACTAAGAAAGCCCTTTTGTAATGTTCTCCCACACACGTGAGTAACATTCAGTACAAGTCCTCAAGATCGGATAGTTAACTTAGCCCGCGCTTTAAACCTTCTTATGATTGGATAAAAAGTGCTACATCAGTCTTGCCAGGCTTCCTGCCTTGGGTAACCTCCTCCTCCGTCCCAACCCCTTCCGGGGGTTATTTGTCTCGTCGAGTTTCTCCCCCCTCATTCAGGGTCACATCCTTATCGCATTCTTGCTCAGGCTGAGGCTCTTATCAGTCTTGTTCTCACGCAGGATTGCTCACATGGCCATTCTCTCGCAGAAAGCCCTCTAGAATCCCAACAGATTTCTGGTTTGAATTCCACTTTAGTGAGAGTCAAAGGCTTTAACTCAGCAGTAGTCACCCTTCCTTATCCTACCTACCGTTTATATACTAAAAGTTCAATATGGCTATGAAAGTGTACACTGTCAAGCTGAATTTCTCCCTGTTTTGCTCCAGGTTTTATTCTCTTTTGCTCATGCTACATGTATGACACATTGCTCTTAGGATTCTGTTTAGACTGTAAAAGTTGTCTCTAGATGAAACCCAGTTTAATAATTAGAATTAATATGGGGACTTCTCTGGTAGCCAGTATGGACAGCCATGTCTTGATTCCTCTGCCCAGTTTGTTGCCCTGTAGACTTCGTCCCTCGGATCACACTCCAGAAACACAAATTAGGTGGGTTTAAGGCATTTTTCTCATTGTCTTGAGTAGAGACCATGGCCCTGGTGGCGTTTCATATTGTGCTATGCTGGGTCTGCAGCTATTACTGCAGAACTTCTTCCTGAAGTAGATGACAAAACCTGTAAATCTTGCCAAAGATTATAGCAAGAGTAAAACAGGACTGGACTGATAGTCATCCAGCCTCAACAGGCTCTGCTGGCTCTCTTCATTCTGCAGAGAGGGACTTGGATTACTGTAAACCACCACCCCCACTAGCACCATCTTGCTGTCAGTTACCTGGCAGAGCCTCAGCATGAGAGCTGTGCTTCATCTATGGCAGTGTTTCAGTTCTCTCAAATTCTGCAAAGAGTAATCCCTTGGAGGGAGGCAGGGCTCTCAGTCTTTTCAATTTGCATTGCCAAGGAAGTGTAAAAGTAGTTTTCATCCCTTTCAATTCTTATCCGACAAGATCGAAAATTGGGTTATTCTGAAATGATACCATATTAATAGGGTAAGTTCTGAAACAGTGTCCTGCTTCGCTGAAACATGCAGACTTCAGTAACTGGCATGGAAAAACTGGGGTCCTGGGAGATTTCTGCTACATCTTGTTTGATTCCCAGAGGTAGTCAGTCTTTTCTTAAAATGTAAATGCTCTTTGGAAGTTATTCACTATTCACCAAGTATGCTTTCAAACCTTTACTCATGTTTTGACCCCTGTTAACTAATGTGATTATAAATTTTAATTCAAATAAATAATGAATACACGAATGTAGTTTGTATAACACAATCTACAAGTGTCCATTTAAAGCACCAAATCATAGTTGATACTCATTTACACCAAAAGGGCTTCCTGAAATACATTTTAACTAGCTGCTGCTTACCTATTTCATGTAAATTGAATGGAAGAGATGATTAACTGTGTTCTATAGTGTACTTTATTTCAAAATCTGATAGAATAATTATGTGGCTCAGGAGGATTATGAGAGTGATGAAGTGTAGATAACATTTAACCTGTGTCTTGAACTAGAAAAAAAAGTAGTGACTCTTCCATGTAATTTGTTGCTGAAAACGTTTCTTAAAAAAGCGTGTTTTACAATAATAGAAGACCAAACTATTTAAGGTTGACTGTCTGATATTTACAATGTCTTTTAACACAGGCACTTTTATAGTATAATTTATTTTGAACTAAATGTATGAAAAAAGCCCCAGCAGATAGTTCACTGAAATTTTGTCAAACTCTAAATTGAATTTTCTTCAATTAAGTTCTTAAATTTTTCAAATTTTATTTATTCAGACTTGGGTAGCTTCATTGCCAGTTTTGACTTCTCTTGACAGCATGTGATTCTCGCTCAACAAATGAAATTTTAGGTGAGCATCTTTATTAAGTGTTAAAAAGAAGTATATTGATTCACAAAAGTGCTGAGTATTAATATAGCTTAACTGAAATTTATAGAAACATCATTTGTCTGTTTTTCTGGCACAGGAATGAAATTACTGCCTAATTTAACATATTGAACCTCCTTTTAATAAGTTTTTGAATGTGAAGTATTTTCTGTGTTGTACCAGAGACCTCCTGGAATCATCCAATACTAAACGGATGATAATAGAGCTGATGCAGTTGATGAATCTGAGGAATTGCTCATAAACTGACTAACAAGCTGTGAGCAGTTTCCTGTTAAGTAATTAAATTATTTAATATTTTAGGCAGCATCGCTCTGCCTAAAGAGAATGTGGTGTATGATCTCAGCATCTGTATTATCTGCTAGTTGGATAAACACTGAAATGTCTGAATGAAAGTATTTCTTCTGGCATATTGATGTTATAGAGCGCATTCCTTGGAACAATGGAAATATTCAAACAATCAAGCAAATGACCTCTAAACCACTTACCACTTACAAAGCCTGAGTCAAGATAAGGTACTATCTTTCTCAATGCATTAGTACCTATGTATTAGTGAACTTTTTCTGACTATAGTGCCCTTGCACAACATATCTCTCCAAGGATATACATGATTATAGATCTATCATTTAAACAAAAGTGTTCTGTGATGTTATGCATGGAATATTTCTGACATATTAGTGAATAAGACTGAAAACGTATCATCCTTGGGCATCATCAAACAGTCCACTTTTACTTTGGTGCCTTATGGTTACATTTGCACAGTATACTTTGCTGCTTATTCCAGTACAATCAGAAAACTTAACAGAATGATGATATAATTTGATTTATAAAGTTGGGTTCTTATAGTAAATATGTGAATCATAATGCAAGCTCTACTAACAATTTGTTATTGGATCACCTCACTTTCATAACCAATTAACTGGCTTCATAGCTAGTGGTTTGGAGATTTTCAGGGACTAAAGTTCTTAAAATTAATTCTGGAATTTTTAATTTTTGTTTTAGCAGGTTGATTTATTAGGCTCTGCATGTAATTGTGAATTTAACTTTGAAAGAAAATTAGTTGATTATAGAAAGTTTTTCTTGTGCTTAAAGGACTTGATTTTGAATGCCTCATTGTTAAGGTTCTCATAATTGTTTTGAGAAGTATGAATTATTTCACTGTTTCAGTAGAAATTTTTCATTATTTTTTTCAGTTCTATGTTGATTTGTTGATAAGACTAAGCAAAGTAAATTTGGGGGGATCTTAGCACCTGATAAGAGTAAAATCCGTTGCATTCTTATTGCAGGACTCAGCACAAAATGGCCCATGTTAAGTAGTTATATAAGTGCTCCTGATTGCTTCTGCTTTGACCAAATTTGGAATAAGACAACAGTGTGCACAGCAGAGCTAGACTTAAAACTCCATAATTGCTCATGAGACACAGAACTGCAGTTGTGTGGGACTCATTGTTGTGAAGTAGCTGGCATGTAGAATTAGCCAGAAGTAAATCAGGGCGACTCTTAATTATTCTAACACCACTGGACAAGGAAGGGTTTTTTCCCCCTACCTGTATTAGCCAAGACAGATAGTGAAACATTTTCAGATAAGAGGGAACATGAGTGTGGTGGTTTAAGCCCTGCTGGGACCAGAGACCACGTTGCCGTTGCCTCTCCCCCACCCTCACTGGACAGGCTGGTAGTGAGGCACAAACCCTGGGGTTAAAATAAGAAGAAATTTAATACAATAGTGTAATAAGCAATCTGAACAACAACAATAGCAATGATAACAGCGAGGAACAGTAATAACAGTAAACAAGACAAAAGATATACAGAGAGATACCACAAATGGTTGCTGACAGCCTGGTGCTTCCTGCGACCAAAGCTACAAAGGAAAAAAATTCCTGCCCTCCTGCACCCGGACCTGACACCAGCACAGTATGAATAACCCGGCTGGAGATCCCTTCCCTCTGTCTCTCTGCTGGGGAAACTTAACCCTACCCTAGTTGAACAAGGACATAATCCACCCCTTTATTCTATACCATCTGCGTCATGTCCAGCTGCCATTTAGCAGTTAACAATAACAAAGTAATAATTTACACAGGCACAGCATAGTTCATGGCATGTTCTCACCCAGAATCAAGTCCCCCTGTGGTACGCATCGGACCTCTCCATTGTCCTGCATTACCCACCAGGTACACCCAGGTCCTTGGGCAAAAGCAATCCCGTGGATAGGTTTGCCTTTGCCTTTGCCTGGCGCAGGACTAAACCAGACCATTTTTCCCAATATATTCCTCATGCGCACCACAGGGACTTTATCCCCATCTACAGCACGTGGAGGTTTTTAACTGAGCCGGGCCAGCTCGACTGGCAGATCCTCTTGTCAAGTTGACTAGCCAGGTGGCCTTTGCTAGATGCATGTCCCAGACTTTGAAGGTGCCGCCTCCCAGTGCTCTCAATGTGGTTTTTAACAGTCCATTGCAGCGCTCCATCTTCCCAGAGGCTGGTGCGTGATAGGGGATATGGTAGACCCACTCGATGCCGTGTTCTTCTGCCCAGGCATTTATGAGGTTGTTTCAGAAGTGGGTCCCCTTGTCTGACTCAATTCTCTCTGGGGTGCCGTGTCGCCACAGGACTTGGGTCTCAAGGCCCAGGATGGTGTTCCGGGCGGTGGCGTGGGGCGCTGGGTAAGCTTCCAGCCATCCAGTGGTTACTTCCACCACTGCAAGCACGTGGCGCTTCCTGTGGCGGGTCTGTGGCAGTGTGATGTAGTCGATCTGCCAGGCCTCTCCATATCTGTATTTCAGCCATCGCTCTCCATTTCGCTGGGGCTTCACCTGCTTGGCCTGTTTGATTACAGCACACGTCTCACATCCGTGGATGATCTCTGCAATGGTGTCAATGGTGAGATCCACCCCTCGATCTCGAGCCCACCTGTATGTTGCATCCCTACCTTGGTGGCCTGAGGTCTCATGGGCCCACCGGGCTATGAACAGTTCACCTTTGCGCAGCCAGTCCAAGTCCACCTGAGCCACTCTAATCTTAGCAGCTTGGTCTGCCTGCTGGTTGTGTCGATGTTCATCAGTGGCCTGACTCGGGCACATGGGCATCCACATGGCGCACCTTCACAACGAGGTTCTCCACACGGGCTGCAATGTCCTGTCATACTTCAGCAGCCCAGACGGTTTTACCCGTATGTTGCCAGTTGTTCTGCTTCCATTGCTGCAGCTATTTCCGCAGGGTATTCGCCACTGCCCATGAGTCGGTGTAGAGGTAGAGCCTCGGCCACTTTTCCCGCTCAGCAATATCCAAAGCAAGCTGGACGGCTTTCACCTCTGAGAACTGGCTCGATTCACCCTGTCCCTCAGCAGCTTCAGTGACCCGTCGTGTGGGGCTCCACACAGCAGCCTTCCACTGTCGATGTTTTCCCACAATACGACAAGACCCATCAGTGAACAGGGCATATCTCTTCTCCTCATCCGGCAGCTCGTTATATGGTGGGGCCTCCTTAGCACATGTCACCTCCTGTTCTGGTGACATCCCGGAATTTTTGCTCTCTGGCCAGTTCGTAATCACCTCTAGTATCCCTGGGCGGCTGGGGTTCCCTATTCGAGCCCGTTGTGTTATCAACGCAACCCCTTTACTCCATGTGGCATCGGTTGCATGAAGTGTGGAGGAAGCCTTTCCTTTGAACATCCACCCCAGCACCGGCAGTCGGGGTGCCAGGAGCTGTGTTTCAGTGCCAACCACTTCTGAGGCAGCACGAACTCCTTCGTACGCTGCCAGTATCTCCTTCTCAGTTGGTGTGTAATTAGCTTCAGAGCCTTCGTATCCCCGGCTCCAAAAGCCCAGAGGTCGGCCTCGGGTCTCCCCAGGTGCTCTCTGCCAGAGGCTCCAGGTAGGGCCATTCTCCCCGGCTGCGGTGTAGAGCATGTTCTTAACCTCCTGCCCTTCCCGGACTGGCCCGAGGGCTACTGCTTGGGCAATCTCCCGCTTAATTTGTTCAGAGGAATGTTGTTGCTCAGGGCCCCATTCAAAATCATTCTTCTTACGGGTTACGTGGTAGAGAGGGCTCACAATCAGGCTGTAGTTCAGTGTGTGCACCCTCCAGAACCCCACAGCGCCCAGGAAAGACTGAGTCTCCTTTTTAGAGGTTGGTGGGGCCATGGCTGTTATCTTCTTTATCACCTCCATTGACATGTGGCGACGCCCATCTTGCCATTTTATTTCTAGGAATTGAATTTCCCTTGCAGGCCCTTTGACTTTCTTTTGCTTAATGGCAAAGCCGGCCTTCAGGAGGATTTCAATTATCTTCTTCCCTTTCTCAAAGACTTCCTCAGCTGTGTCCCCCCATACAATGATGTCATCAATGTACTGCAGGTGTTCTGGAGCCCCACCTTTCTCCAGTGCAGTATGGACCAGTCCATGGCAAATGGTGGAGCTGTGGTGCCACCACTGGGGCAATCGATTCCAGGTGTACTGGATGCCTCTCCAAGTGAACGCAAACTGTGGCCTGCACTCTGGCACTATTGGAATGGAGAAGAACGCCTTAGCAATGTCAGTCGTGGCATACCACTTGGCTGCCTTCGACTCCAGTTCATACTGGAGCTCCAGCATGTCCAGCACTGCAGCACTCATTGCTGGCGTAACTTCATTCAGGCCACGGTAGCCCACAGTTAGCCTCCATTCGCCATTAGGCTTTCTCACTGGCCATATAGGGCTGTTGAAGGGGGAGTGAGTTTTGCTGATCACCTTCTGGCTTTCTAGTTGACGGATCAGCTGATGGATGGGGACCAGGGAATCTCGGTTGGTGCGGTACTGCCGCTGCTGCACCATCCCGGTAGCAATCGTCACTCGCTGCTCCCCAACCTTAAGCCGCCCCACCACTGAGGGATCCTCTGAGAGGCCGGGTAAGGTGGACAACTGTTCAACCTCCTCCAGGGCAGCTACACCAAAAGCCCACCGGTACCCTTTTGGGTCTTTGAAGTGCCCTCTCCTGAGATAGTCTATGCCCAGGATGCATGGGGCATCTGGGCCAGTCACAGTGGGGTGCTTATGCCAGTCCTTCCCAGTCAGGCTCACTTCAGCTTCCAGTAGGGTCAGCTGTTGGGATCCCCCTGTCACTCCGGAGATGCAGATGGATTCAACCCCACTGTAGCTCGATGGCATCAGGGTGCACTGTGCGCCAGTGTCCACCAAAGCCTTATACTCTTGTGGGTCTGACGTGCCAGGCCATCGGATCCACACTGTCCAGTAAATCCGATTATCCCTTTCCACCACCTGGATGGAGGCAGGGCCCCTCTAATCCTGCTCATCATCACTCACTTCTTTCTATAATGATTTACTGGTCCCCTCAAGAGGGTCAGACATAACATTCTCTGTTTTATTCTGTCTGGGGGATTTCTGACTGGACACTGGAGCTGCACTTTCCTTGGAGGACTCCCCTTTTGTGATGGTCTTCCCTTTCAGCTGCTCTACTGGTGCAGCTAGGGCAGCAGTGGGCTGTCCATCCCACCTCCTCATGTTCTCTCCATGGTCACGGAGGAAAAACCACAGGGTGCCTCATGGTGTGTACCTTCTGCTGCCTTTCTCTTGGGTGGGGAAACGTTTACTTCTAAAGGCTGAGACATCAGCCCGTGCAGGTGGAGTGTAGGACATGTCCTCTTCCATTTTCCTGACCCTCTGAGACAGTTCCTCCATAGCTGAAACCCAAGAATGCTGAGATGAAGGGAGATTTCCCTCATATTGCCGGAGCTTGCCAACCACTCCATCCACTGTTAGAGTGTGGGTGTCTGTCCACCAGGACACTATTGCCAATGCTTTCGAGTGTGCTTCTGGTGCGCTCTTCAGGAACTTTCACCACATCAGGTGTGTGCAAGGGGCCTGATCTGGGTCTATGGGTGACTGCTCATCATTCAGATCACTATAGATCATCTCAAACACAGCCAGTTCCCTGGGGTTCTGGATGCCTTACTCAATGATGGTCCATTTGCCTAGCTGACATAGGATCATCCTTGTAGGGGTACCTCTCCCTTACACTGAACAGGAGTCGCTTCCAAAGGCTGAGGGTTTGAGTCTGCTTCCCTATTTCCCTATCAATGCCAGCATCCTTGGCCAAAGATCCCAGCTGCTTGGCCTCTCTCCCCTCCATCTCAAAAGCACTGGCTCCATTGTCCCAGCATCAGAGCAGCCAGGTGCAAATCTGCTTGCCTCCCAGGCAGCCGAAATCTCTCTGCATATCTCGCAACTCAGTTGGGGATAGGGATCAGATGATCACCTCTGGTCCTTCCTCCTGTTCCCGTGATGGGCCTGGCTCATCCTCATCCCTCACTCTGCGAACTGACTTTCTGGTATATTTTGTTTTCTGTATCGGGGTGACTGACACCGGCACTGCCTGGCTCTCTGGCTCAGTCGCTGTGCTGGTGGAGGTGACTGAAACTGGTTCTGCCTGTTCCCCCGGCCCAGATACTGTACCAGTAACTTCACTCTCAGATTCTACAGCCTTTTCTCCCCCTTGAGGGCAGTGGGTGGTATTAAAGAGGACACGGTAGGCATGGGCAAGTCCCCAACACATTGCAGCGATTTGTGTCTCCTGGGTTTTGCCAGTTTGGTAACACACCCTTTCTAAGCACTCCATCAGCTTCTCCTGGCTTTGCATTTGCTCAGGAGTGAAATTCCAAAGCATTGGAGGTGCCCACCAACTCAGGCCTTTGCCCATCTTTTCCCACACCCCTTGCCACTCACTATTATCTGGCCTCGGGGCAGGTTTCCGGGCACTGCTACTGCTAGAGAAATACCATATGGCCAAAACCGAAATCAGGCAGACATTCAGAAAGCATTGTGCCACAATCACACTGGCCTGAAGGCTGCAAGGATAATTAAAACTCTCCAAAACTGAGAGGATCTCTTCCCCGGGCTCACCCATAGAGGGGGTGAGACCCCTAACAAAAGCCCAAACGGCAAACAGGTACCGGCCTGCCCCCCCCCCCAGCAATACAAACACATTATAAGCAGTCAGTAGCCAGTACATCAACATAAGACCCTTTATACATTTTCCACCGATGACAAACACCACCACTTGGATTATATACTGGATATAAGGAATATTCCATCCCCACCACACAAGCAAGTGAGCCAGCATTGCAAACATTTTCTTATCAAACAAATACGAATACAAACAGAAAAAATATTACACCCAACAGATTGCTCTAACACACTCTGGTCAGGGTCTGTCCCTTTTTGATTCTTATTTCAACCCAATTCGTGCCCCACGTTGGTGCGCCAAAAAGGCTGTGTTGGTTTAAGCCCTGCTGGGACCAGAGACCACGTTGCCGTTGCCCCTCCCCTGCTCTCAGCCGGTCAGGCTGGAAGTGAGGCACAAACCCCGGGTTAAAATAAGAAGAAATTTAATACAACAGTGTGATAAACAATCTGAACAACAACAGTAGCAATGATAACAGCGAGGAACAGTAGTAACAGCAAACAAGACAAAAGATATACAGAGAGATACCGCAAATGGTTATGGACAGCCTGGTGCTTCCCGGGACCAAAGCTACAAAGGAAAAAAATTCCCGCCCTCCTGCTCCCCCTGATGTCAGCATGGTATGAATAACCCGGCTGGAGTTCCCTTCTCCCTGTCTCTCTGCTGGGGAAACGTAACCCTATCCTAGCTGAACCAGGACAATGGTTATCTCTTCTCATCTCCTACAGACCACAGAATTTGCCATAGGACCTTCACCACCATATTCCAAGTCCAGTGGTTGGGACTGGGAGTAACATGTGGGAAAACATGCAGCCTTGTTTTAAAGATTTCCAGTAATGGCTAATTGCTATCTCTGTTTAAAAGAGAAAGTCCAATGTGTATTCTCAAGCTCTGTCATGACATGGATGAAGGTTTAATGTATTCTTTTTGTTGTATAACTATTCCATGGCAACTACAGGAGGAATTAATATTTGGGAAAACGTCTTTTTATTTTTAGATACATTTAGTTTGACAGCTCTTTTGACCTTTTTAAAAAAGGCTTATTATGCGATCACTTTTAATTCCATCTTCTATTGTCACTGACAGCTATGAAGAAAATCAGCACCTTGTGATTGCTGTTACAAATTGCTAAAAATTCAACGGCCACTTAAAAAAATCTCTGCTGCAGGAAAATATGAGGAATCTTAAGTTTTGATCTTATGTAGAGTTTATATAGATAGTCTTCCATTTTTTGCTTGAAGACCACAAGCAGAACTCCCTAAAGCCTTCTCTAAACCTGATATCAACAAATCCAGTGGCAGAATGTACAAGCAGAGATAACACAAATACCAACAAAACTTTCACACTTAACTTTTAAATGCAGTGGGGTTTAGTATAAAATCATTGTTGATGGTTGCGTTTGTCATCAGTAACTGTGACTGCATGTGTTATGTGTGTTCTGGGTGTACAGATATACATGGAGCAAATACTGTGTTAAATATTAATATCTGAAGGCTGAGGGGGAAAAAAAAAAAAAGATAATAAAAATGGCTGAGTTAAAGACACTTGTTTGGTTGCTTTTGTAAGAGGGAGTATGTTAGACTACCATCTGTGCCCAGTGCATACAGATGGCCAGCAAATGGTTTAATTTGCATAGTCCTTTTAAAAGGCAATAAATTTAATAAAATGCAGTTGTGTTATCGATTTTCTTATCTAAATTTCTATGTTTTGTTGTGCAGGCTCTTGGTTATGTTCAAGTGCCTTTCTGACTTTTGGATGTTCCAAAATACACAGCCCTCTCTTTTGTGGCTCAGATTAGTTTTCCATAACCTCCAGTGTACATTAGGATAAGAGTATTATTCTGTCCCAGTTTATTCTCTGTAGCTTTTTACCAGATGTGTTTCTAAATAAGCTTTACAGATATGCTTCTCCTTCTATTCCCATATTTATAATGCTTTTGACTGAACTTGTGTCTGCAGCTGTAAATTTCTCTGAAACAGCCCCTGCGAATATAATCAATACACTCTTCACTCACTCCTACATATTTCAGTCTTCACTCATTGCCTTTCTTGGTTTTATCTGTATGTGTCAGTGAGCTTGCTGAGGTTTAGGACTACCCGAAAAAAAAAAAAAAAAAAAAAAAAAAAAAGAGGAAGCCCACTGTAAATGCAAACTCTTAATGTTGTTCATGACTACCACAAGAAGTACAACCTCAAAATATAGGTCTTTCAGGGTGGCTGCCTGGAAATGTGGATCTTTTACAGACTAGTAACTAAATGTCTCCTTTTTTGGAGGTGAATTTAGAGCTAGGTGGTTTCTGTTAATTATTATATATATGTGTGTGTGTGTATGCATATGCAAATGGAAATTGAAAATAATTGATATTCCACAAATGGAATATGAAATTGTTCACCTACATGTTATTTGTGAAACACTGCTAGAGTCATTATCTCTGAGTATCTGCTTTTCACAATTTGTTATTTCAGGTTTAGGGTTGATTGAGTTCAATCACATGGTGATTGTATTTGCATTCTGTTTCTGGAACAGATGATTCCCAAAATGACAAAGATCTTGGAAGGCAGTCTCACAAAAAGATGAAAATATATAACCCTGTGAGTGCTGATAATGCTTGTGGTATCTACAAGTATTTCAGGAAATAAAATAGCTTCTAAATTCATAGGAATAAAAAAAAAATGTGAATAGTGTTGATATGAATTTGCATTTTACTTGAATAAATGGTCATGTTTTCAAGCATTCATTCAGCTGTTCAGATGGAGTCTATATATATGTAGACTTGCCATTAAATACAAGATATGTCTAAGTGCTTTAACCTAGAAGAAATCAAAGTTTCCAAAAGCAAATTTTCAGCCTATATATATCATAATAGATATTTAGTTGTTCCTGAGATTAGCTTTTACATAATTTGTATGCATGAACAGAGACTATGTCAAGAAAAATGAAACAAGGCAAAGGTCATTCTAGACCGAAAGCTCATGCTTATCAGTGCCAAAAAAGTTTGTCTGTATATATAAACCACATGCCATTTAGCATCATTAGAGTGCAGCCAAGCACAGCAGTATTTCACCTTCTCATAGTGGAAGGGAAAAAAAGAACTCTTTATTTAAACAGCTGAATGAACTCCACACATAATCGGCTCATTGTAAAACTGAATCCTTCTATGTTTAAAACAAAAACCACTAAGGTATTGTTTAATGAAACAAGAGTCCAGTGAATCCACAGCAAAGAGAAGGCCATAAAGCTAGGATAAAGCTGCACATACTTTTTAAGGAATTTGGTGAGCTCAACTACATGTAGTTAATAGAATGAAGCTTGGTAGGGGAGTTTATTTTTTGCAAAGCAATGGAAAAGTCTCAAAAACCAATTACCTATTTGTTAAGGTAATTGAGGTGTACACACGCATGTATTAAAAAAAACTGTATTGAATTTAAGGAATAATGAAATGCTGTATACATTTTTACGTTGTATTAAAGAAACCATTACCAAGATGATGTGTAGCTCTGTTCTTGATACTTGAAAGAAGTTGAGCACACATTCTAGAACATGTATAAAAAAACCCGAAAGAACTATTCAAGAGTTAACAAAATTGCTGTGTGACATGAAAATAAAGGACCTCAGGTTATTTTTGTTTTATTTATGCCAAAGATGGATAAGATACATCTCAATCACAGTTTCAAAACAGGAAATTTCTGCTAATAGAATGTTATTTAATTTAGTACAGAAAGGCACAATGAGATCCAAAGGCTTGAAACTGAAGCTGAATGTATGGATTCTACATGTAGTATGACATTCTTAATAGTGAAGATAACTAAGCACTGGAGCAACATACTTCAGCAATCATGAAGATAGAACATCCCATGGAAAGAGAGAAAAACTCAGTTTGAAGCCCATTTGAAGTACAAAACGTAGAACTGTGGCGTTTATTTGTACCAGAATGCGCACTCTCCTCAGTAGACAGAAAATTAGTGTGAGACTTACAGAAATTCCACAAAGTAACTGTAAAACTATGTCTTCCAGGAACTGAAAGTGGCTATGTTCAGAACTGCAAATCTAGGTGATAAAGATGATGTTTTCATAATTGTTATCTTTTGACAAAATCCATCCTGTGACACAGATACAACTGACTAACCTTCTGGTTGGTTTAGCTGGTTAGTGGTGTGGTTGAATTCTTCAACCATTCTATTACTTCATTATTTAGTTAAATGCATTTGTGCTTTTTTAACTGATAAATCACTCAACTCAGTGGAATAGATCTTCTGCAAGAAAAAGCTGTCCTATATTCAAGTTACACACTAAATCAGTTTTACAGTTGGTTTATATAATGGAGTAACACCAGCCCACAAGCATCTGCTCTTAGGGTGCTGCATATTCCTACTCAAACATGTACCAGCCAGTGTAGATCAGATGACAGGACTCCTTCAAGCAGCAGTGCTACTCCTGCAGCACCCCACAATTCCCAAATATTTTAAAAGAGAGGCTATAAATGAGGATTGCCCATTTCTATTTGCGTCTTTTAATAAAACAGTGGATGTGAGACCATGGTTCCTGCTTGATAATTATAACCCCATACTTAAGTGTTCATTTCTGAACATAGATTTCTTTTAGTTGGGGAATAAGTTATTTAAGTAGTCAAAAAAAATTTAGAGCTGCTTATTTACATAGCTGGGTGTCATTTTCTTCCAAGGAAGAGTTTTGGTTTTGAAAAAGGTGCCATATGTAATTTAACAGTTTTTACTTGACAGGAGATATTTGTTAGTGGCTTGGCATGGCTTGGCAGGAGGTCTTTTATGATACCATGTCTTCAGTTACTCTGCCTTGCAAGGAGGAACAAGTCAGATTGCAGTTCTTGTTATTGCAAAAAGACTTAATCTGATGCTACTAAAGGATCACCCATCTTAATGAAGAAAAACATCCTATCTCTGGATCTTCTGGTCCTAAGAAGTTAAATACCTGTCCAGGAATCAGTTCTTAAAGTATCTGCACATTTCGCTTCTCAATGGACACACAAGACTTTCAAGTCTTTGAATTACACTAGTATTAACCTCTGAGAAGAACGAGAGACATCAGATCTGTGTGTATCATATAGTTAAAATGAGTCATGGAATAAGAAAGGTGGTGGATGCTGTGGAAAGTTTGGTCATAGATCAGGCTCATGAGAGGCTTTGCCTGTATATGTAATCATTCACTGACAGCTTTGGTTTCCAGTAAAACATGCACATATGCGTGTGCTCTGACATCAGGCATTCAAAATACAGTGAGTATGGAGATGACATGAGAATATCAGATATATACTAACTGAGCAAAAGGATTTGGAGGAACAATCTGAATCAGGTTGTAATCTTGGGAAATAGAAATTTTCTTCAACTTGTGATGGGATGGCCCAAGACATGAGAGCGTAAATTCTTTATTAATAGTGTGTTATGCTGTTGTGGAAGTCCGCATCTTGGAAGCTGAATTCAAGTACTTAAAATTAGACATCATAACAAATGGTAAGGTTTGGAATAACGGTATGTTGAAATACTCCATGAAAAATTGTTACATACAAGTGAATACAGAGCAAAATATCCTATTTCACACATACAGATCTTAAAACCAGAATTAAATGTTTTCAGAAAGAACATTTTTCTGTTAGAATGTTATTACTGTCACACTTTCACTGCTTGATGCACATAATTCTGATTCTACTTGTCTCACTCTAGATCCCAACAGACATCCAGACTTAGTTTTCATCTTTTTCCCTTTTATGTATAAATTAGGATCATCTGGCATGTCTGTGAAGGCCCCTGAGAGATCCAACATACTGGTAAGAGAGAGAAGATAGTGACTGGCTTTTATCCTTGAAACCCATCTTGTCTACTTTGAGGTATTCGGATGTATCTGTATTAGTCCCCCCTTTTAATATCTTCAGAGGTATTCTGCTCTCCCTAATAGCAGAGTCATTATATAATAAAAAGGCAAAAGTAGAAAAACAAATTCAGTCCAAAGCCTGTACTATAGCTGCTTCTCCTGTATGTCCTGGTAGAGTACACTGGTATGAAAAGATTTGATGAGGAAAGATTGTACTCCTCCATGCTTGGCATCAAGGCACAGAATTTGCAGAAGATGGGCTAAGGTGCCAAGAACATGTGCCAAGTCATCATATCTTTTCAGCTCCTTCTGCTGGAAGGACCTCACCACAGCTCCCAGAATGCTTGAAATCCACCATCAGTCAGTGATAACGCAGCTATTTAAGCACCAGTCCTTACTTCAGGGCAACTGGCCAGACTGAAGCAGACGGCACAATTTCCCTCTTATTTTAGTAATTTGTGAAGTATTTCAGGGTGAACACTTATGCAAATAAATGTGAATTATTGGAGAGTGCTTTGTTTGTTGGGGATACGCTCAATGAAATCATCTACTTTGTTAGGATGTTTCCTAGAAAACTGACTTAGCATGATATTGATGCTGAAGGGTGACAGATGCTTAATTCAGGGCAACGTTAGCGTAATTTTCATTAGGGACAATCATCAGATAGTGCCATGTATTTATACTGAACTCAAGTCAAAAGTAAAGCACTTATCTGTTAAAGTTTGTTGTCAAATTGAAATCCCCAGTGGGTGGGTGGGCTGGTTGGTTGGTTGGTTGGTTGGTTTGAGCGCTAGTTTGAGCGCTAGTTTTGCTTCCTCTCACCTTACAACAAGTAGTGGGAAGCAATATAAAAAAAAGAGTGCCACAGAGCAGTCATTCAAAACGGATCAGAGGATTACCATCAACCCTTAAAAAGTATCCTGGACTACCATATATCTTTATTGTCCATTTTAAACAGGTTGTTTTAATGATACCTTTTCCTTTTTTTTTTTTTTTTTTTTGGTCATGATCGTATTCAGGACTACAGTTTGGGAACAAGTGCAAATAGAGTTACTTTGGGTTTTTTCTCTACCTTGCTGTCCTATAATGTAGTTATGATGTTTTATACGCAGCTTTTCAGCTGTAGATACCAGTACACTGAGCTCACTCTCAAAGGAGATACTGTATTCTTTTGTACAACGCTATCTCCAGCTTACAAATAGGGAAGTGGAGGCAGAGGGAAGAAAAGATACTTTTGTTTTCCCTAAGGCTATCCAGTAGACCATTTGGCAAAATCAGGAGTAGAGTTCAGGTCTCTCAAGGTCAGTGACTGCATTGAACTGCTTGTTTAACAATTGGAAAAGTTGTAATCCTCAGATTTGCTAATCTATGCACTTTACTTCCCTGAGGCCAATTTTAGAATGGTTTACTGCAAGCCTCTTCACCTAGGAGAGGGGAAGTAAAGATTCTGACATTTGCCTGCAGTATAGGTGGACAGTTGTCATTTTTGTTCAGGGTTTTACTGTTCGTTAGTATGATCATATATGACAAGTATATAGGGCCCTATGTTGTAAAATCTTGTTTCAGATCATAATCTTGATGTTTTGAATACATATGAAGGTATTTCACCTGCTTCATACGACATGGTTATCAATAATTTTTTTTTTTTTTTTTTTTTTTTTTACTTTTTATCTTTGGTAATTTTGAGGAACAGCAGTTTCTTGTTGGAGTCTCTGACTCAGATGGGCAAGACCATCACCTCAGGGAGATGGCAATTCAGCATGGAGAGAAAAACGACGTAAAGAAGAACAGATAAAAAGCTACTTTCATGATATAACTGGACAACAAGATACCACTGCAAAGCAGTGTGTTGATGTTGATTCCAAGTGAACTAGCTGGGTTGCCAGAAGCAGTGTAACTGTGGTTTCACTCAGACTGGGGATTGGACTGATGTAGTTCAGAGTTAGATTTGGGTAACTCCCCATGACACTGCATTTTACTTCTGTTGATGATACACAGAACAATAGTTACATGTGAGCTATTGTGTAAGTGTGAAATTACTTACTCTAAAAAGCATTTTCTCAGATTTAAAAAAGAAAGCCTTCTACAGAGCTGTGTGTTACTGACCTTAGTCCTAAATTACTAATTTTATAATGTCTTGATACAAAAATTTGATGCATTCTTGTGTTATATGAACTAACAATGTGTAAAAAAAGAAATTTAAGATACATCCTGCTGAATTTTTGTGTTGATTCATGTACTTTATTTCACAGGCAAAAAAACCAAGGAAGAACAGATCACTCACAACTGCACATGTTTCAGCCTGATGATGATGGTACTTTAATTAGAACAGTGGAAAGTCAGCATGAATTCTTTTGTTTTACAGAAAGCAAGAAGAATTGAGGTTAATTAAAGGTTAATTAGAGTCTAATTGGTAGTTCTTTTTTTTTTTTTTTTCATCCTCTGGTGATAACAAGTATGTTGGAAGCCTTGACTCTGATGGCAACAGATTGGGCAGGCCTGGTGTTGATTGCTACTGCCAGCATGAAAGTGGTGCTGCAATTCTGCAGCTCCAGTTCTTAATCAATGAGGTAAGGACATATTTACTCAGATTATTCTGTATAAATTTAGTTGAATAAATCAATTAGTGTATTGTAATTGAGTGATGCCACTTTTCACATTGACAAATGGTGCCAACAAGTAAGTGATGTACATCCAGAGGATGTTCACGATATAGCCTGCCATATGGGACTGCACGCAAGGAAGAGTATTACCTTCATATACATCAGCATAAAGTACTGAATAAAAGGCAGTCAATATATGAATGTGAGCAGGTAGATGTAAAACCCATTAAATTACTAAATATGCTGCATAGTCCTGTTCCAAATAGAAATTAATATATGAGCTAAATCTTTCTTTGGAAATATATTGATGGTGATTGTCTGAAAACTCAATAGTTGGGGATATGCTACTATGTGAAGCAAGGAAAAGCAATTGCAGGGGTCATCAATCAAGCTAGTATGCTCAGTCTTTGTAAATGGTTTGTCAAAATCAAGTTTAGATGACATAAAGAAGAAGTGACAGATTATAGCTTGCTCTGTGCAGAAATTCTCTGCAGATAGTAATAGAAAAGGAGACTTTCTGGAGCATATAAATCTGGGGTTTTTTTCTAGAGCCTCGTAACTCGTCCAAATTATAAGATAGTCATAGTTCAGTTTTAATTAATTTTCTCCCATGATATAAGGAAGCACTTCTGACACTTTCGACTCCTCTTTCTAAGCATGGAGATCTTAGAGCTTCTCAAGGAAAGAGTTTTAGTTTTGTGGGATTTTAAACCTGAGATTTTATTTTTTTTTTCTACACCTGTTTGAAGAAAGTACCTGAACCACAAAAAGTGAGGAGGGGGGACTGAAACTTGAGAATCAGTCCAACGGAATTCTTTAGAGGAAGGAGGGGATGAAAACAGGGAGGCCAAGGTTTGAATCAGCGTTGTTTCTTTTCATTAGTGACCAGCAGAACTCCTAATGCATAGAATTAATTAGATTTCTGGTGAAGATTCTCTCTGACATTGGCCCAAACTCTTTGGGAGGTGAGATTTAAAGCATGAATTATACTGTATTAGAGAAGTTTCACCTTCAAAAATTTCATTTGCATGTGTCAACGTTAAAAAGAACGGTTGCTAGGATTAGGAAGGAAATCAAATAAGCAAAAAGAGAAATTTATTGATCAGTCATAGTTGTTATGAACTGATCTTTCAGTTACCTCCTCAGCCTTGCTCAGAATAAAGCATTGCCTTCTGTTTGAATGGTATCTAGTTCCTCTCTGCTATAGTAGTACGCAGGGCTAGACCTTTTGTGCTAGACCAGATCTGAGGTGTAAATGGAGTAAACCACTGTAGCAGCAGTCCATTTTCACATGTCATCACTGCTGCATGGTGAGGAGAAAGATAGTAGGAAGGCGGTAGAATAAGTTCACATCAAGCTGCCCAGGCAGGTAGAGTTCTGGACTTTGGATGATGTACATTTTGGGGGCACCAGAAGCAGAAAAATCAAGACTCTCTCCTTTTGTCTACAACTCTTATTTTTCCCTAGGTCCTCTCCCTCTGTCCTATTTTCTTATCTGCATCTTATTTTCACAGTTCTGGTTTTGAATTTCATGTTATCTTGATATGACTACTAAACTGTGCTTGATACTGTCAATTGTGTGTATGTGTGTGCACTAATCCCTTTGTCCTTTAGTTATATCCTTCACGCTCACCTTTTTAAGTGTTGTCCTCTGTTTTGTTAATCTCTATGCTTATGTGGAAATATGTGAGAGTTCACATGTATGGGTTGATACAAAGCTTTAATTTACATTTCAAATTGATCAGGTTCTAACTTTAGCTGACCTTGTACTAATTTAGAATATTTACATTTACCAGATCAATTCAAATTGACTAGAATATTTTTTTTTTCTAGAAGAAAGCAACTATTTTTCATAAACTGTAACATTTTCTATGGTTAGATCATCATCAGTGAGGATCACTTAAGAATAATGCAGCATCTGCCGGGAAAGTAACATATTGTGTTGTATTTTGTATCTGCTCTAGGGTGCTTTGGTCAGTGCGAGTGCAGATGATGCACTTCATTTGTGGAATCTCCGACAGAAACGACCGGCCATCCTACATTCCCTGAAATTTAACAGAGAAAGGTAAGACTGTATGACACAATGACATGACATCTCATTAAAAACCACACAAACTTACTTTCTAGATTTCTAATAATACACGCTTACTAATTTGCCTTTCTAAAGGTGGCTATAGTTTTGTCTTGAAATTTTTTTTCTTCAGTTGTTTGAGTCTTGTTTCCATAGAACAAGACCTTCGCTTTCTCTTTCTGCAGCCTTCTCAGAACTAGAAAAGTTTCGTCTGCTTTTTGTCAAAATGTTTTTTGTTTTATCTTCTGTTTGCATGAACCAGGGTGAACAGTAGTGTGTTTGTTTTTCTTAAGTCCAGTCTGTGACCTTTTGGCTAATCTGTTGTTAAGTATTAGAGTACTTCAGCTGGCTGTATCAGGGAAATAATTATTTTCTTTACCTTGAAGGGGTTTTAGTTTTGTAAAATACTAGAAGTTTAACAGACATAAATTGTGAATTTGGGAAGCTATGGTAAATGTTAAGTGAAGCAGAGACTGTTTTTCTAAATTTTACTTTATCAGTACTTAATTGTAGAAATCCCTGCTGAAAATAGGTTCAATGAGTGGTTGTAATTTTTAAACTCAAAGAGAAGCTGAGTACTTTAATCTGTATTTAGTCACCCGAGTAAAACCTCCTATGATATAATGGAGCTTGAATGCTACACTTTTATTAAGAAAAATTTCCATGTTTCTACTATGGAATTAGGTCAGAAGACCAAGCTTCAGTGCATAAACGCAGCAGTTGGATTTTTGTAAGTCCTTGAGCAATATAGTTACCCTGTATTTCATCTTTGGGATGAATTTTCTAAAATTGGAAAACATAGGTATAATACGTAGGATGGTTTTGACTGGCGGTTTAAGTGATATTGTAATTCTCTTAGTATATACATTCAGTGATTATTAAGGTGCAGCTACTTCTTTTAGATATTTATATATTCATTTGTGCAGTGGTCAAAGGTATCAGTACTTTACCAGAGCTGTGAAGTAAACAGGCTCATCAAAGCTTTAGCTGGAGCAAATCTGAAAATTATTATGGAAATAGACTTTTTCTTTGTTCATTATTCAGATACATATCATGTTTGCATGTCTGCATGTCAGCAAGTTGCAAGTTTTGTCATGGGAAGTACTGCATAATAATTTAGAAAATATGCATCCTGATTCCAAAGGGATTATAACCTATAGCACAAGTGTATAATCTGGTTTGGGACTGCATGAGGGAAGATGAAAAAGAAAATTTTAAGTACATTTGATAGTTGCTTCTTGACAGTAAGTCATCATTTTACACATGCTGAAATACTTGAATTTCGGTATTCTTACCAGGTAGGTACTTTATCCACAATTTGTCATTAATAAATCTAGATATTGTAGAAGTTATTCCAGTACATCTAGGTCTAGCTCTCCCAGCCAGCAACCTTCCATACAATCTAAGGAATCATTACTTATAAGAATGCAATGTCTCTTCACCTGTTTGCCTGTCATTTCTGTTCAGAGACATTAGTGTAGTATCTCAGTCAGAATTTTATCAGAATTTCTTGATAAAATCAACTCACACGCATTTGGGCTTTGCTAAGAGCAAAACATTTGTCATCCCATTTACCTAAATTTTCTTTTACTTCTGACAGCTTAAAACGTTGAGCAAAATATTTGGAACAAGTTATTTTCAGTGTTGGAAACCTTTGCATAAAACCAAATTTTGTGTAATGACATTTTTGAACTTTTAAATAGGATCTGAGGATGTAGTTAATTGTAACAAATGCATTGCTAGCTATACTTTTATCAGAGTCTAGTAAGTTGTGAGTTAAAAAAAAAAACCATTAGTTTTTTCATGTATATTTTAAATAAATGGTGCAACCACTGCCATTTAAATAATTTTTACTAGCACATCAGAGCCTATGAGGCAGATATCCTGGTACACTTCTATAGAATATTGTCAAAGAAATAAATCCAGTTTTAAATTTAAAAAGTTTTCAATAAGTACAAAGAAATAACTGCAGGCAGTCTTTTCTTCTCAGGGTTCTCTAGCACTGCCCTGACTTGGTTTGGTTTTTTTTTTAAATTCGAGCACTTGGCTCCAGAATGAAATCTCTTCCTTTTTATTATATTTTCTTTTAACATACATAGAAATTAATTTCAAATTGTCTTTCATTTTTCTGAGCTTTATTGCACATTTAGTATCTAAAATTCAACATAAGCCTCTGGGCAAGAACCAACAAATGTAAGGCTAAACTCCTAACTAACCCCCTCATTAATCTGGAACAATTCTCTGTGTATATATATATATATATACCTAACAGATTCAAGGGTAAAAGAGAGCTTCCATTTTTTTTCTGAACATATTTTTTGTGTTAGAGCACTGAAGTTATGAATTCCACGATGCTCAGAGAAACAGCAAATAATGGTTGCCTTGGCTGTAAGAAATTTACGGCAAAATGGATGTAAGGGGAATTTGGGAAGCTGATAGAGCAATGAGATCAAAATTGATTTTCTTTCAGAAACTCAAACGGCTGTCTTCCAAAAATTAATGTCTTTTTCACTGTTGGAACAGTTAAAATTTTTTTTTTGTTTTCATCCTCTCATCTCCTCTTGCAGAGGGAGGTTAAAGAGAAGCAAGATTCATACTGAAGGGAGAAAAATTCTTTCTTTTGACTTGTTTTCAGTTTGTGACCCAATGAATACTGATGTATGTTTTCAGAAAACAGTAAGGTATTGAAAAAGGCCATACAGGGAAGTGTTTACCCAATCAAAGGCTAGTTCTTCAAGGACACCATTTATATTTAATTTGATTTTAGATTTAGACAGCTTTTACAGAGCCAAACATATAATTATTCAGATGCATTTTACCTATGAAAGCAGAGCATGTGACTGCTTCAGATTTTCCTATTTGCATGTCTCTCTTGAGGATTTATAAAAATTGTAATTTTATTCATACAGTATGTTTGTCTTTTTCATACACTGTTTTGGATTTTTCTTTCTGAACAATTGGCAAATTTACTTCATGAAATGGTGCAATATAATGCACTTTTACTTAACACTAATATTTTATCTGCTTGTGATGAGGAAGATAATTGTATTAGTTCAAATTCTTGATGAATTTCACTTCAATAAATTAGCTTTCATGTAGAATAAGTTTATTCTGAGTTTTTAAAATATTTGATGCATGAGCCATGCACCCGTTAGATTCTGTTAGATGAATGAATGCTACTTGAGCCTTTGACTATTACTCAGTGCACCAGCCTTCCCATTGTTGAACCGTTTAATTTACGATTTGTTTCTGTTTCTTGACATTTTAAGATTGCAGGATAATAGAGTAAAATCTGCTCTCAGCAGTGTTTCTGTATATGTTTATGCAACTATTTGAGCCGGATTTCCACAGGCATATATGTACATATATGCCCCCTTTGTCTCCCACAAAAGTAAAAAACGTATTTATTCTTTTCTTCAGATGTTGGTAACAATATAGATGTAAAGAGCAAAGAACTCTTAAATGTAGCACACTGGTTATCTTTCACTTACCACGTAGCGTTCAGTATTAAGGCAGTGAAAGGTTTATGAATAATAATTCACATACAAAATGCACTTTTGTAGCCATTAAGCCATAGTTTGCAAACTCTGAAAATTCATCTTTTTTTCTTCTTCTTCTGACCTATTGTTAAAGTAATGTTGGTGCAACATTAACAACATTAACTTGTCTCTGATAATCCACTGCTCTTTTACCAAGTGTCTCTTTGGAGCAAGTGTAGAAGGAACATTGAAGAATGAAATGTAATGGTAAACTGATATTTTTGTTCTACAGTGAAACGCTCTGGACTTTTTACTTAATTATATGTTTTTGCTTTGTATCAAAATATAAGGTTATCATCTTAGATTTCTGTTGCTGCAATTGCTATGTAATACAATGAATTAAAAACCCTCAAGAAAATATAAATGTAAGCAATGTGTTTCAGTCCTCAGCCCCAGGTGTAATGCTAATACGATTACTTCAGAACATGCTTGGCAGTAGCATGTAGTTGATAATACATTATTTGCTGTTCCATTTACAAAGAGGGTGGACAGGTAAAAATTTTTAACCTCTGGAAACGCTCCATAAGAATCTCTTCAGTACCTTTGAAGGACAACATTATGGTGGTGTTTCTTATGAAACAAAGAGGTTCACTCAACAGTCAGAATTGAGTATAACTGTTCAGCAGGTATTCTTTATTCGCAGTGCTGGGCACCACTGGGGATCACTCCACCACAACTGCCACATTTACTAACAAAACGCCCTGACTAATATACACAAAAACCAGACGTATGCATCAGATTTCTTAGAAAAGGCAGTCTTATGCTCATGGGTTCTCAGAATTCATTTACATCGTCTGAGCATGCGTAGTAAAAATAGAGTGAGGGTCTTGTCCCCTCCTTAGGGGTCTACATAGCCTTTCTCACACTGTCCATTAGTGAACTTCAGGTTTCTCATGTCTGTATATGGTCATGGAGTTACTTCATCTATCCTCCAGCTCCCGTTTGTTTCAGCTTTCAGCACTTACCTTGACACTGGCATCTTCTTAGGCCTTGTTTTCTTTAGGTTCCTGCTATTAGGGATGTACTCAGGGTGTTTTTCAGACTGTCCAAGGTCTGTCTTATCTTTACTAGGCAAGGAGTTAAAGGTTTCAGAACATCTTACAAGTGGGTAATGTCTACAGAGGGTAGTTAGGAAAAAGTGTAAATGAAATTATATACATTACAGTAAAATACAGGGGAAAAAAAGCTAGTAAAATACCAGTGATGTCTAGCATTAAAACTAAATGTCTTATATTACAGGTCCCTGGACATTAGCAATTTCAAGTATACTTGTAGCAACTTCCTTTCATCTATGTTAGTCCCTGCTTTTCCTTCTTTGATGTCCTAGGAGATGTCAGATTCATGTTCAGTAGACATTTTCGGCAAAATAAATAACTCAGCTACTAGGATTAGACACTGTCTCTATTTGCTGCAAAGAACATCTGGATTAAGCTAAACCACTGAAAACTATTATAGGCCTTAATTATTTTTAATATACTCGGAACAGACTTCAGCAAGTATAGCTTTAAATATGGAACAGTTTACACCGTTTTCTTGTTTAAGGTTAGTGAAACTGGGATAGGAAAATCCAGCAAGGATTCCAGTGTGAAATCCAGGTCCTTTAGGCCTGTGTGCACTAGTTTCACTTATGAACACAGAGTTCATCTCCGATTATTCAGAGCTAGTTCAGTTGTGCTGACTGACACGGGGGGTAGCCCTCCTCTTTTTCTTCTTTTAGCTGGTGCTGACTGGTGTGTCACAAGTGACCCGATGGCACTACAACAGTTTCTTCACTGACATACTCAGCATAGATGAACACAGTGTGCAATTTCTGTGGGTCTCCAAATCTGCCTGCATGCACTGTGCACCGGTGCCATGACAGTACCAGCAGTGCCCTTTTGCAGGGGAACTGCCAGGTATGTGTGACTGGATTTGGTGCTCTGATCTGTAACGCTTTCTTCAGCGTTAAGGCTATGCTGGCACAGAAGAGGAGCCTTTATGAGGGTGACTTTTAGAGCAATTCTCAGTTAGCTGTAACTTAATATTAGTTGGAAATGTGGCTCCTACATCTGAGATTTTGCAGTATTTGAACAGGTAATTGAGAGTATTACTGCACTGCTTGGAAGCAAAGAGAAAAACAGGTATTTCTGGATCTGGTGACGCTTTTCTTTTGTGTGTTGGTCTGTGTTCTTTCCTGAAAGTAGCTGGATCTTTGTCTTGCTGGATCTTTGCAGGATTTTGTGTCCTGTGTTGTGTTTAACTCATCAAAATGACAGCAAGAGGCTATTGAATGAATACTGGTGACTGGCTGTGCAGTCTCAGCAGTACCTCTATCTGTTTACTTGTGTGTTAGGGACTTAGATTATCTGTTTGGCTGTTCAAGGATCTAAATTCCTGCTCATAAATGATCCTCCTGGTTAACATTGTATAACTGCAAACTACGTGTTCTTTATGTACTTTCAGATTAGTCAGAGGTCTGTCATCAAGCATGAAAGTAGTTAATAGGTTCAGTGCAGTTGCACAGCCCTTCTATACCACAAAACAGATTCCGGTGCAGCATTTAGCTATTCCAAAGAACTACAAAATTCAAATATAAACCAATTATTTCACTATACAATCCTGCCACAGTTTATGGAAAGGATTTACATTTTCTCAGGTTAATGATGGAAAAAACTGAGGAAAGCAAAAGAAACCGTGCTGTTGATTGGCATTCACTTCCACATCTTTAAGAAGTTTTTACAAAACTTCCTTGTGCAGATGTTTGCGGGTTTTTTGTCTTATGAATTGTGTATTGCCAAGTATGAAGACAGCACAGACCTCAAACATGTAAGATAAATATGTGTGGCATGGTCTTGCATCAGTGTTTGTCACTTTTGAAAGAATGATGCTCAGGGATATCAATAACAAATTAATGCTGTTTGCATGCAGTTATTGAGCTTGGAAAGATTCCTGAAGCTCATAAAGAACACCTCTGGTCTGTAGGGCTGTGACTTAGTACTGCAGGGCAGAAAAGTGAACTTTGTCAAATGTTGCTTCAGCAAGACAAAAGACTGGAGGCAAAGTTTCTCCAGTAAGACTGACCCAAATCATTTTTTTGTAGTTGCCACATACCTCTGCCTTCTCTGTTAAAAAAAAAAAAAAAATAAAAAAAAAAAAATTACTTTTTTTTGGGGGGGCCTTACGTCATGTAATGGAAAATTTTATAGTACACTTGGCATGTAGGATCAATGAGAACTCTAAGCTTGTCCTGGAAAGGTGGTATACAGCATAGCTGAAATGACCAATGTCTTGGTCATAAAAAGAAGTCTAGCACAAACATTTTGGTTTCTTTTTTTCAACACACATTAGCTAAACAATCAACAAAGAGCAAAAATACGAAGCATAGATTATCTTATTGATGCAAAGATTCAGCAGTTTTGATTTGATAGATTTATGAGATTAGGCAATTCTACTGAAGTAGAATGAAAATTCACATGATCCCTAAGATTTTCTTTTTAATCGATCCTAAATATGCAGGCCTTCTAGTGGAGTAGAGCTCTGAAGGGACCTCCTCAGCCTAGTTCCCTGCAGTTGCAGACCAGACAACTCATATGCTTCCTTTTCTATAATAAACAAGCTATGTTTTGCATCAAGAGATGCTGGTTCCTTATAATCTCAGTTGATTACCAAAGAGCTTGGTAATCAAAATGCTATTTATTAGAGTTAGCACTATAAAGAATGAGAGAATGGTATAGATAAATATTACATCTCTATAGATGCTGGGAACCCCGAGTTGTGCATCATCAAACAGGCCTCCAATCAGCAGGCTGTGCAGACCCCACCCATAGGTAGGGTCATGCAATTTGGGTCATTCAAGTTATTACAGGATTTTCTTAGAAGAAAACAGATGTATTCATTATTTCTACTATGAAACAGAAAGGGTGTTCGCACTAAAACTTCCTGCTGTGCTGTTAGGTAAAGGCAGGGCCACACAGGTGGTGCAGTCACCAAGTGGGAGCTGCCTGCAGGCTCCTCTGTTAAGCCGAGCTGGCTGCATTTATCCCACTGCCGAGGGGTACGAGTAGCACAACCCAGCCCAAAGGCCATGCTGTACTTGCAGCCCAGCACAGCACAGGCTGGTGCCTACTCGGGTGAAACTACTGTGTGGATCACTAACTCCTCTACATGCAACTATCTCCCAGCCAGGATCGTGACACTATTGTATAGCTCTTCAAGCTAAAGTTCACTACTCCTCCGATTAAGGAATATTGCTCCATGCTAATTTCAACCTTCTGATGGCTAGAAACCGTCCAGCTTCCAGACTAAATTTATTTTTATGGCTCTTCTATTCCCATTTGATATGTCATGAATTTTAAATGTATTGTGTCTTCTTTGCAGTTAAATAGCTCATTCATATCTATTCACAACCTGATTTTTTCCTTTTTTTTTTTTTTACTACAAAAATCGAGGTTTTGTGGTTTTCCTTTATAAATTTGTGTCTTCATTCCCTTTTCTTTGGCCTTTCTTCTCATATCAATTCTCTCTGATGTGATGATTAGACAAGGAGACATATTCTAAATAGAGTCCCATCTGTGCTGTGGACACTGACATTACCATTTTCTTTTGTAATCTCTGCAGGAATATGTTCAGTGATGCATACTGTAATAATATGTTCCTTTTACATGGCTTCATCTTATCAGTTCTTGTGGTCTTGCTGTGATTGACTAATACACCCATTACACTTCTTCACTGTTGTATATCTAGCAGGGAATGTGATGCTTTTCAGTGCAAGCCTTTAAGAGTGGAAGCAAAGCAAGACAAGCAAAATTGAAACTATCTTTTTCCATCACTTCTGTATCATAAGTTTCAACCATAAATTGGAAGTGGTTATTCTTTGAAGTTTGAGGCCTTGCCCTTTGCATTTTAATTTTCATTCGGTTTCTTGTACTCTACTTGTGCAGATTGTCCTACTTCAGTGTCGTGGTTTGAGTCCAGAAGGCAACTGAGCACCACACAACCACTCACTCACTCCTTCCCCCCTCAGGAATGGGAAGGAGAATATACAACAAAAGGCTTGGGAATTGAGATAAGAACAGGGAGGGATGATTTATGCATTATGGTCATGGGCAAAAGACAGACTTGTTAGGGGAAGAAAAAGAACATCGATTTAATTCAAACACCACCACCAACAATACTTGACAAACAGAGTAGGACAGTGAGATGTATAACCACATCGTAAAAACACCTTCCCCATACTCCTCCCTTCTCCCTGGGCTCAGATTTGCTCCCGATTTCCCTACTTCCTCCCCTGCAGCAGCACAGTGAGGCAGGGAATGGGGGGTGCAGTCAGTCCCACCACTCTTTGCTTCACAGGGGAAGGACTCTTTGCATTCTCTTCTGCTCCTGCATGGGGCCCTTCTCATGAGAAACAGTCCTCCATGAACTTTCTCCAACATGACTCCCTCCCACAGCTGCAGCTCTTCCCAAGATGCTCTGGTGTGGATCCCTCCTACATGTTGCAATCCTCCCATTGCTGAAGTACAGTGGCAGTGGCTTCCCACAGAATCCTGGCTTTCTTCAGGTGCAGCCACCTGCTCCAGTGTGGGGTTGTCCACGGGCTGCAGGTCGTCATCTGCTCCACTGGTGGCCTCCATGGTGGCAGGGGTACACCAGGGGCCACAGAGATGTCTCTGCACCAGAGCCCCTCCCACTTTCCTCCTCCTTTCTTCCACTGACCTCGGTGTTCACATAGGTGTCCTGCTCACAATTCCTCCTCACAACTCCAATTCCTCCTCCCAGATTCCCCTTATTAAATACGTTATCACAGAGGTGCAGCCACCATCACCAATTGGACCAGCCTTGGAGCAAAGGCAGATCCAACTTGGAGCCACGGGAGCTTTCGAGAAGCTTCTCATAGGGGCCACTGCTGTAGCCCCCTCCCAACTTCCAAAAACCCCATCACACACACAAACCCAACACACTCTGTAATACTGGTCCCTAAGATGTTTCATTAGTATTAGTACCAAGATCACTTCTGAAATTACAAGATCAGATGTAAAACTAATACTTGAGAATCCCTCAAATATCAGTAAAATATTTCCCTTTTCAGTAAAATCAACGGGAAAATAGACGTTAAAAATAGAATTTTATAGTGATGGTTTTTATAAATGTGGTGTTTGACATATGCTAGACTGGAATATTCTAGAGTAGCCTACCATTGGTAAACCTAGCTTCCCTGTTTTACTATAACTGTTTAAAATTTGTGCCTTTGAAACTCAAAATCTTGGTTAGTGTGTATTTTTAAGTATACTTGAGCGAGTTATAATAACATTATGGTCACAGCGTCATGGATGACAACATGGCTTGACTTTATTTCTATCGGTTTTAATTTTTTATGCTTACCTTCTTGGGTAATCGTGGGATTTTTAATGCAATCTGACTCAGTGCCACTGCAGAGAAAGGGCTGCAAGAAGTTAAGCTGGCTAGTTTAAAACTAGTTTGATTTCTCTGTGCTTAAACACCAGGGTAGACATTACTCCTTTTATTGATTCATTGACTGGTTACTAGAGAAATCTGTTGGTTGTCATTTCCAGGAATATCGAGGACCTACAATGATTAGCAATACTTATTTTCTAATCTGTACATGATGCAGTAAACTCTCTACAAATTACAGAAGTTCTGGTCATATTTTTCATTCGAGAATATTAAAACCATCTCTGTTTATATCCAGAGCCAACACTGAAATTAAGAATCTCTCTTCTTTTTCTAATGGTGACTTTCAGAGTCTTTCCCCAAAGTAATTTATAGTCCACTAGTGCTCTTTAGTCCAGCAGTATTCTACCAATATTATTATTTTCAGTTTCATTTAAATTAAAAATATTAAGTGCATTATGTCACAGTGTCTTTTATACCTTTTTTTGCTAAACAACTTCTTTGAAGTCAAATGGAGTTGTTTAAAGTATTTAAGATTTATTTTTGCACAGCTCCGTACATAAAGGTTCTATTTCCATAATGAGACTTTAAAATATGTAATAATAACATTAGCACAGTATCTAATAATTTGATTTTTAATAACTACTCAGAAAAGTCTCAAAACAGCAAATACAGTTACCATGTTCAACTGGTTACATGTATATCTTCATTTTAAAAGCATGTATCCAGGACTTAAGAAAACATCTGAGAAAGCATGATGAATAATTTGGCAAATGTTTTTCTATTTCACGTTATCAATCAGTTGCAAATCAATTCACTTTTTCCTCACATTGGTGCATTAAAAGCAGGTTAACAGAAAATGACTGATATACTATATATTAATTACTTCTAGAGATAACAGCTGTATTAATAGCACAAGGACCAAAAAAGCTGAAAGATGTCTTACAACCGATAGCTTCTACTTTTCCCTTATTGCTAAAACTGTAGCGGATAGCCTCGCTTTCCCCAATCCACTCCTGAGCTGTTCTTTTGACTTACTACTTTATTTAAAGCTTTTTACATAAAATATTTTGACAAATACATAAGAGTCTTGGGATTTGATTTGAGACTGTGGAGAGCATATCAAGTGGAGGTTTCTAAACATGAATTTTCTCAATTCTGAAACACCAGAAGCACTGTTTGTAGCTCGTAGTATGCCAAGTGTTGTGGCTATAAATACAGCATAGTTAAAATGTTAATGAAATAAAAAGCAGTTAATGAAATAACTTCATAAATTTGCTATATGTGTATGCATGTGTGTGATTGCACATATATGTGTGTATGGTGCATACATGTGTGTACATACACATGTATGAAATCACCACGACCCATAGAACTGCTAGAGAAAAATGCACAGCTAACGCAATTATCTCAGGACTTAACAACAGTAGAGGGACTAGAAGGCCCTCTGGCCTGACAAATCCTCTATTCCAATTTACCTCTTCCACTGTGTCACTATGGCTGTAGTTCCTTCTATTATTTTCATGAGAAAACAGGTATCTCTTCAAAATTCCATTTTGCAGATCATCTTCATGAAGCTTTGTTTTTAATTCGGTAGGGAAGAAAAACATGTTCTCAATTATTTAATTTTTATGTCACCTGGACACCTCTGATTGTCTGCCTAACAACAACTTAAATGTTGGTTTCTTTCCTCGGAGAAAAATCCTTTAGCTCTTGGCAGTAGACATAATGCAGCTATATGCTGCAAAACTTTAGATCCTATGCTGAGCAGTGTGTTTGTTGTTTCTAATGCTTTGTAGAAAATAAAGCATGTTTGACAGTAGATTTCTGCTTTTTTGAGAAAACACGGGGTAACATGTTATGTTGTTTTCACATAACAACTGTGTTGCCAAATCGCTCTAAGGCCAGGTTTGGATAGCAAAATTTAGAATAAATACACAAATCCATACATTGAATAACTGTGTTTCAAGGCCTTAGTCATGGCAAATGAGAGAAGTCCAATACTGTAATACAAAAATGCTTCTAATAGTTGTATTAGAATAGGGGGGGGAAAGATGTCCTTTATAGTTTAAACAAGATCAGACAGCATAAACAGTCTACATTATCAGTTGGGAATTTTTCAGCTTGCTACAGTTACAGGAATTCTCTGGATTTATTTTTTTAAGTTTTCAAATTTGAGTTTTCAGATATCTATCATGTAAGAGATGTCGAAGGACAGATCTGAACTGGACTATTAGATTTCCAGTCATATCTTAAAGCAGTGAAGAATATGCACCCATTCTGTTGCAGTAAGTAATTTCATTCTTGGAAACCACACCACCCCTTTCCTGCCCGGGCACATGTCAGCCTCAATGCAATGATTTAGGATACTTTTCCTTCTGCCACAATAAACTCTGGGCGTTTCTCCAGTAAATCAGAAATAGAGCTAGTAATGTCAGTGTTGAGATTATCTCATTAAACAGTACATGAGCAGGAAGAGGAGAGAGACTACAGATTGCAGAAAAACAAGGACCGTTAATCACAGAGTCTCTGTCTACTGAAGCATAACAAATGAGAACAGCTGGTCTCCAATAAGTCTACATGATTTTAATAAATGGAAGCTGATAAGAAAAAAAAAAAAAGTGTATACATAGAAGTATACACATGTACAAATACTTTTTTTTTTTTTACTTTAAAGTCAATTTCAGTATTCCAGTCTTATCCCGATTGTAGAGTCATTCAAAGTAACTTGATCAATATTGCTGTTAAATAGGTTTTAAGTTCATTATAGTAAGACTGTATGATAAACACAGATTTGTGTATGTTGTGGCAAGCAGCGAATGAAATACTAGTGTATCTTTAGTTTACTTTTCTAAGAGCTACGTAAAGTCAAGCTGGCTAGCAAAAGCCAAGTTTCAACCTTTCATCTTTGAGCGAAGACCCAATTTACTTTTCTGAAACTATGAGATGGGGAAGCAAAAACTACATTTTTAATTTATAGCTTCAGTGTTGGGTGAAAGGATGAGAGAAACTCTACCCTTAGGTGTTTATGTTTGGGGTTTTTTTTTTAAATGTAGCTGCTATGAAATCAATGACAGAAATAAATCAAAAAATTTCCCTTTTGAGAACGTCATCTCCCTCTTCCATCCTTTGGTTTTTGGCTTTCTTTTATTGCTAAGAAACTCAGTGTCTCTTACTGTGATCTGTATTGCCCATCAGCATCACTGTGATTGGTATTACAACTCTATTCTTACTTTAACCTTCAAAGAAATTAATGGAGAACAAGTGAAGTACGGCAAATAAGAAATAATGATTTCACAAGCCAGTAGACAGGAGAGGCGTGTACGTTGTCTTTTCGCTAAAGATAAAAGAAAGAATCTGTTTGCCAATCCTCTTTCATTAATTTGTTCACTTCACTGATTTTGTGGAACTTTTATTCTCACTTTTGTTGTCTAATGAGCTTGTGTTCACATCAGAAACAAATTGGAAGTATGATGGATTCTTCCAGCATTTTTTTCTATTTAAGAAAGCAGGTTTCCATGTCATTTCCATGTCTTTTTTTCTTGGGTCTGAGTCTGCACATTACACCTGTTCAATCCACTGCATTACTGTTGTGTAATACTAAAATTCTAGCCAGGGAAAGTACGCCACTCTCACTGTCAGTGACCCTGGTCTCACATGTAAGACACCTCAATGAATTTACAGTCAAAAGCATAAAAGGACAAAAGAGGGTGTCTCTTTGCTGCGCATTTGTCCAAGAGAAAAGTGTCACGGATGAAAATATCGACACGGTAATGATTTAGCAGCAAATCAAGATTTCTTCATGACTAGAAGAACTTAATCATTAACCAATTTAAACATTTACAAAATAATTCAGTAAAATACGTCATGATTAAAATAATGACTTAACTACAGGTTCGACAATGACAAGATTCACACTAACTTACTATGAAGGATCCTAAATCTATCGATATATATGTACATTCATAAACACAAGATGTACAAACACACAGACAGAGAAAAGTACTTTCATCCAGTGACACACGTATGTACCCACACATGTGAAAATAACTGTGCATACCTAAACACGTTGGTAGGTAGAGAGGTGAGTCAAAGACAAGCTAGCCCAAAGTTAAAATTTCCCTTTTGTCGAGTTTAAATACTCACAATTCATTGGCTTTCCTCAATGGGCAATAATTGAGACTCAAGGGGATCAACTTTGCCCAGGCCTCTTGTTGGCTCTAACGGCACGTGGTAGGTACTTTGAGGAGCTGATACCCGAGAGGCATCCCAAGTCAGGGGAGATGCTGGTCACAGGCCTGCTGCAGTCCAGGAGAGCTCAAGGGGTCTCACTTGAGGTCGCTGTTTATAGGGCCTGAGATAATTGACTTTTGCAAGGTACTTTTTCACTCCAGCCCAGCTCAAATGATGAAATGTTCTGGTGTCTTCCACCAGTTGCACAGGCCAAGAGCTTGATGGGTGTGCAATTCTTTACTGTTGTCCCTCGACCACATCCCAGGTACAGGTGTACCAGGCTGCCAGGAGGGGATGGGCTGTTATAACTGTTCCCCAGTGATAGGGAGGACAGAGCCACACTTGTCAAAGGGGCACGTTAGAGCTGGTTTTACTGCCATTAGCAGTGCTTACCTCCACAGGTTGGTATGTGGCCCAGGACAGGACAGGGGAGGAATTGCACTAATCACCAAGTGGCCCAGGAGGGGTGGGGTGGAACTGCCCCACCACAGCCCACCCCATGACTAAAGTCCATTTTTCTTGTCCATAGAGTGTCAGTGTGGTTGCCTCTATGCCTATAAGCAGAGAATGCCGTAATCCAATTATAGTTTGAGGGAATTTTGTGTTTGACTAGCTTTTATTAGTTAGTAAATTTTCATTATTCTGGGTAAGTATACACATGAGAAAACTTTTGCAATTGCATAACTTGTTTAATCATCCTCCAAACCTTATTATAAAACATTATTATAAGCAGTAAACATATGAGAGTTAGAAAAATGTGCGCAGCGTGGAATTAAACAGTCCTGTTGCTGTTGGTGACCATCAAAATAGTACTTTCCACCACTGGTGTTCTCCATCCCTTTTGACTCTCTTTAACACTTGATGTATTTCCTGTACATCATGTTGGATGGTGATAAGAGTTTTTTGTCCAGTTTCTTGCGCTTGAGTAGAAGGTTGATTAAATCAGAGTACTGGAGATGTTGCTTCATGATGGTTAGGTTCATCTGGGTGAGTGTAGGTTGTAGCCTGAAATAGAACACGTAATCAAAAGATAAGTCATTGTAGGTAGTTATTGCCACAGAAAAATTAAAATCGCAACAAATAATCACAGAAAAGTTACGCACACATAGATTGAACTGGGTGGTTATGTTATAGATGAAATTTCCTATCAGTAACTAATCACATAGTGTCTGCATACAAGCGCATCCTTTTCCAACATACAGGACTATGGTTTTGAGGATTCTGTTTAGGTGGCTTTCAAAGTGGCAAATGTTTTGTTCAGTGTCAAGGCAAGTGCCTTCAGCTTCAAGAGTATTACTTTTACAAATGAAGTTTTGTTCTCACACAGTGCATGCATTTACATCAATTGTTGCCACTTTTCCTCCTTTAGGTGGGCCCACACTCTATGCTCTAAGAGACAGGGTATGGTTCTGTTGTGATGTAGACCCAATGCAACGATTTGGAATATATTGTATACTGAAGTATTGCATATGGTGAGGACAAAGGCAATATTGTTATCATTTTCTGTGTGGTGAGTGAAGCTGACCAATTGCCACCACGATTGGAATTACCTTTCAAATTCTGACTCATTGTCCCAGATCAGTTTACAGATCTCAGTGGGTAGGGTTCCTCCTTCTCTTTCTCTAATAATGGCTGCTACTATAGACTGTATCCACAATTATGATTGGATACAACTCAGGGCAAGAGAGGTGTTACTCTGGGTTGCTCCAAGAGTTTTTACAATTAGTTGTTAATCATTTTCTTCAGTTCATTCCCAATGAGGTTAAATGTCTGATAGGAGCCATTGACTTGCTCCTAAGGCTGATAAAGATGATTTTAGAGGGTGTATCAATGTGATCAGGTCATCAGTAGTAGCAGTTTGTTCATTAGGACTTCAGCATCTGTGCTATTCAGTATTCCTAATCCAGTTCTCAATAAACTGGTTGCGTCCTATTGTGTATGCTGGGATTGTCTTAAAGACTGTCCATATAACTACGCTAAGCAGCCAGTGTGAGTAACCCCCCAAAAGGCGAATGATCAGATCTAATTGCTGACACATCAATGTGCAACGCTTGTTCCACACTTTTTAGAGACCAACTAGTGTTAAAGAGAACTTGCTGTTGTCCTGTATTTTTAATTATGTAATGGCCCGTGTTATAAATGTGAGGAGATAGTTTAATAGTAGGCTGAGTCAGTAAAGATGCCTGCTGAATTTTGATTTTGAACTGGAGAGCCAAGCTGGAATGAGATTTGGAGTCTGCCCAAATACATGTTATGAATGCTGAGCAGGATATAATAAAATCATAGCAACATTCATGTCCAAAAGGACAGGTATGTGTGTTATCAAGGTCATGTCCACGTTTTCCTCCAGTATAGTCTATAATAATATGTAAAACTGTTGTACACTGAATGTGGTTTTCCATTTGGTGTCCTATTGAAATAGTGTCTCCACTTGTCACTTTTAGAGATGGAATTTGCTAATCTTTAATTTTTTATAATCCATTTTGGATGCAAAATTATTGTGTAATGGTACTAGAGACAAATTTAGAGGTTCAGCAGGATAAGTATTTGGTATATATCCTATTTATAAAAATAAATATACATATAGTCTATATGAGCGTGGATCCACTGCCATCCTGTTGTGCACATGTTCCACATATGGCACATACCAATTGTTCAAAGAGTACTTCTGTGTTTCTATAGCCTGAAATACAAAATGCAATTATAGGTTTGGTAAAGGCAAAATTATACCAACAATTTCAATTTCGTTCTGTTATTTTATAACACTTGTTGTTTTCTGGTTTAGTAAAATTGGCATAAAATATTTTCATTTCCATCGACCTATGGTAAGTAGATCCACCGATCACTTTGCACCCAATTTGTATCTTCTCTCCTGTCATGGCTTGGAGTTGAGCCATCCACCGAGGATTGGCCCAGGACCATTCATTTTTGCATATATTTCATTTCCATGTAAAACTAAAATAGAGAGATTTAGAGCTGCTTTGTTTTGTGGTGTTCCAATACTTCCAGGGTAGCTTAGTAGTGCAAGGTCCCAAGGCCATTGTGAGTAGTATACTTACTCTCACGAGAAGAAAAAGAGAGAGAGGGAAAGGGGTGTATAGCCATCATTGTGTTGACTATTGGTGTATAATCATGAGAAGGAGTAGGCACGATGTTGCAAAGATGCCCACATCAAAGATGAAGATTATTCCCACAGTGCTACTGGAGGGATCACTAGGTGTGTTTGTTCCCATGATGTCACTGGTGCAGTTGATCATTTCTGAAAAGAGAAAGGAAGAAAGAATTGTTTCAGTGGGGGAGGAATGAAGGCGTTACCCCTTATGATGCAGGATAAATCCATCTGGTACTGATTTTGTGTTCTATTCCATCATTGTCAATAGCATCCCATGCTAGAAACCCTTTTGGTTTGATCAGTTACTGGTATTGTTCCTACAGATGTTATTTTTACCATCACAGGTTGCCCTGGTTTCATTGAAGACTAGGTATGCTTATTGTTTAGGGGGTTTTCTGGAGAAGGTATTAAAAAAGCTCAAGTAGTTGGACTTCCATAGGGACCACACCAATTATTTAACTGTTGTAAATTTTTAGAAAGACAGTTGTCCTTTGTCCTTCATGTGGTTTAAGATATTTTTTCAGCAGTCTATTGACTCGTTCAACTATACCATTAGAATGTAGATAATAAGGTGTATGAAATATCCATTTTATTTCCTCTTGGTTTGCCCATTCTTGTACTTCTTTGCTAGTAAAGTGCAAGCCATTGTCTTTCAGGATGGAATCAGGGACAGGTGAAATTGAGAACCATGAGGAGAGGCCTCAGATGATATTCTGTCCATTAGCCTTTCAGCATTTGGTACCTTTAAGGAGTCCAGATGTTATCCTGATATTACCTGTTAAAAAATATTTGTGCCCGGCAGAAGATTTTAAAGGACCAGTGTAATCAATTTGCCAAGTAGGCCATGAAGTTTTCCCTTCTTTAATGTGTAAAGGTGGTGCTTTGGCAGGGTAAACTGTTTGCAGTTTTAATTTACACCGAGGACATGCAGTAAGGATGGTTTCACATGTTTTTCTGCTGAGGGGCCAACCTCAGCTTTGAGATGAAAAATAGTATGCTTCTTGACCATGTGGCCTAATTTTTGATGTAACCATTCTCCCAGTTGATACCATGTGGGGGTCTAAGTAATTTTCAATGTCTATTTTCCTAATATTTGTCGATTGCTGTACCTTTTGGTTCCAATTTGCAGCTGGTTTATTGTCATTGGCATGAGTTTTCACCCATCTTATTTGGAGTGTCTCTCTGGCTGTCTAATAGTAATTGCCAGTCCTCAGTTCTCCAGATTGGTGATTTATTCATCTCCCAATTTAGGGCTTCCCATTGGCAAAGCCACTGTGTGGCACCTGCCCAAACAACATAAGAGTCTGCATATATGGTTTTTGCTTCCTTTTGTGCTGCCAAAACAACTGCTTGTAATTATCCCACTTGGGCACTGCCCTCCCCCTATTCTATAACTTGTTTATGGGTTTTGTTTTCTAATGTAACAGCTTTATATTGCCGTTTAAACATCTGCTCTCTTTGCTGAGGCATCAGAAAACCAAACGCCCTCGAGTGGTGTATCTTCAGTGAAGGGGGGTGCATCTAGAATTGGTGAAGGTTTAAATGGCTGTTGTAATGCTAGCGGGTCAGTGCTAATAGGCATTTATAATTTAGAAAATTTGTCTGTCCTTCAATCAACTCCATTTCATCTGCTACACCCACTAGATAGGCACACCATTTCCTGATTGTAGATTTTTGTGCAGTTCCCTATGGGGGAGCAGTCCCTTTTAGAATTGTGGCTAATAAATTAAATGGTCCTCTAGTCTGAACAGCTTGTTCTTGACGTATTTTCTCAACTTGTTTAATTATACAGACTGAAGACCTTTTTCCCCCTCAGAATATCTTTGTTCTGTCTCTTTAAACACAGTCAAGCTAAACAATAAAGGTCTTTTCAGTCCATCAGGACCTGTTTGAAATAAGTTACGGTAAGTTCCATATTGTGCAAAACCCCATTCTGCTATAATAGGGTCATGAGGACGGACAGGTCCTAGAGATTGATATGTTTTTAATTCCTGTATTAGGGGTTTTATTGCTTCTTCATATTCTGAGTCCCATTTTCAAAGTTTTGTAAAGGTGAATATAGTGGGCGGGCAATGATGGAGAACCCAGGTACATGTTTCCTCCAGTATCCTAAAGTACCCATTATTTGCAATTCTTTTCTAGATCGGGGCATTTGCAATTTCTCTACTTTACTTAAGAGCGTCTGGTAGAATTGCTGCCCTTCTGGCAATCCACCAAGTGCCCAGAAATTTCACTTCTTTGCTTGGTCCCTTACATTTTTCAGGTGACATTTTAATTTTTGCTTCATGCAGTGTTTGCCAAACTGTTGCTGCCACTTCTCCCACCTTTTTAGGAGAGGTTCCTCCAATTAGAATATCATCTATCTATGGATATAGTTTTACCTTGTCAGGGAGTGAAACTGTAAAAGTTCAGCATGCGCAGCATGAGCAATTGAGGGTGAGTGTTTACATCCCTGTGGGAATCTATTAAAGGTACATTGGATACCCTCCCATGTAAAAGCAATTTTTTTCTTTATCTTCCTCCTGTAAGAGAACCATGAAAAACATGTCTATTACATCTAGCACTGCCATCCAAGGATCGGCAGCCACTTGTAGTGTAGCACTTAAAGTTGCAATATGACAGACTGCAGCTGTCAATGGGGCATGTAAGATCCAATAATTGTTAAATGCCATGTCCCATCCGGTTTGCAGACTGGCCAAACTGGAGAATTGTAGGGGAACTGAGTTCCGGAAATAATTTGTCGTTTTTTCTAAATCTACAATTCTCTCAGAAATTCTACTTTCAGAAATTCTACATCAGAAATTGGATACTGCAGGACATCAGTGATTTTTGATTCAGGGAATACTGGAGCCGCATGGAGTACACTTACTTTGGTAGTTTGTCAATTTTTATTAGGGTTAGGCTTGGTGTCTGAACTAAAGGACCACAAACTACCATCCAGCAAATGCCAGATCCAACTGTTTAATACATCAAAACCTAGGATATTTTCATGGTGCTATTTGATCACTTTTCGTCAGGGAGCCATAAATGAACCTTTGCTGTTTGGCACACAGTGAGAGTTCCTGTAATTCCAGTAGTTTTAACCTCTTATTGTCTAGGTTGTATGCCTAGTTTATTGGCATCCCATTGTGTAATTGTTGAAATTTGTGCCCCCCTATCAATCAAAAATTTTGTTAATTGTTGTTAAGGACCAACTGGAATTAAAATGTAAGGGCCATTTTCTTTTAACCACTAATGAGCTTCTAATTACCGGAGAGGCAGGCCCAATTGCCATCCAGGCATTATTAGTTTTTTGATGTTGTGTTTTGTAACTGAGCCCCATGAAGAAGGAAAGGAGAAAGGAAGATCTCTCTCTGGGAGCTGGCAATGGAGGAGTTGGAGTATTCAGAGTGTTACATTTTTGAAATGCCTGAATTAGACTCAGAATAACACTGGTAGGCTGCCTCTGAATCACGGCTCTAGGAATTCCCAGTGCCAGTGCTTGTTTCCGTAGTTCATTTCTCCACTTCTGGCCCTTACATTGTTGGTCAGAGGATTTTTGTTCTTGGGAATTGTTCTGATGTGATTTGCCTAAGAGTGCGACCTGTATTTTTCGTTTCATTGGGAATTTTGTTCTCTCCCATTTCTCATGCATGGTTTCTAGTTCCATGCATTAGTGTCGCCCAAGTGGGTAGTTCTCTCTGTTCTAATTCTCCTTCCTCACCATTTCCAACAGCCCATGTTACGTTTATCTGTTCTTTATAGTTTAAGTCTCTCTGGATTTCATCTCATTTTGCAATAAGGAAAGGTTTTGAGTGTGGCAGGGTCTCCTTTCATCAATGGTTTAAGTATAGCAAGGAGTACAGCTGCCGAAACAGGAACATCAGAAGGATCCCATTGATGAACGGCTTGAATACAGGCAGCCTTTGTAAAAACTGTGGAGAGCTCATTTAGAGATTTGATAGGTAGTAGTAGAGGTTCTCCTCTCTCTAAGGCATCAATGCCACCAGCCCAATACGCCACTCTGCTTGTTAGTGAGTTGGGGTCATTCAGGGGATTGGGGCCAGCATTCAAGAAGACACCAAGACCCCAATAACCACTGGCTTCACTGTCATCTAGCAAAATTCTATGTTCCCCATTTAGAGACACTCCATAGGTATTCAGTTTCGGTTTCTCCAGGCTTACAGCTGTAACAGTCTTGTAAATTCCCTATGTGAATTGGATGAAATGGGGTTGTTCTACTAATGCAATTTCTCACACCAGCCCAATTATTCTGTTTTAATAATTGGTCTGATTGTGAGGGCAGAGGGCTCAGGCAGTTGGAAGGAATTATTTTTGTTGGAGCTGTTATTATTTGAATCACTTTAAATAGCATCATCCCAGGCTTCAGGAGTCACAATTAATTTACTGATTTGAACTATATCAGGGGGTTTTGGAGACTGCATTAGCATCATTTCAATGCATTCCCCCAGTTTTTCCTGTTTTGATTGGTATTCCTTAACTTGTTTTTGCAGCTGTTCTATTTTAATTGATAACAGCAACTCAGTAGATTTGCGCCCTGCAATCACGTCTTGTAAATCTATATTTTACAATTAAGCTTTCCTCATTCCTGGCAGGCAGCTTCTAGGCACACTCCCAACATTTTACAAATTTTACCTTTATCTTTTCCAACTTCAGTTGTACCTCTAGCATCAGTTAACTGTTTTTCTACCTCTTCCCAGTTATACCGATTATTACAAGCCCAATCCTCTGGGAAGGTGGAATTTGGTTGGATACTGTGTTTTTACAAGTATTCGGTGATTCTGCTTGTCATCTGCCAACTATGCCAATTTGTCACAGGTGAAAATATTAACACAGTAATGATTTAGCAGCAAATCAAGATTTCTTCATGACTAGAAGAACTTAATCATTAACCAATTTAAACATTTACAAAATAATTCAGTAAAATACGTCATGATTAAAATAATGACTTAACTACAGGTTCGACAATGACAAGATTCACACTAACTTACTATGAAGGATCCTAAATCTATCGATATATATGTACATTCATAAACACAAGACGTACAAACACACAGACAGAGAAAAGTACTTGCATCCAGTGACATACGTATGTACCCACACATGTGAAAATAACTGTGCATACCTAAACACATTGGTAGGTAGAGAGGTGAGTCAAAGACAAGCTAGCCCAAAGTTAAAATTTCCCTTTTGTCGAGTTTAAATACTCACAATTCATTGGCTTTCCTCAATGGGCAATAATTGAGACTCAAGGGGATCAACTTTGCCCTGGCCTTTTGTTGGCTCTAACGGCACGTGGCAGGTACTTTGAGGAGTTGATTGATACCTGAGAGGAATCCCAATTCAGGGGAGATGCTGGTCACAGGCCTGCTGCAGTCCAGGAGATCTCAAGGGGTCTCACCTGAGGTCGCTGTTTATAGGGCCTGAGATAATTGACTTCTGCAAGGTACTTTTTCACTCCAGCCCAGCTCAAATGATGAAATGTTCTGGTGTCTTCCACCAGTTGCACAGGCCAAGAGCTTGATGGGTGTGCAATTCTTTACTGTTGTCCCTCGACCACATCCCAGGTACAGGTGTACCAGGCTGCCAGGAGGGGATGGGCTGTTATAACT